>NC_056736.1:8786578-9116578 GCF_019279795.1 Protopterus annectens | reverse complement strand
GAGTAGTCACTAAATACCCAAATGACTCATCCATCCAGCAGGAAAGTTTGTCTCAAATAAATAACTGGTGCCAAAATACTGGACTAAAACTAAACGCCAAATAATGCATTATTATATCCTTTGGGAAGTCATCTACCCCAGGGAACTACCACACTGACAATATGCCCCTAAAATCTGACTCATTTGTTTGGGATTTGGGAACTTATGTGGACAGTGACCTAAATTTGACCACCATGTGTTCATTGCTGTAAGAAAGTCCTTCTATACTGCACAGTATATAAACAGAGGTATCATTTCTAGATCTAGGGATGTCATTGCCCCCCCATTAGTCGGCCATTATTAGACGAATCTTTGAATATAATGCCCACTTTGCATGTATCTGTCCATACACATGGAACAAATGGAACAACCACAGAGATATGATACTAAAAGGATTAAAGGCCTAAACAACATGTCCAACAGAGACAGACTCAATGGTTCATATCTTCAAAGGTTCATAGGTACATACTAGGCTAACGACCACAAGGGCCCTTAAAAGCCTAGCTATGCAACTCAAATGTGACCCACACATTTGATTTATATTTGATTTACAGGGGTGATTTAATGACTGCCTCTGTACATCAGTGACAGAGGAGCCAGACCAGGGATAAATTTCCAATTTCCCATCCACTAGTGCAAGTTGCAATTTAATAGGGACAGTGAGGAAAGCTGCTTCACATGGATGGGGAGCCTATTTCAGAGAATGGGAATTATCCGAGAAACATATCTATCTCTCCAGCAAGCTGAGCTGTCCGCTAAAAGTTCACTATATTGTCAGGTTCATCAATGTCCTATTTATGTTGCAAACAAAATGTAGGTCTTTTTACCTAGTAGTTCTGATGCTGTTTGTTTTCCAGATGTGCAAAAGATTCATTCAGGGTCCAGCGATACCTGGTATGCCAGGCAAAGATCACCTCTCAGAAGTTTGTATGATATAGAGTAAAGTGACAGGCATTGTGGCAATCAGCATAGGACATTGTGATTACTCCCTGTATTCTTTTTGTAAGGAACCTTTATTGACATTCCATGTGCAGCATGTGTCTGGTCAGATACATACTGAAGTGGGCATTATACTCTACGATAGGCCTGAAGTGGGCCAACTGCAGTGGTAGGATGATCTCTCTGGGCCTAGATGTCATGCATTTACTTGTAAGTTGAGCAACATATGTCTATCTTGGACACATATTGATTGAAGGCTTGGTTACTATCTACATGAGTTCTCAGATCCCTCACTAGTAAATCATGTAGGGTGTTTTATTGATGACTCAGGGTGGCAGACTTCCAAAAAGGTACTATGAAGCATTTCTTGGTGTTGAATTTTATGCCAGGGAATTGCACCAACTATTTGTCTGTATTACACTTTCCTGAAGGGTGTTCTCACCTTAGAGGGATTTAATGACTGCTCCCAGTTTGCAATTGTCTGCAATCTTGGTTAGCCAGAGGTCTTTGACATTGGATTTGACATCCAAGAAATAGATGTCAAACAGGAATGGGCCTAGCACAGAGTGCTGGAGGATTCCACCTGTGACCAGCCTCTTTGTGGATGTGGCCTCACCAGTTCTAACCTCCTGGGTCCTACCAGTGAGCCGCTAGTGAGTCAGAGTGTTTTAAAGGGGTTTATAACTAGTTCTGCAAGTTTGTTGACAATGCCCAAGTGGGGGTATTGTATCAGATTCCTTATCCAGATCTAGCGAAACAGTATTCACAATTTTCCCCTCATCCATTGCCTTAGTGACCTTTTCAAAGAAGTCCACCAGATTCAGTATGACCTTCCTTTGTCAAAGCTAAACTGGGATGGATCAAATGACTGGAGGTTTCCTATGCCCTTGCTGATAATTTCCATGATAATTCTTTCCATCACTTTGCAAATAAGACTAGTCAAACTAATGAGGCTGTAGTTTCCAGGATCAACTGAAGGTTCTCTATTATGAATGGAGATGACCATCGCAGTCCTCCATTCACATGACACAATGCCTATTTTACGACTAAAATTAAATAGTGACTCCAGGGGTCCTGATAAGTTGTATTTCAGACTATTCAAGAAGCATCTGGGGATGTTATCAGGGCCCACTAAAGCCATGTTCTTGGCTTTAGTTAGTGCAGCCAGTACATGCTCCCTAATTAAAGTTAGAGGATTTATGTTTGAGGCTATTATTGGGAGGGTGGTGGCTCATTGAATGTGGTACCATTAACCACCAGTTCAGCACATTGCTGTGTGCTGCCCTTGAGGTTTCTGACTTAACTGCAGAAGGCTTTATGGTTTCTTTTACCTGGGAGGATATCTTAATCTCAAAGTTGGCTTTACTTGATGCAATTAGCCCTCTTAGTTACCTATTCTCTTTGATGAGAAGGCTTTTATCTTTATGGGAATTACTTTTCCTGATTTTTGCCATAATTGTTTTTTTCTTTTTGTTGTATATCCTGTTTAATTTGGTATGCTACCGGGGAGTTTTCTTTCAAGGGCAAATTCTGGTCTTACTTCTTGTAGGTATAGCCACCTCTGTGTAGCCACTTGCATGGTAGTATATAGTTTCTGAGAGCAAATCAGAATTAGCTGGTGTGATCTCGAGCTTTGGAGGAGCCCTGAATTTTGACAAACCATCAGTTAATAATAGGTAGATTGCCTTGGAATAGTTCCTAGCTGTTACTGGTTTTAATGGGATTACAGAGTTGATTTTGATTTCAAAAGAGACAGTTTTATCATCCTTTATGGTCGGAATGCACCAGGGAGAATGAGACAATGGAGACGGGGCAGAATTCTCCCATATTTGTGAGCATGAGGTCCAGTATGTTGGAGCCTCTAGTGGGCATATTCAATATTTGGTCAAGGTTGTTTGTATTTATGAAGTCCAGAAATCTCTGTGCCTGTAGATTTGAGGCTTTGTGGGATTCTTAACCTATATAGGCATATTTAAAGTCACCCATAAATAAGCTGTTAGGTTGGCAGGTAAGTGTCTTCAGCAGGACCAAGTATGCATTGTGAGCTTCTTGGAACATGGAGGGTGGACTATAGCTGACTGGGATATGGTACGAGTCTTTGTCTGTGTTAATTTGCACATGGAAGGACTGCAGCATGTCATCCTATTTGAGTACCCTAGAGTTATGCTTGTTACTGACACCACCACCTTTAGCCCTTGTCTGTGTAGCTACTTGTCTAAAAGTGTGGAAGGTGCTGAAACATTGCACTGCTGGGGTACTCTCTGCACTTTAAACCATGTCACAGTAACTGCACAGACATCTATATACTCGAATGTGAGGAGGGCTTAGAGGGAGTGTCGTTTATTTATTTATTTATTTTTTATTTAGGCTCCTGTAATTGAGCAGTAACACCTTGAGGTTCTGTTGAGTTGATTTTGCTATTTTGGTAGTATTGTCAATTTGGCATTGAAAAGGCACTATGGTGGCAGACAAAACCTTAGCCAGTATTTGAAAGCCTAGATGGGAAAGGTGCAGATCATCCAAAGCAATGTGGTCTGTTTACCATGTCCTCTCAAGATGACAAATATTGGATACTCTTTGAGTGACACCAGAAAGACAATACAGTTGTTGAAATTAATCATGTTTAGCTCATATTGTGGCATCATCCTTGGTGATGGTAATATGCTGCTCATACCAGCCTGTGACCCATAGTCTGGAAGATCCATAATGTCTCTCTTTATACAGTCCAAGAAGGTACACGTCAGGTGATTTACACTTTCATGTACTATGATGGTTTCATGCTGACACCTGTGGCATAATGACTTGAGTACACATGTGATTTGGTGGATCCTGGCTCCAGATAAGCAACTAACAGTTGTCTTCTCCTTGGTCAGCCTGGTTAGAGGGGTATCAGTATATCTTACAATGGAGTCCCCTATGATGACAGTCCTGGGAAGTGTGTTTGCTTGCCTTAGGGGATTAGTCTTTCGGGCTCCACTGAGAGTGACACTATGTGTGGTGTTAGGTGGTGTGTTTTCTGAATGCCTTTGGACTTGCTGAAGCACTGCTTTGACAGTGGGTGGTCTAGGTGATCTTTGTTGTTTAGGAAGATTGCTTTTAATACCAGCATATTTTAGTATATGTGTATTTTGTGTGCTATGTGAAGTGGGTGTTGTTTGTGTGGTTTTGGCAACCTGTTGTGGAGTTGTTTGAAAGACTCTGTCGTCTAATGTCATTGTGTAATTACATCCCTCACATACTGTGTCTGATTCTTTAAAGACTAAGTGGCTTTCAGTAAACAAGAAAAATTACTGCATTGTCTCAAGATGCCCATACTGTACAGTCCTTGTGAGCTAAAAGTGGATGGTGTATTGTGGTTAGATGAGTATTAAGAGTGGTTTGTTTGTGCAGACTAATAAGAGTGCTTTATTGGGGCAGATTAAACTAAACAATACTAAATTGTGCTAACTTTAATGTTTACACAATACTGAATTCTGCAAAATCTGTAGGTATTGCCACTTGATGTCCAACTAGCTGCTCTAATCTTGTTGGCACAGGGGGTATTTGCACTATATTGCACTATATTGCCGCTAAACCAATTACAGTTTTACAGATTGTTCTACAGAGAAAATTTGCTTTCTAGGTGTTTGCTACTATACAGGGCACTGCTGACCCATGCAAACATGAGAAAATGACAGTAGCACAGTAAACTAAACAATGAGCACTCTGGATAATAAAACATCTACACTACGAGTCCTTTTGTGTATTTCCCAACTAAGATAGACCAGGCAAACATATTCTGTCATAAGCTGAATGAACCCAGTACTCCTAATGTAAAAAACACAGCACAAGAGACCCACAAGTGCAATTCAAACACAAATCACTTAAACAACTAGTTGGAAATCCCTTGCTTTAGGTAATTTCAAAACAGTAACAGTGAGAGGGAGAGCATTTTTTTAGAAAAGAAAGTCAGTGAAATGCACATATAAAAGTAGAAAATAAAAGCGATCACTAAAAATAACTTAAGTGAGATTTAGCAATCAAAGTACTTCACTTTCCAAAATAGCACCTGATACAAGTAAAACACTTCTGGAATTCAGGCTAGTGCTACAAGCTTTGCTTAGCTCCAGGAAAATGAGCAGGAGACAGTATGTAGTAAAGGAGGTGTACTCAACAGCATTATTGGTTTGCTTGGTGGGTACTCAGTATCAGAAGTCTATGAAAAACAATGGGGGAAAGAGTACATAAATAGGTTATATTATAGTCAATAGCAATGAAATGGGGGGGGGGACTTTACAAATCAGATAATCTGACCGATGTTGTGGTACTACTTTGTACTTTTCATCCCCCTTCCATCTCATTACATTGTAAAGGGATAAAGGGCAGAAACACAGCAGCAGAAGACATGGGAATGTTTTTTCAAGAAACAAGCAGGCTAGCTAAAGAGGCTAGCAGTCAAATAAAGACAATATTGGAGATGTTTCAGAAACTTTAGCTTAATTTGTTAGTGGGGGGAGGGGCATGCATAGATTGCCAGAAGTTAAATGATAAGCAGAATATAAAATCACTGAAGCACAATCTGGAGCAGAGATAGTTCTCTCACTGTTGAACTTCTACTACAGTTTAAGGCCCCAGACTATGCAGAGACTTACTAGTAACACTGTTTATGGGAAAAAATGCAGTAAAATTATTATGGCAAAAATCTGGTAATAGTAGTACACAGTTCTATCACTACTATGAAATAAATTGCAAGGTTTTGGCCCAGCAGGGTTTAAAGTACAAACAGATAGCTTTTACAAGTAATTTTACTTGCATAAATAGAAGTGCAGAATAACTAATGTCCCAGAACAAACTAAACAATGTAATGAGATGGAAGGGGGATGAAACGTACAAAGTAGTGCCACAACACTGGTCAACACAGGTGAAGCAGAACTGAAATAATTACATTTATTTAATTCTCTTTCCTGTTTTGAAAAATAGTTACCTACAGTTCCATATCTCTCCAAGTCATGGATAAAAGCCATGTCACTATATTAGGTATCATACAGACTGCGAACAGGTGACCTGTGTCTGGCATACAAGGCATCCTGTGACCCATTACTGATGGATTTACTGCCCATCAGTAAGTCTATTGGCATCAAAAATACTCAGTCTAAGGATCTGAACTTCATCTGCAATATCAACAAAATTACTTTGACAGACCGCTATATCTTGCAGAGGATACTGCTGCTGTTGAACAGATTTGCCATCCACGTAAAATAAATGTTATCCTTGTTCATATTCAAGGAGCGCAACTTAGATCTATGGATGGGAAATAGAAAATGTACCCCAGGACTAGCCCAAAGTTACTAATTGACAGATGCAGCTCCTATGATCCCAGTTATTTTCATAAGGGGTAATATATTATTATCAACCATAGGATGGGTAAGGCCAATCTATAACCAAATAGGATAGGTTATTTTGAGCATACAAAAAAGGAAACTGGCTAGGTTTAAAATGGCCCACAAGTGTAGCTAGCCTAGTACTTACCTATGAACCTATGAACATTTCATAAAGAACAGTTCTACAATGGAGAAAACCTTGAGGTATATTTACATGAATGAATCGTGTGTTCAGAAAAGCAAAAAAAAGTATTCCTTGGGGAATACCATGAAAATTGATTTCCACATACAGAGTAATACATTACAAATAACCATCCTGTCATATTCTTCATCTATGACTTATAAATACTACAAATTAATTTGCTATGAAAAATGGATTTACAAAGGTGAGTATCATAAACTAAAACATAACTCACTTGTGGGAAATTTTATAGATTCTTATAGATTTATAGATACACGCACATACACACACACACAGACACACGCAAGCACACACATTCACACACTCACACGTGCACGCACACAAACACACACATACAATATTTCCTTCATGATTACAATAATTAATTCTGCAAATCCATAACTGACTCATGAGTCATCCATAAATGCATGTCAGTGTCCATATGCATCTGATATACAGATGAGAGTCCACTGTAGACTCTAAGCAAGTGCTGTCAAGCAAATTGTTATTTATAATATTCTGTTTTCAGTTTAAAATAAAAATAATTTCCATAAATCCACAATCGGGTAGCTATTTTGACGAAATGTGACTGTTATTCTACAAGGCAAAAGTTGAGTAGATTTCAGAAAAAAAAACTTCACGTCTGCATTGTGATTGACAGGATGATGCAGCAGTTTAAATGTGCCAGAGAGATAGAAATGTGCAAGAGATGCACCAATACCACAGCAACTGATATTTGACCACAAATCAGAACTGTGCTTTAGTACTATATTTTTGCAGGTATGGGTTTGTTCTGAGTATGCTACACATGTGCCATACCTCTCAATCTCTTACAGCAATAAATCCCAACAAAGCCATAAATAAAAGTGGGCAAGTACCCAAAAATAGAGAACATTTTTAAATATTGCTCTTACCAACTTAGAAAGTTGATAAAATAATAAGTTTTGCATTAGGAGAATTTTCTGAAGGATATAAAGTCTGAAGTTCAAATGCCTGGCATTAGTTTTTAACTTCAGTCTTTAATGATTTACCAGTAATTTGCCAAAAAACACCCCACAATTTTATGAAAAAAAAAATCCAGTCCAAAAATATGAGGCCAAAATCTGGATAGTCTGTGAACATCTGTATAGTTAAGAGATATGAAATAATGTACACAAGTGTGATGAAAAATGTGTCAAATTTGAGGAAATGAAGCAAAACTTGACAGCTTAATTATAATGCTAAACATACAAAGTAATGCATCTGAAGCACATCTTCAGGAAAATGGTAGGTATAATAGGAATAAGAAAAAGGAAAAAGAACTAGGTGGAATTTTAACAGATTATTAATAGATAAGCAAACATTATAGATGATGAAAGCAAGGAAGTTTGGCAGAACACTTAAATGGAGAGAACCAGATATAACCAATGCAAAAAACAAGTTATTTTTTCTCTAAAGAGATTGTTGATAACCCCAACTTCAAAATTATGTGCTGATCTGGAGACTTCATATTTAAATGGGGAAACTTCAATTCAGAGAAGGGGAACAAAATGATGCATGACTTATATCACACAATAAATTCAGATAACCAAGGAAAATTTGTCATGTATATTGTAAAATAAAGATGGAAGAGAAGGGATGATGAAGATAATGGTATCCGAATGTCTGCCATGGTTCAATCAATTATAATAAAAGGATACAATCAGAAGATGCAATACAAATGATTCGATTAAGGCAGAATGATTTTCCCCTTTCCTTTTTTTTTTTTTGTTTTTACATATTACTTTGATATTGCTTGCTTTCAAAACCTGTGCTGACCTCAGCAAACTGAACAAAGCTTATCCATGCAAACTAAAACTGCCCTGTAATCAATGTCATACTGCCACAGTGCATAGAAATCAGCAATGTATGTGATGCTTTTATGGCATGTCAGAAAACAAAAATTTAACTTTTACTCCTGTCTGAATTAAAAGTATACAAGTATTAGTTACTAAGAACATTTGTACAAAATTCTGAAATAATCACACAGTAGAGCTTTTTATTATTACCTCTTAAATTATTAGGGATTGTAACTTTTAAACAACATTCTTTGAATTCCACTACAACATCCATTTGCTCATATAGTATGTTGCCGCAAACAGAGTAAATGAAGGCACCCTAGGGTGATAGGCCCAGGGAGAAAGGTCTGCAACAATGTATCATTTTGCATACATAACCCCAGAGCCATGGCTTACTCATTTTGTGCTTGGTGCTGGTCCGTGATCTGGTGTGCTCCGGGTGAAAGCAAACAAACAAATAAAGAGGTTCCTTCTCTGATATGTTGTTCCTTCCTTCTCTAAGGAGGTATTCCAGGACATAATGTCCTCACTTTCTACTGGCCCATTTATGTGAGGAGCAAAAATTTTAAAAATAAATAAAATAAAGTGGACCTGACAATTGCGTATCTTAACACCATGCTGTCAGGATGAATGCTGTCTTCATTAACCTTAATCATAACCTACATGAGCCCAAATATGGTGATGGATGTTTACCTACAGAGTTAAATGAGGAGACCTCTACTACTAGTTTATTTATCTTTATTTCTTTTTCTTTTCATTACTTTTCATTTGTTTTAATTTTTCTTTGAAGTTGATTTTGTTTTCATTATTTTTGCTTGCTATTTTTTTGTGATTTGTTTGTAACTTATTTAGCCTGCAGCTTGATTGATCTGTTATTAAATTGCATTGGTGTTTCTGAGTTTAGCGGTATGTTGTTACATGGTAAAATCAAATCATCTTTGCATGGTAATGGTAATGGCAGCCTGGGATCTTTAGGCTTTATTTTGCTAATTTTTGCCTGCAGGGGCCTCGGGAGACCTAACCTGAATTTAATTTTTGTAATGGTAATGGTATGGGGGGGACAGGGGAGGCCTAACCTGAATTTTTGCCCTGAGCAGTGGGTGTGGGTGCCACATACACCCTGTTTTTGCCCTTAATGCAGCAAATGCAGCATGGTGAGATGTAGGAAGTGATTTTTTTTTTTTCAATTTTTTTCAATATTTGTATTTTATGATATTTTAGTGTGTTTACTTACTTTTGTATTTATTTATTACACCAGACCTTGTCATGCTGATTACCCCATATTACACATACTTTATTTGATTTATTGATATTTCTTGCTTTGCATTCTTGTTTTGGAACACTGTCCATTTCAACAGATGATTTGAAGATTCTAAAACGGCTTTAGATTTCCTTCTAAGGATTCTCTTGGGTGTGTTTTTCAGCAAACTATGGACACTTTTACAGGGTATTTTAAGCTGAGTTCTACTTTCTTTCTTTCTGCATCTGGATTTTGCAGCCTATTCATCTGACTACTGACCCAATCATTTCAGATTCTTTGGGCTGCATTAAAGTAAAAAGTAGCACATGACTGTTAAGGATATTTCAGACTGTCCACATGTAACCAAAACATCTGTATTAACTTATTTAATACTGATAATTGTACTTGTTTCATTTGATTTTATGGTCTTAGCAAACTGAATGTTTATTAACATTTTATACACTGTTATTTAAGTATGTATGTACCTTTCCTCTGCACTTGGTTCAGATAGTCTGTGATAGTGCTTAAGAAATAAACATAAACACTTAAAACAAATGTGTCTAAAAGAATTATTGCAAGTGATTGGAAGATTGTGCACATGCTACTACACACACGTGTGCATACACACACACACACACACACACACACACACACACACACACACACACACACACACACACACACACACACACACACACGTGTGCGTGCATGCACACAAACACACACATAATCACACACCAGAGAGATCCTTCAAAATAATTACTTAACTGAGTTCTCATCTGTCTGAGTTGGTGTTCTGGCAGATGGCAAAGATCCCACAGCAATTACTGGAAAGAGTAAAGGAATTTTCTTGGGTTCCTAACTAAATTCCCTAGTCAGTATAAATACTACCTCAGGTCTCCCCTAAGAAAATACTGCTTAAGCCTAGAGTGGGATTAACTTGGTCAACAAAGGATATATACATTCATAGATAGATAGATAGATAGATAGATAGATAGATAGATAGATAGAGAGATAGATAATTATACATGTATGTACTTGCATGCAACCAGTCAGTACCATCAAGCTACTAGCAGGAGGTAGCACAGTCTGCCCTATATGCCATCTTCCAAAGATGAGAGAGCAGGCCATCATCAGTCAATCTACTCCATCTAAATAGTTGTCTTTTATGGAACCTGAGTCTGCTTGTTGAGTGTATGTAAATGAGATCCCTTATGGGCTCAATGGGTCCATGTCAACTTACTGAAAAGCAATAGACTGTAAGTTATACTACTGAATTTAGACTGTTAAAATGTTAAATCAACATATCTACTCCCTACACATGTAGAGAGCTGTAATTTGGTGATGTTGTATGTCATTCACTGACCTATAGCGTTAATCTACTCAAAACATAACACAGATGTAGCATGTCAATCAAAAACAACTGCCATCTAGTCAGCATGAATACAAAATTGTATAACTCTACAAGTTGTGGTTTATCATACTGATAAAGAAATCATAATCAAAGTCATCAATACCAGTAGTGATAGACTGAAGCTTCACAATTAACTAATTTCCAGACTTTGACTCATGCTCATGAGCTTCCTAAACTGCTGAAGGTATTCAATCGCATACCTCCTGCAGAATGACGATGTGACGATCCTGTAATATTTGCTTGTGTTGCTAATTTTAAATTTGTATATCGATCTGCTACTTTAAGAAAGTAGGTGTTCCAAAGGGTTGCTAAGGACAATGAAAATGTAGCTGTACTGGTAAAAAGATTGTTATGTAATGAAAGTATGTTTAAATCTGAGTAATCTAAACGTATGGTAAAGCCTGTGTTAAGGCCTGGTAACAAAGAAGGTTGTCAATAATAGACATATTTTAAAATGTGTCACACAGATAGATCTTACTTAGCTAGGAATAGCAAAAGAAGTTGAGATCTTCTGCGCTACATGCTCTGAATGCCAGAAGGCACCCCTCAACTAGAATTTAAAAATCCTTTTAATACAATACCATAGTGCAGCTATTTGAATAGATTGCTATGGACAGTGTTGGGTAACTGGCACTTTAAGGCAAATGATTTTAAAACATCAACCACACCCAAAAAATAAGATTGTTGCTTAAGAAAAATGACCCCAAAGGAAATAGCAACATACAACAACACACAAAGCTTCAGGGATCATAAACAATGTAGAAGAAAAGCAGTATTAGTTCATAAAATCCAAGTTCTTTATGGGAATGACTCCCACTTCTTCAGTCCATTCAATAAAATGCATTTCAAGGCAACCTATTTATATAAGGAAAGCATAATTTAGTAGCAATCAAATCAGAACCATATCTTTTCCCATTCTTAAAGTGATACCCATACCCAGGTATATTTAAGCTAAAACTGCATTCATATAACACCTCAAAAAACATATATAGAAAAAACATATATATAAAACACACACACATATATATATATATATATATATATATATATATATATATATATATAAACTATATATAAATATGACATATCATTTCTCATATTTTATAAAACAACATATATTATCACAAATTCACAAAAATCCTCACATATTAAAAAACATAAATAAATAAATAAATAAATAAATACTATCTATGAATGTTGGTGGGGATATATAAATATATATATAAGCCATACAAATACCACTAAAATTCTACACTAACAATTAAATAGCAATATAATGCATAACCTATTATTTATGAATGCTTCTATTCTTCATATTTATTCATAAGTAATTTATAAGGAACATATAAGTGTGTATAAGCCATACAAGTACTGCTAAAATTCTACACTAACAATTAAATAACAGTATAATACATAACCTACTATTTATGAATGCTTCTGTTCTTCAGAATGGGCTTCAGGGGAACACTATCATTAAGGCCACTACCCTTGTCAGCCTGCAATCGAATGATCCAGCTCACTTCTGAAGTCTCTGTTCTTTTGTTGATGCCCCCCCCCCTTTTTCATTCTCATTCACTATTTCTATAACCATAAACTTGAAAGAGTGAGTTGCTCCCTTTTCCAGTATTATCTAGCTAGGGCATTGGTTTTGTCCCTATTCCTAATACCCAAAAGGTGCTCTCTTATCCTGTATCTAAATTCTCTGTTTGTTTTTCCTACATAATAACCTGAACCTAAGCCACAAATTGCTAAGTATACAACGTTCTTAGTATAACAATTAGCTGTAACCCTAAATGTGTATTCCCTGTCTGTGTCAGGATGTTTAAATTTGTTAGTGGTATCTATCCATTCACATTGATTACAATTTTTACATGATATAGTTCCTTGATGTTTCCCCATGCATCCATTCGTGTTGGGACCATAACATAGTAATCTTTTTAAGGATTTCTTATTTCTAAATAGGAAGCTGGGTTCATCCCCCACAATTTCCCTAATTCGGGGTTCATGTGTCAGTATTGGCCAATACTTCCTTACCACATCTTTCATAACATTAACATTACTAGTATAACTAGTGGATATTCTCATTCTATTCTGAACAGGGTAATTTGATACGAATTGTGTCTCTTCTCTATGTGAGAAGCATGGTTTCCCACTTGTATTTGTCAGTGTTTGGATCTCATTAACTGTACGTCTAATGTCATTATCCTTACAGCCTCTTTTTCTGAACCTTGTGCAAAGTTCATTCACTTCCTCTTGAAATGTGTCTTCCTCTGCTGTCAATCTAGACACTCGTAAGGCTTGTCCCTTTACTACATGTTTAAATATGTATTGGGGATGCATGCTATCTCTATGTACAAACGTGTTCCTATGACAACTTTTCCTATAAACCTCCGTGGACCATTCCCCTCTTAGATCTCTATATACCCTAACATCAAGGAAATCAATAATGTTATGTGAAAATGTTAACTTGAATTTTAGGAAGGAAGTACTCCTATTCAACTCATCATGGAAGGCCAGCAATTCCTGTTGCGCCCCCTTCCAGAGCAGAAAAACGTCATCCACAAAACGTTTATAAAAGACGACCTGTTGCCATCTATCATTTGTCACATATTTCTGCTCCCAATTGGCCATAATTATATTGGCATAACTGTTTGCACTAGATGTATCCATGGCCACTCCCTCTTTTTGGCGGTACACTAAGTGGTTGAATAACATCACATTGTTTATCAAAACCTGTTCCATAAGTAAGCATATTAACTCTATCCGGCTTCCAGTATATCTTTCATCCTTAGTTAAGTATTCCCTTAACATCTCCAGACCCACACTACTGGGTATAGACGTACATAGGGAGTTCACATCCATTGTTACCATCATAACAGAGCCAACATTGTGACTATTAGTTTTAATATGTTCAAATAAATCTATCAAAAATTGTTTAGTATTATATAGAATTACAGTATTCTTATTGATCAAACGTCTCAACTGTATTTCAATATACAGAGATATAGGCTCAGTCAACCAACCCCTCCCCGAGACTATAGGTCTCAGGGGTGGGTTGGTTGGGTCCTTGTGAATTTTTGCAATCCCTTGAATTAAGGGTATTACTGGATGGGGTACCAGAAAACACTTATACTGTTCAATAGTTATCCATTCATCCATTAGACATTTATAAAATAGTTTACTCGACTTATCTTTTATATTGTTGACAGTATCACTGTCTATAATGCTATAAACACTTCTATCAAGCAGCAATGTTTCCATTTGATTTTCATATCCATTACAACTATGGGACCCCCTTTATCAGCCCCTTTAATTATTATGGATTCATCCCTTTGTAGGGCTTGTAGGGCTTCATATTCCCCTCTATGCAAATTATTCCTTCTAAACCCTTGTTTATCACTATATAATTTGTCATATAACTTTTTTTCACATAAACTCATGAAAACGTCTACCATCGGATGGCTAGGTGGAATAAATGTACTATTTTTTTTTTAAGACACATTTATCAGAATTACAGCTATTACCATAGAGCAGCTTGAGTTGCACATTCCTAGAATACATTTTAATATCAATAACGCTATCAGTTACCTCAGTTCTTTGAGAAGGAATAAATGAGAGTCCTTTACTCAATAAGTTCACTTCATCAACTAAGTTCTTAAGATTTTAAAACATAAACACAGAAATAAGTGATAAGGGATATTCTCTTAACAAACAAGGAATTGTTTTCATAACCAAAAATAAACCTGATTCAATGCCATATTAAGACAATTACAGGAGAAAGGTTAACTAAAGAATTATGAAGTCATAATGAAAGGCTGTGCAAAGGGAGATACAAATAATGTTCAAGACGGGGGTGATGCAGGTGTTAAAATAAGCAAGTTGTGCCCCAAATTGATAGTCAAAAAAATTGCTGGAGCAGTCAGGTTCTGTAATGGCTTTATAAAGCTGAACAGTATTTCACAATTTGATAGTTACAAAATAGCCAGAGTAGATAAAGTCATAGAAAAACCGGGACAGTCAAATTTTTTAAACAAATTAATTCTAACAAAAGAGTATTACCAAATGCCTGTAGCAACTGAAGCCAAAGGAAAGGCTGCCTTTCAATCCTCAAAAGATTATTCCAGTATATTGTCTTTCCTTTTTGGATGCAGGGTACACCTGTGACATTTTAAAGATAAATGGACAGAGTACAAAAGTATCATGTCAAACATGAAGACACTTAGCTAAACAATGCCACAATTTACTTTGAAGACTGGTACTCTCAGATATCTGGAATACAGGCTGCATTAGACATTCTGAGACAAGCCAGGATAGCAGTCAATGCTAATAGGACAAGCTAGACATGACTGAGATAAACTATTTAGTATAGGTAATAGGAACAAAAATTGTCAACTCCAGAATGAAAAAGTAGAATCAGTCAGAAATTCCAGAGACTAAGAAGAAGCAAGTGAGGACGTTCCAGGGGTTAGCTATGTGGTATCAGAAATGTGTTAACCAATTTGGAATCTATAACATGCAGTCTTATAGATTTGACAAAGGAGAAAATGTCACTTAAATTAAAATGGATAACAGATGCAGATACTTTTTTTAAATAGCTAAAGGAATCATTATGTTGAGAATCTGTTTTTGCATATTCAGATTTTATATAATCCTTCACAGTTTATACTGATGCATAAAGAGGTAGGCCTAGGGGCAGTGATTCACAGTTTATACTGATGCATAAAGAGGTAGGCCTAGGGGCAGGGATTTAACAGGATTTCAGGGATAAGAACATCTTACATGCTTTTTAATTTGCAATCTAAACACAGCAGAGACCGAGTATTCCACTATCAAGATAGAATGCCTGCCAATCAAATGGGTACTTTTATCAGTAAAGGATTATATTATGGACAGTGGCTTTACATTGGTCACAAACCATGCTCCCCCCCAATGTGGCTACACAAGTGGATGGACATACAAAGCTTTGTAAGTGGGACTTTTTATTACAATATTTCAAATTAACCCTGAAACATCAGTTAAGCTCAACCACGCATTGCAAATGTCCTGTCCAGGGCCCAAATGCCAATTTTTCTGCTTAAAACTGACAGTTTTAAACTGACAAGATGGGTCAAAGTAGCACAATGCTATGCAAAACTCAGTGGTCATGCAAATAGTATTGTAAGTAGTCTTGTGATGTGATGTGTTAAACATGGGGTATTGTAAATAATGTAAATATTTCTGTACAAAAATGAAAATGATACATTGCATTTTAAGAAAAGACATGTATGCCTCTATATTAGGCAGACAGGTACCTTTAAATAGTGCTGATAAAATGCAATTTCCTGGTAAGTCTAATGTATAAAAACAAGAGCTATAGCCCTGGAAATCTGTGAAGTTGGCTTCCTAATTAATATAGGGGGATTTTTTTTTTGCCTGGAACTGTGGTTCAGATATGTACTGCAGAAGATAGGAAGAGACCATTTGAAAGTGCCTGAGACAATCTAAAGATATTCTTTGAAAGAATAAATCCATGTGAAAGTTGCTTGAAATTATTTTCACAGTAAACCTAAAAAGTTATGAAAGATTTTGCATGTCCAGAAATGTCCATGTCCAGAACAAAAGCTTGCAACACATTATTATTTTGCCTTGTATTTTCACTATTTTATAGCTGAAGTGCCTCTGCTGCCTTGTTCTGATACGCACACACACACACACACACACACACACACACACACACACACACTCACACACACACACACACACACACACACACACACACACACACACACACACACACACACACACGCACGCACACACACACACACACACACACACACACACACACACACACACACACACACACACACACACACACACACACACACACACACACACACACACACACACACACACACACACACACACACACAAAAACACACACACACAGACACACACACACACACACACACATATAGACACACACACGCACACACACGCACACACACGCACACACACACACACACACACACACACACACACACACACACACACACACACACACACACACACACACACACACACACACACACATATCTGTATATATAATGAAAAAAAAGCCCATTTACAATGATGACGTTTGACTGAAAACTAGTAATTTGAATGTGACAGAGTTAGAAACAGTTTTGTAACAGAGAAGTAGCAGTAGGAATATGCAGTGTATAATTACTCCTAGTCTGGTTTCTTTTTGTGGGCTCACAGAAATTACCATTTTGTGGTCTCTTTTCTTTTCTCCCTGGGTATGTGACAATGGAGTTATTATAAATATGTAAGTGAGTATGAGGATAAAACACCCTACATGTGGGTGCAAGGATTTTCAATCATGTATATTTCTGTCTATATACCCATACCTATTTATCTGCAGCATCTGTCTATCACTCTATCTATCTGTCTATCTATCTATCTATCTATCTATCTATCTATCTATCTATCTATCTATCTATCATAGGATCATAGGAGGATACTAGACTAATGGCAGCAGAGTCCTTACTGACCTTGTCAAGCTCAATTCATGTTCCCACAGGTGTCTGGTAGAAGTAGACACTAAAATCAGCACCTATTGCCCCTGTCCAAGAGAGACACAGGTAAAAACCCAGAGGTGAATTTCCAGTTACCCATCTAATCATTCAAATTGTGCTTAAATAGGGCTGATGGGCGGCTTTGCTTAACATGAATAGGACGTTTGTTCCAAAGGTGGGGCAACCTCTGTGAGACAAATATGTCTCTCCAGCAAGTTCTGTGATTTCACATACCAGGTTAATGTCCATTGAGTGAGTGACCTGTGTGCCATTTGACTTGAGAATGTACAGCATTTTCATTAAAGTTGGGTCAGATACTGCTCTACATGCAAGGCACAGGTCACCTCTGAGCAGTCTGTATGACACAGAGTAAAGGGACAATGATTTCAGTCTGTCCGTATAAGCCAATTCTTGAAGACCCTGAATTTTCTTTGTAAGGAACCTTTGTGGTCATTTCAATTGTTCCAGGTGTTTGGAAAGGAACGCACCAAAGGGAGTGTTGTACTCTATTATTTGCCTAATGAGGGAAGAGTACAGGGGTGTTATAAGGTCTTTTTTTCTGGAAGCAATACTCTTACTTATAAGATGAACAATATAAAATGCCCTTCTTACCACTGTGGAGACATGGTGATCAATAGAGATATGACTGTTGAATCCTCTACAATTGCACTTTATAAGCACCTACACGAGTGCATGGATTGTGCAATCCCTAATAGAACCAAGATGCTATCCTCCAAAAAAGGAAGCCAATCTGGTGGTCCCCTGCTATAAACAAATTCTACAACAGAAGAAAGAAACTGTTGCAAAAAAGAGTAAAATCCCATGATTGGAGGAACTCTGTGGTTAGCCTCAGTAAGAAGCTGAGATCCCTCATAAAATCCTCCAAAGCTAGTTATGAAAACAAAATTGCCACTGATTCTAAAGACAACCACAAAGCATTCTATAGCTATGTCAAGAATCTCAATGGCAACACTCAGATCTGCTCTGAGTTACAGCACAATGGCACTAAATATACAGAACCAACTGATATTGCCAACATCCTGGCAGACAGGTTATGTGCTAACTTTACCCCTCTCTCATCCCCTAAAGGGCCCATCTCTATAACGGAAGAATGCAAAGTACCTGTAATCACGACTGCACAGGTAAAAAACATACTCTCCAAAGCCTAGAACACAGCATCCATGGGACCTGACAACATCCCAGTCTGCATTCTACATGAACTACAAAACGAACTGGTACCCCACCTAAGTACCATGTTCAATCATAGCCTCACCTCAGGCTTTGTGCCCACTGAATGGCGCACAGCAGAGGTTATCCCACTCCACAAAATGGGAGCCACCACAGACCCTGGGAACTACTGCTCCATTAGCCTGATGAGCCTGGTCTGCAAGGCTATGGAGCATATCATCATGGAACTTATAAACAATGACATTGGTAATCTCCAAACTCTGGACCCTACCCAATTCAGGTTTGTAAAAGTCAGATCATGTCTCCTAAATCTGATAGACTTCTTTGAAGTGGTCACCAAAGCTGTAGACGAGGGTAAGGTGGTACACACAGCCTATCTAGATCTCGCCAAGGCTTTCAACGCTATCCCCCACTTTGGAATTATAGACAAACTCACTAAACTAGGTATAAATCCCTATGTCACAAGATGAGTTGCCAACTGGCTCACTGACCAAACCCGCACTGTGAAAGTAGCAGACTCTAAATCCAACTTCAGACCAGTGACAAGTGGAGTACCACAGGGTTCAGTCCTAGGTCCTCTCCTGTTTGGTATCTACTTCTCTGAAGTACAGGCTAACACAGAAGGTCTTTGGCTAACAAAGATCGCAGATGACTGCAAACTAGGAGCCATAATCAAATCTCCTAACGATGTTGACATCCTACAAAAGGGCCTCACTGAGACAGATGCCTAGTGTTAAAGCCATGGCCTCAAGCTCAATGCCAAAAAGTGCATTGTCATCCCTTTTGGTAAAAACTCTGTACCCATGAACTACCACATAGGTGGTAGTCTACTTAACACCGAAAGTGTGATAAGAGACCTTGGGACACAGGTGGACAGTAGTCTCTCCTTTGATAATCACATCGCCACAGTAGTCAGGAAATCCTTCTACATGGCACACCTCATCACAAAAGGTTTCTCATCCAGGAAAAAAGAGGTAATTGTTCCCCTCTACTCATCCCTCATTAGACCCATTATAGAGTACAATGCCCCTTTTGGTACGGACATCGACAACAATTGGAAAGGCCACAGAAATACCTCACAAAGAAAATTACTGGCCTCAAACAGATGCCCTACGCAGACCGACTCAAAAAACTCCAGCTTTACTCTGTCACATATCACCTACTAAGAGGCGATCTCTGCCTAACATACAAAGCTATGTCAAACCCAGAGCTGCTGGACATGCTCCACGTAATGAAATCCCAGTCCCTCCGAGCTACATGCTCTAGGGACCTAAACCTTGTCACCACAATAAACAGAACATGCTGGAGGGATAGATTCCTGTCTCAGAGACTTCCCATACTCTGGAACAAACTACCTATTTATATCAAACAAAGCTTCTCATTAGCACTCTTCAAGAAAAATCATGATGATTGGATGGGAGATAAGAATTTTGCCCTGGGGATCACTTCTGTGGCTCTGCTTGACAGGGGCACAGGAAAATAATTTTCTTGGGTGGCAAAAGCCAGGGTACCATTTGGCTAGGCTTATATAAGCCCTAGGGCCAATAGCCTAGTACCTACCTATGAACCTGTGTGCCCAGATCTCCCACAACTGGCTGTGTGCTTAGGGTATTGCTATTGATCTGTTAGTTTGATGAAGGGGATGATAATGCATTTTTTTGCATTAAGTTTGAAGCTATGACTTTGGCACCATCTATCTATCATATATCTATCTATTTGCATAGGATAGTCACAGAATCAACAGGAGCAGCAGCATGGAAAATAAAATAAAATAAAATAAAAGACTGCTATACATGGAAAAACAAATAAATGTTATGGCTGCAGGCTAAATGTATACCCGAGAATTTAAGTTTAAAAACTATGGATATTAATCCAAGTGTTGAGTTTTTGAGTGAATGGGGAAAATATGCTAGACACTGCTGGTTTGAACAGATAAGACTTTTAGTGAAATACAATGAGGATGAGATATATAACTTAAATCACAGAGCTGATATTACTTGTAGGAAGTTAAACAGTTTAGTGTTGGTGAAAGTAATTAAATTATTTCTTAATGATATGAATAGTTTCATCTTTCAGGAGAAGGACATTTTGGAGAAATGTAAGAAGAAACTGTATTGGAGAGATTACAATGATTATCAGAATTTAAACCAGCTCCTCACTCTGAAATATATACCAATGACAATGTACAGAATTCTGTAATACCATAATCTTTTTTGGAAAATGTTAATTTGTTCACAGAAAGAATTGGCGGAAGGGACAGCCATTATGCCCCCAATTGAAAGGCCCAATCAGACAACATGACAGATAAAAGAAAAGAAAACTATGGCTTTCTTGAGTCTGGATCTACTACTGAAAATGACAAATTCATAGAGGGTTTTCTAGAGGCAGAGACACTATGAGCAAGAATAGTTCCTTCTTATTTAACACGTTTATTGTTTAGCTATAGAACTGCGGTGGTGGTGCTGTGGTAGTGCTGTCACCTGACAGTAAAACATTGTCCCGTTCGATTCTCAGCTAGAGCTTCTTCTGAATGGAGACATGCGTGAATGGGCGTACCTTCGTTGAAGGTTGTGCGTCAGGGCTGGCAACTCGACACGTAACAATGTACTGCCAATCATTAGCAGACCGGAGTTCCGCTGTGGCGACCCCTAACCGGGAAAAGCCGAAAGATCCAACAACATTGTTTAACTATAGAGGTCTTACAGGATTGAAAAAGTAATGAAAATAACTCAAGACTGTTACATCCTATGGAATTAACAGGAAACATAGACAGATAGGCTGATTTAACATTGTTAGAACATAAGGAATTAAAAGGGAACAGAGAGGGGTTACAGGATTCTCAGGTTTAGAGAGGACTCAGTTTTCATGAAAAAACGAGTGAGGAACATAAAGAAAATTGTGGAAACTAATGGGACAACTGAATGTACAAGGGTTAGGTGCATTCATTTGTAATGCCAGCATCTATATATACTTATATCTATATATCTATATTTTTAACATGTCAGACTTAGAAAACTTCTGGGAGAAATATTAGGTATTACTATATTACAGATATTTTAAGGAAAACTCTTTGCTAGTTTGCTAGCTATGTATCTGTATCTCTCTATATATTTACATCTATATTTATATTTATATCTATACATCTATATATCGCTATATATATATATATATATATATATATATATATATATATATATATATATATATATATATATATATATATATATATATATATATATATCTGTGTGTGTGTGTGTGTGTGTGTGTGTGTGTGTGTGTGTGTGTGTGTGTGTGTGTGTGTGTGTGTGTGTGTGTGTGTGTGTGTATATACGTGATCATTTAACACTCCAACACTCCAAGGAACGAATACAAAAAGAGTGATCCTGTTAAAGTGAAGTTAAAAAAAAATCTGAAAGAAAAAGGAAGACAATATTTAGATATACACATGGGTTCCTAGGAATGGTCAATAGCGGAATAAACCTGTGTATTGTTGACACACTTTGGTTGACAGCAGAGATGGTTGATGGATATGTGAGATCAAAAGTTCCTTGGGCAGAGAAATATAACCTTTCACCAGGGATTTTGCACTCTTGGGGTTAGTAAACATTATTAGCAGGGGGTGTGGGGAGTGCAGAGGGGCATGCCCCTTGAAAAAATACTTTCTTTTTATTATGTTCCAAGGAATAGCCTTGGAGCATGCACAACAGCATGTTGCTATTATCAGAATTAGTATGCTGATGCTAGTAACATCGATGTTTGGGAGGTTCGACAATACTGAATAGATCCAGACCAAAATGTGTACGTGCATAATTTATTTTCATAATAAATCCTACAAAAGGTTGTGATAAAAACATGTAAATATGTTTCTTATACCTGATATACTGAATCTCAATATATTTTTTTCTCTGCACTTTCATTATATATAAGGAAAGGTTCAGCAAACTCTTGCTACATCATCATGAGTTTATCAAATGTTCTGGTTCAAGAGCAAAAATATTAAATTGATCTGAAACCTGCCACATTTATCACATTTATATTACTCACGAAACACTAATAACAGCTGCATACGTAAAGCATAAACACACTGTGAACCCTAGAATGTGCTAGCCCAAGTTACTCCCCCATACAAGCCAAAACATATTTAGAACACAAACTTAAAATGAAAGGAGGCTATAACATACATTAAATATGTTCATATTTTAAAGAAAAGAAAGTTTAAATAAAACAAATTAAAAGAATAATTAAATATTGACTACAAACAAGCTAACCTTAAAATAAAACTAACCAGGATTTCAATTAGCTGATTCAAAATAAACTAAATAAAAAAAGAATAATTTACAAAACTAAAAGATTTTTACATAACCCATAATCCAGTATTGAAATACATATAAAATAAATCACAACACAAAAAATATTATAAACACCTCACAACTGCAGTAAAGAACCACCAATGAGACATTTCTTTCTCAAAAAAAAATAAAAATAAAAATAAAAATATATATATATATATATATATATATATATATATATATTTATATAAAATGCATCCAAAGCCCTGTTTAAAAGAAATGTAAATAATTAACGCAGCCCAATGAAGTTAGGAAAAAATATTGTGACTTAACAAAAAGTATTAAAATTGAATTACTGGAACATCTGATGGTCTGATTTTTGTGAAACAAACTATCTTGATGTGAAGGAATAAGAAACACTGTTGTTAGTTTGGAAGGGCACTGGAGGCAGAGTTTTAAAAAAATCACTGGTTTGTTTGCTCACGTATTTTCCCAATTAACTTTCCTACTTATGTTTACATGCTTTGCAGTACCTTGAAATAAGGTCTACTCTCAATGGAGGAATATCTGATTCACAAACACAGTTTCATGCAGCTGTCTAGTAGTGCCAGCTATTTACACATAAAACCCAAGTATATGGCCATCAGGCCTTCCCCTCTGCTTCAGAAGTAGCACAGAAGTACCACAAGAAGGTCACATCCAAAGGAAGTCCTGATATGGCTGGTTGAACATCACAAGTCTTCTATCTTTGGGTTCACCAATGCAGAATCCCAGATTGAAGAACAGATTTCCTGAGTTGCTACTTCCAAATTACCTCTTTTTATTCATCCCTGAATAGGCAATTCAGTTCCCTTTAGCTTACTCAATCAGTGCTGTTAACATTTCAGGCGGTGATTTCTTCACACAGTTGAGTCATGCTTCAGTTAAGTAATAAAACATTGCAGGTAAGATGGCTATAAACTAACAGCAAAAACAAGCAAGCAAACAAAAAGGCAACAGAATAGAAAATTCAGTGAAATGCATTACTGAAATGAACTACAATGGACAGTGCCAGCACACTGCTGCATAATCTGTTTCTCAACCTGCATGTGAACCAAAAGTGCAGATTGTGATGAAATAGAAACTGCAGTTGTGACCTTTTGACAGCTCACTCTACTTTGATTTACTACATAAAACTTCAGTGGCTGGCTGAATGGAAGGCTAATCTATTCCTCTGTCTCTCTCTCAAATAGAAAGGTAGAGTTCTTTCTAGTTTTTACCCAGATGAATGCGTGTACAAATATCTATTAGCTAAAGACTTTAAAATAAGATCCAGATAAAAGGGAGCTATGCAAACTGCAAACATTTCATTCCACAGTCATTCTTTGTCACCCCTGCTGACGTTTTCTTCTGTTCATCTACATGGTCTGCCAGTCATCCTAATCCTTACCTAAAATAATTATAGACTTAAGATGCAGCATCTTGATGTGGAACCTCTATATTATATTACAACTCCTTTGAGGTGGATAGACATTATCAAATAACCAGAAGTACTGGAGGTTAAGCTAGAATAAACACCTAAAGAAATCCCACCCCAGACAAATGTACTTAAGAAGATTTCTAGAACATTTAAATGTTATTACAGTAGGTGCTTTTATGAAATCAGTATAACAGCTAGCTGCATATCACAGACAGAAGGAAAACTGGGAAGTCAGGCAGCCCAGCATACCTCTCAACTGTACAGATTTTCACAGAATGTCCAGATTTTTTGCCTCATATTTTTCATCCATTTTTCAAAACAAATATTGTTTTCTGGCAAATTAGTGGCAAATCACTAAATATTGAAGTTAGAAAATAATGATAGGCATTTGAGTTTCAGACTTCATACCCTTCAGAAAACTCATGCCATTGCAAAGCCTGTTATTCTATCAACTTTCTAAGTTTGTAAGAGCAATAGTTAAAAATTGTTCCTATTTTTGGTCCTTTGTCCCACTTTTATTAAATGGCTTTGTCCAGATTTTTGCTCTAAGAGGTTGAGAGGTATGCAGCCCAGTACATTTAAATTCCCCATACAGACAAACGAGGTGTGAAGAAATGATATGCCATTAGATTTACATTTGGGAACCTGCAGAAATAAACAGAATATAAACTAGCAAAGAGTTTTCCTTAAAATATCTGTAATACAGTAATACCTAATATTTCTCCCAGAAGTTTTCTAAGTCTGACATGTTAAAAAAGGCTACATATTATAATAAATTGCCTCACACAAACAGGATATATGTTTACTAAAGAAGTTAGCTATCGAGAGTACAGAATTCATAATGCATTCAACCAACTTTTATTTAAGCTTTGGGAGGTACAAAGGGGAAAAAAGAAATGACAGAAAGTTATTATCTTTGCAGAAAAGAAAAGCTAAAGAAAGCTAAGTAAAAAAAATCCCTGACAGCATGTCCCTATGGCATGGTGCCATCTAAACAAAGGCATCCATAACTCTTCTCCTGCTTGAAACAATCTCCCACACGCCACTCTCAGTAATGACTGAGATACCCCTGACGGTGCTTAACATTTAATAGCAGTGGAGCTCAGCATTTGCCCAAACAACCTTTTCCATTTACCTTACCTCAACGGCCTTCTAATTTTTCTTCAGAGACAGAAATCCTTTAAAGCCATTGTATCCTTAGGCTACAGAATTACCAAGATTTAGGTTTCCAATAAGGGAGTTGAGATGAATGCCGCCATCTCATTTATGAATCAATGTTTGCCCATTGGCCTTTTTTAAAGTTATTACTTTTTATTTTATTTTACACTCTATGAGGAAGGATCTGGGGAATAAAAAACTGTGAAAACATCAGAAATAGGACAGGTACAAAAAAGCTACAGTTGGCACATACCTAAAACAAACTGTTTTAATAGTCTATACATAGAAATTGCAGCACTCAGCTGCAAATCCTGCTTTGGAGATTAAGGACAGCACAGCCGCTCACAGACACTTGCTATCTAAAGTTCGATAAGAATTGTGTGGTGCTTTTAAATGCTTAATAAGGGCATATTTCTCACCTGTGAACCATAATGCACAGTTTGTCTGACAAGTTCATCTATTTAAGGTGGAAAATCTATTCAAAAGTCTGGTGGTTCACACAGCTCTGTAGTGTCATGGGCTGAGTGCATGTCATTTCTGCCAGCTCACACAGAAAAAAAGATGTAAAAGAAAAAGGACTGCTGAAAAGATTAATCAGTCCACCAGGGCAAAAGCCAAGCATCCAGTTGTAAAGTTAAACTTTGCATGGGATTGATTGATGAAAGAGTGGTTTGTCGCATAATGCAGATGCACAAGAATTGTTTTTTTTTTCTCCAAGCTTTTCACTCAAAAAACACCTAGCAGCTTTTCAACATTCATTCCACAAGCAAGTCATTCAGTGTTCTGTTCACAAAAGACTATTTCCTAAAGTTACTACAATGATGGGTAAAGGCAACTGTTAAATGTATGCTTTATTACATGCACAGTGGAACTGTAACTTCATTGATTAACTGCAAAGCTATATACAGTCAATACAGTATTGTGGGAAGAGTAATGAGGTGAAAGGTTTATAGATCTCCTAGGGAAGATGAAATTATGACTACTTGAGTTTTAAATTTACCTATTCACTGCTTAAATAAGCAATTTTACTATATGCAGAGGTTTATTTATTGGCATGCATGCAGCTGAACCTGAACTGAAATGTCACTATTTCTGATATAACTTACATTTAATTAATTAAGGGTGCTACATTTTATGTAATTTGATGTAATAACCTAGACAGTCAACATACTTTCCACATAACATACAAATTATAATAAACATTCAACCTAGTATTTTGTTGTTTAATTGTGTTATTGTGGTGCTGCGAAACAAAGGTACATGCTTTGGCTGTTTGTTTGACTTGACACTCTTTTATTTATGCAAACTAAAAGCAAGTAGACTGGATGCAAAAGAAACAAATCTAATCTAATATTCCACTCACTGCAGTTCATTCACTATAAAGAAGAGTTATAGTTATCAAGTGACATTGGACAGCATACAAAGTGAATAAAACATTTTTGTAATCATACATATAGGACTTACAAAATATTTGGATGAACTCAGTACAGCAGCGTCCAATTTAGCATATTAAAGTATAATGTCAAGGACTTTCAAAACTGCACAGGTTGTTACCTTCAGTGCTGGCACATTAAAGGTGTACATTTGATATTCATTTTTCCTATTAATGAAGACTTTGAATTGGATTATTTATGTTATTAATGAAGACTTTAGATATGACCATATGGTTTTCATAAACTGTTTTTATTCTTTGCAGCTTACTTTATTTCATATATTCAGATTAGCGTTTCTTCATTTTTTGGCACTACTAGATAAACAGGATAAGCAGATGCTGACGATAAAACATGCTAGCATCTGAGTTGCAATAGAAACATATTTGCTAAATGCTATTGCATCCATCTAGAGATATTGTCACCAGACTGTTTAGACACCAAAATCTTAACTAGAGAACTTACTCTCTTGATATGACAATAAGACTTCTTCAAAAAATAAAATGTGTATCCTTACCAATTGTATAGAGGGCAAAATCCCCAGCTATGGCTGAGTCAACCTTATTGGGTCAGGTTCTTGCTGGTATGGCAAAGAAAATTTGTGTCAATGTTCTGGAAAGATTACAACATGTTCTGCTGATGATTATAGCATGCTTCCTGACTGCATATCTGCCTTCACTGGTAGCTGGGCGTGGGTGGGGGGGCTGTTATGATCAAGCAGATGTGAGTGGTAATGTCAGTGTCTTGCATGCTCCACCCAGTTAGGGAATATTATCATATCAAAATCCTAGGCCAATTAAATAATGCTTGCTCATTGACTCACCTTGAATCAACAGGGGAGAGTGATAAGAACTAACAGATCATTCCCTCCCTAGAGAGACAAAGAGAAAGAGAGAACCTACAAGGTTAAGTAGAATTCAGCCACCCCCACTGAGTCACTAGAATACACAAAAGAAGTGGAAATGCCAAACTTGAAAGCTGTAGATCACAAGGTCATTCTCTCCCTGGATTAAGAGGGCCCACCACAGGGGTTAAACAGGATTTGTCTGGGTCTTCTCACTTGCATTAGGGTTTATAAGGGAGGTTGTAGGAATTCATGGAGAAAATAACAGGAAACCAGCAGTGGACAGTTAATGAGTCTAGAAGTAAAATAAATAAATAAATAAACATACAAAAGGAAAAATGAGGGAAAACCCGCTATATCACAGAAACTTTATTTTCCTCAGTTGATGATTAAGAATAGACTAAAAGAAGTCAGGCTACATAACATAAATCCTTACACTGTAGTGTACAGCCAAGGGTGAAGTCTCTGACATGACTTCTTCCATTCTGGAGTATTGTTATTCAAATACAGAAAGAGTAGCAGTACTGACAACGTGTGTGTGTGTGTGTGTGTGTGTGTGTGTGTGTGTGTGTGTGTGTGTGTGTGTGTGTGTGTGTGTGTGTATTCATATATCTGTGGACACTCACACACACACACACACACACACACACACACACACACACACACTCACACTCTCTGGCTTGTCACACTCTGTATTTGAATAACACAGATTATAGTATTTATATATATATATATATATATATATATATATGTATATATATATATATATATATATATATGTATATTGTGGATAAAGCATTGCATCTGTTGAAATCCATTTTTGAATGAAAGTACTACCAAAGACTAGGAAATGGTGATGTGGTTACTTCAGTCTGCAACAACAAAATGACAGTAAGCTGACCGGAACCTCTCCCTTTCAATGTTGCGTATACACAACACCTTGGGTCACTGTGAACTGTATCCAGATGAGAACGCAATGTGTTACTTCTCACTGAAGTTCAAAAATTTGGTGCCCTTTAGGCAGATATTCTGTATCTACAACAGGAATCTCAAACTCATGACCCTCAGGCCTCAAACCGCCCTCCAACCAGCATAACACTGCATGAAAGAAGCTATCGCACTATTTTCCTAGATGCACTGATTACCTTTCTTTTTGTTTTTGAGAATGCAGCTCTTGGTCGGGTATACCAATTCTTATGCATCCTGACAGTTATGTGAGTTAGATCTATAGTTACTGCATAAGGAAGACCACTTTTTACAACATGTACAGCTCTCATCGCCGCCCTTTGATCTGAGTTCATTTGAGTGTGCTCTTTATTTATTTATTTAATTATTTATTTGTTAACTGGCTTAGTTCAGCTGAGCCGAAAGCCCATTTTCAGTGGAGACCCGAGGAGAAAAGCTACAAAAAAATAGAAAAACTGACAAAACTTCAAAACTGTACAAATGAAAAAATTACATAAGATCACGATTGATACAAATCGAGTCTAAACGGTTAGAAAGGAAGTTTTAACAGGTCAAATGGTACATTGTAAAGAGAGGACATAGACTTAAGTAACAAAAGATGAAATATTTATGTAAGTCTATAGCAGCCAGTTAATATCCATGGTGGAATTACATAGTATTACAGAAAACAATCTAGCCAGGCAATGTAGCAGGGATGTGGCTACTATTTACATAGGATATCTGTGCAATAAAGCAGATGGTAGCTAACAGAAATTGATTAATCTGTAGATCAAGAGGTATACGTTTTAGGGTAGAGAGAGGTAGAAAGTGTGTGTGTGTGTGTGTGGGGGGGGGGGGGGGGGTAGGTGGAGTCCTGCCAAGGGCAGGAGCTTGAGTTAGAAAGGTATTTTTTCTGTCTTTTTTGAAGTTGTTAGTGTATTTGATATTTAGAATATTAATGGGGAGTTTGTTTCAGGTTTAGGACACAGTGCTTTTGTAGAGTAGTTTGGCAATGTTTTTACTAGGTTTTTATATGTTAAGAAGGAGTTGATGGGAGCTACGGAGAGTAAGAGTAGGAGTATAGAGGGACACTAGGGAGGGGAGGAAGGGGCAGGCTAAAGGTTTGTTTAGTAAGGTGTGAGTGATTTGTAGCTGAGATAAAAGCAGTAGTTGGGGGAATTCAAACTATTGCAGTTATTTTAGAGCAAGGTAGTGGTAAGATTTGTACTGTAGGTTGCTGGAAAATCTAGCTATTTTGTTGTATGTTTCTTCAAGTTTGGATATTAAGTTGGATTGTAGATGTGTAAGTATTGGAGAGGCATGGAGAAGACAGGGGAGGAGGAATGCCTTTGCCAGAGAAGGCCTGGAGTCAGGTGAAAGGAATTTTTTATTTCTATAGAGTACACCCAATTTCTAATGAGCCTTTTTGATGCATTGTTGAAAATGGAGGTCAAATAACTTACTCTGTTATGATTCAGTTTTGTGAACTGTGCCAGAGGCTGTACTTCAGACAAGGTATATAATGCAACAGTCACGTAAGGGGCTGCTCAAAAGTACTTATGAAAACAGTGACCAGTCTATAATTAGGAAACAAAGTCCATCTTAAGATTTAGCAGGGAAGTAAGCCCTCTGTATTCCCCCAGTTTCCCTTGTTATAAATTCCATTCTGAGGCTGCAGTCCCTCTGAGGAAAAATAAATACTCCATTGGGTGTTTTTTTTTTTTTTTTTTAGCTTCATGTAAAGTTAGTTACAACACAGAATTCGCTATTGTGAAATTGTTAGGGACAACCACTCTTTATACAGCCACCGACAAGGTAATCCAAGTGCTATTACTCACTAAAATTAAGCCATCTAGAATGTCTTTATCCTGTGCAGCTATACATATATATGCATTGTAGTTAGTTTCCAAATTATACAAATGTGAGTTATCGATCATTTGTGCAAAATAAGAACATGTATGAAGTGCTGAGTACCTTATTTGCAAAGTTATCTCATTAAGGTATTCAAGAACACTTAAATACCTTATTTGCAAAGTTATTTCATTAAGCGAAATTTCAAATGAAATATGCACTGAAATTTAAAAAGCATCCATGTGGGATCACTGGTTTACTATCATAATCTCAAAATTAAAAAAGTGTACTTATTATCGAAGTGTTTCGCTGAAAGTACACATTACCGATCGTCCCTAATGTTGCAAAATAGCTGTTAATGCCGAAAATGTCGATCACGACATTTTCAGCACGTAACTCCCTAACTAACTAACCTAACATCCCATTTATGCAGGGCCCCCCACACTCCCCCAACTTAATATTCCAACTCCGAGATCACACTACAGTGAGGAAAGGGATGTATTTCCCTAACCACACTGTACCACGATCCCTTTACATGAGTGAACGTTATATTTGCGAATGCGCAGTCCATTCGCAAAAATGACATTCGCTCATGTAACCTGCACACATATGAAGTATTCGAACATCTGTTGTTTGAATACTTCATAGCCGTGCAATTGCACAGCGACATTTCAATGGTAAACCGGGATAACTACATATTTAGCTGTTCAGAAACAGAAGTACAGTTCTTTGGCCTACGCTGTCATTTTTATGATCTGAACTTATACAGTGTGTCCCCTGTTACCCATAAAAATTATAAAGGATAATCAACCCAATTATGCTGTGTGTGATAATGGTTGCTGCACAGTGTTAACAGGCTATGCTCTGTCCTACATAGCGTTCACTAGTTTTACCATGGCAATTACTGTACTGTGTGCATCTTCAGAATTTAGATGGATGTTTGCCAGATGTGTTGCAATAATACAAATGTCTGCAAAATGCTGGTATATTTTGTGTTGAACTATATTGCGGTGTGCATCCATAAGCGAGCACATCCTTCTCTGTCACCCTCTTTGCCATTGGTCTCATTCCTAACTTCACCTGGATGTTGCATTCATGAAGGTGCCTGAGGGAGAACCGGTAATGGAAGAACCATTCCTTATAGCACCACATCTTTTTATGAGCTGTGTGCCTATGTAATGCTCATTTTCTCTTGGCTATCCTAAGGGTCTCACAGTAGACAGGTGTTTTGCATTGGACTTGTTTAGTATCACTCATTTACCTTCTGCTTAAATATTTTGCTTCACTGACCATGGTGTGCTACTGCCATTGTAGTCTGTGTGGAAAATTATATTTTCCATTTGATTCTTATAAAACATTCCTGTTTATGTAGTAGATAGTGATATTCATATGTGTTATCAACAACATTTTGTCAGGGATCCAGTCTGACTGACTGACTTCTGCAGGAGATGGTGGTGGGTCCACTTTCCTTACATCACACACCAATCCCCAGCCACACTGCCCACTCTGAAATACATCTGAAAGTCTCTCCTACCTCCCAAATATTACAGACACACATTCACACCCATGCCAATCCAAACAGAAAATGTTGATCTTATTGCCTTTAATACATTCATTGTTGCATAGCCTGGCCATACCATTTTAGTTGTCACACAAATACTCATTTAATAAGACTTGAAGATGATGTCTAGCAAATTGTTAAATTAATCCATTTATTCTGTAAAAAATATCAAGTAAAATGCTTTGAAATGTGTAAGATATTAACTTTGACTTCCAAGAAATAGATGCCAAAGAGGAGAGGACCCAACACAGAGCAATGAGGGACTCCACTGTTGACTGGCCTGTTTGTGGAGGTGGCTTTCCTGATCCTAAACTCTTTAGTCCTATCCATGAGTTAGCTAACTATCCAGTGTATTATAAAGGGACAAAGCTGGATCCCTAGATAAGAACCTAATCATTAGCTTGCCCTTATTCAACCTGATTACAGGGGTATCAGTATGTCTTACGATGGATTCCCCTGTAATGAGAGGCATAGGAATTGTGTTTGTTTGCCTTAGGAGCTGATTGTGACTTTATGTATGGTGTTAGGTGTTCTTTTTTTCTGAGTGCCTTTGGGTTTGCTGAGGCATAGCTTTGACAATGGATGGTCTAGGAAACATTTGTTGCTTTGGCTTTCAAGTGTCTCAGCATACATTAGTCTGTGAGAGTGTGTGTGTGTGTGTGTGTGTGTGTGTGTGTGTGTGTGTGTGTGTGTGTGTGTGTGTGTGTGTGTGTGTGTGTGTGCATGTGTGTGTGTGTGTGTGCTGTTTGTGTGGCTTAGACAACCTCATGTGCACATGTAAGTGAAAGTTTAGCCTTCGGTATCACCGTTTATGCACAACTCTTGAATACTGCGTCTGTTTTCTTAAGGATTAAGAGGTTCATGGTAAACATAAAACTATTGCTACATTGTCTCTGGATGCCCATATCCATCAAGCTGGTTTCAGAAAAGTTAGGAAACTGCATGCCCATGCTGTCCAGTCATTTGATTGCTGAGCTACAAGGGGATGGTGCATTTTGTTTAGAAAGCTGTTAAGGGTGCTTTGATGCAGACTAGTAAGGGTACTTTATTGTGAATTCCTCTAACTTTAATGTTTACACAATACTGAGTGCTTTATTGGGGCAGATTATGCAACCTGTACTAAATTCTACTAACTTTAATGTTTGCACAATACTGAATTCTACGAAATCTATATGTATCCTTGCCATTCAATGCCCATCTAGTTGGTCTAAGCTTATTGGCACGCAAGGTACTTACTTTATATTTACTGCTTTACATGATACAGTTTATATTTTTATAAGGAAAATTTGGTTTCCCGGATGGATCTATGGAAAACAGTGGGTGGGAAGAGTACCTAGATAACTTAAACAACATACAAGAGCAATGAAAGAGGGGAATGGGGGATTTGGAACCAGAATACCATACCAAGCAGAGGCCAGATGCACAGCCTTATTAAACTACAACAAGAAAAAGGTGAGAGGGTTAAGAAAAAAAATCAAGGAAGAAGGAGGCTAGTTAGTGAGGGGTCCAATCAAATAAAGTCAATATTAGAGCTCTTTCAGAAACATTATCTTAATGTCTTAGTGTGAGAGAGGGTGCAGACAAAAAGAACAAGGGAATTGAAATGCACAGGAATTCAATGTTTCTGAGCTGCACGTTAGAATTTTAGAAATATTAGCTTAATGTCTTAGTTGGGCTGGGGCAGACAAAAAGAAGAGAGGAACAGGAACGCATTAGAATGCAACTTTTAGCAGGTAAATGATAAGCATATAAAACTGTAGGATCAAAACTATAATATAAACAACTGAAAAGAACTGAAGCACAAACCTCGGCACAGAAAAACCAATACTCTTCACTACTGATTTCTACTAATGTTTAGGGTAACAGCCTATGCAGAAATTTACCAGTAACATTGTTTATGGAAAACATGCAGAAATATATAACTAAATAAGGCTGAAATCTGTCAGTAGTTCACAGTTCTGCCACAACTATGAATGAATTTACAAAACTAAAGCTCAACAGAGTTTAAAATACCGACACCCAGCTTTTAAAAATAATTCTACTTGAGGAGATAGAAGTGCAATATAATGTAGAAACCCAGTCTTCCCACAACTGCAAGTTAAGCTACAGGACTAAGTTCCCACAACAAACTAAAAAATGCAAACAAACATGAAAAAAGCAAACAAGTACAAAGAGTATTACAATAAAGGCCAGTATGCGTGCAACTTAAATATTTAAGCAGAACTGAAATAAAAACTTTTTTTCTTTTTACATTTTGATGATAAGCTTGTTACTTACAGTTCAGAGCTTTCCACACCTCTCTATATTCTTACAGAGCAAATCATTATATCAGCTAAAACAGAAACATGGCTCAGAATGAACTATCTGCACTTGAATATATCAGACAAAGAACTATTACACCTACTATAATATACAGACTATGAAAACAAATAGTATGATATGTCTTTTTACTTATTCATAAAATCCCAGAATTCAAGCTATGTTAGTCAAAAGGAACTCAGTCTACTATGATAGTTACCTGAAATGGCTTATGCGATAATATGAGGTTTTGCCAGCTATGCCAGGAGAAGTAGATTAGGGGGTGTGTAACATATGCCAGTGTAGCTAGCTATAAAGTATTATATGTCATTTGTATAGCAAACTGATTTGTAGAGGTGCTTGGGTTGAAAATGTATTTGTAAAGTTTCTTATGTTAAAAAATGTACCAACAGTGTGTCCTGCTAGACAGCAAAGAAATGCACAAATATGTCAGAATGTATTATAAGTGTTGAAATTAATAATATATGTTAAATAGGATACTGGAAGAGAAGAGGTTAGTCTCAGTCCAGCTAACTTTGAAAAACTGTTTAGAAATAAATTACCTGGTGGGCCATAAAGACTGTATCTTAGAGTTCTCATTGCAGCCAGAGACAAAATGTCTGGGAAAACAAGGACTAGCAATCCAGCTATATTGTCTCTAACAGGGAACTAATTGCTACCCTGGAAGGGTGGAAGTGTTGAAATGTTTTTGTATGACTTCCAGAAGCTGCAACAGATATTAGCAAACCTTTATGTGTGTGTGTGTGTGTGTGTGTGTGTGTGTGTGTGTGTGTGTGTGTGTGTGTGTGTGTGTGTGTGTGTGTGTATGTGTGTGTGTATTATTGAAACATATGTGTGAGATTCTGGTCATTTGCTATGAAAGGGGGGTAGTATGGGAACCATAAGTCAGATGATCAGATATATATGGTGTCATTCTGTAATACAGCCTGCAATGATGTTTTAATAGTAGATGAAACAGAAGTCTCAGAACAGTCTGTTTTTGTAACATGAGATAGAAGGATCACTCGCCTACTTCATCTTGCCTTGCTTTAGTAAGAAACCTAGGACTCAGTTTTACAGCTGTGTCAATGGAGAGTCTTGTTGGGAGCCCCAGAGAAAGAAAGGGAAACCCAGACCCTAGCCTGAGTGTGTTCATTGTGTGGTCTTAAGGGAAATTGTGCTTTGAGCAAAGAGCTGCATCTGGAAATACTGTGTGTACCTAGTTTTGTTACAAATCAATGTCCCACATTGGTGTCAGAGGTGAGGATTCAGGCTCCATGATTACTGGATCAGAGGAAGGACATCACAGCTTATGAGACAAGTTACAGTAAACAAAACATTACAATTCTACACAGAAGTATTATACACCTCCCCCCCCCCCGATGCAATAAATTAAACAGAATACTTTATTCAACATTTACTGTAACTAACAAAGCAAAAAGACAAATCAAACTAGGGGATCAACTAAGGGACCTCAAAAACAGAACTATGTGAGATACTTTCTTTTAATGACCTGGATCTAACGGTTTACAGTCATATAAAATCCTGACCTCAAACAAAGTCATCTTCCATTCTGGACGTAAAAATAACTAACTTGTACAAACCTTAAAGTATTACCGAACCACCTCACTGACCACTGCTTTTATATTCTCAAGGTGGTCTTTTGAATCACAACCCCCTTCCCCAGCTTAAAATCTTCCTGTTCTTTATTTGAAATGGAAAATAATAACCATCTAAATTATCTACAATGCATTAACTGGGACCAGGTATATTCAGTCAATAATTCTACAAACTGCTTTAGCCAAATTTTTTAACATCCTAGAAGTTATCCATATAGATTTGCCCCCATTTAACAGTTTAGAAGAGGTTACTCCTGCCCTTGAATTTTAGAAGACATTACAAATACCTTTAGGCAGAGACCTTTCATGGAAAGCTTAGAAATCTGACCCACAAGATGATAATAAAAAGAAAGATTACCACAATTCAAAAACCTCTAAGTAAGTGTGTTCTAATGCAGCTAATGTATCTATAATAAGAACTATGGGGAAAAGCAAAGAAATTCTGTACAGCAAACAAATCACTATCAAGCAATCACCTGGCAGCATCATTCGTATCTCCTGATCTGAATGTAAAATCGAGAGTATCAGAGATTAAACAAGTAATCATCCAATTGCCCAAGATGTAGGGGTACCCAAAGAGACTTCATCTCATCCTAAAAAAAATAGACCATGACCTACCTGGTCCTGTCTCCTTTATTCTGCTTCAGAGAACTTATTCCAAAAAAAAAAATCATTAAAAATGTCCTATTGCAATTGGATAGTGCCACACACTGTGACCTGCATTGCTGACACTCTAAATTCTTAAAACTGGCCTCGACTTTAACTTATAAAACCTCTTGCTCACATTTAGAATTTGACATTAACATCAAAAAATGTACCCTAAACCTTGAAACACAATGTTATTACACCATTACTAATAGCCCTGTTTCTAAACTCCATCAATCAGTCAGAGTCAGTTCCTCACAGGTTTAACAGAAATTGTCGTAGGTGATTCTGTGTTGGATTGACTTGCTTATTTTATCAAAAGGATGCCACATACACAAATGCTATAGATATAGCCAACCTACTGGCTGACAGATTCAGTGAAAACTTCACCCCTCTGCCCCACCCCATCAGTAAATCAAGACATCACCAGTACCTGCCCCTCTCTCCTTATCTCTAGGGAACAAGTCATCACTGCCCTCTCAAAGACAAAAAATACAGCCTCCATGGGACTCATTACCGTCCCAGGCTGTATCCTACCTAAACTCAGGCATGAACTTGCAGCGTACATAGGCACCCATTTCAACCAAGGCCTGACTACCGACTTTGTCGCAGCCAGGTGGAGGACAGCCAATGTCATCCCTTTACACAAAGGTGGAGCCTGATTTGCAAGGCCATGGAACAGATTATCATGGACCTCATTAACAGGGACATTGGCAACTTCCAAAGAATCGACCTTACACAATTTGGCTTTGTCAAGGAGAGGTCATGTCTGTTAAATCTGGTTGACTTCTTTGAAACAGTCACCAAAGACATGGACCAGGGGAAGATGGTGCACACTGCCTACCTTGATCTGGCCAAAGATTTTGACACTATTCTCCACTGGGGCATAATAAATAAACTCTCTCAACTAGGCATCAATCCATATGTTACCAGATGGGTAGCAAACTGGCTCAATTATAGAAACCACCTAATCAAAACAGGAGAACCCACCTCAAGCAGTAGACCTGGAACAAGTGGCGTACCCTTGGGATCCGTCTTGGGGCCTCTGTTATTCGAGATATACTTCTCTGAGGTGCAGGCCAAAACCAATAGAATGTGGCTGACCAAATTTGCAGATGATTACAAGGTGAGTGTTGTAATCAATTCCACTAGTGATGTGGACGTCCTCCAAGAGGGTCTCACCCAAACAAATGACTGGTGCCAGAAACATGGTCTCAAGCTGAATGCCAAAAAATGTATCATCATCCCCTTTGGGGAGAGTGACGTTCCCACATATTATCACATTAATAACAATGTCCTAACCACGCAATCAGTCGTGAGGGATTTGGGCTCCCAGGTTGATAGCAACCTGACTTTTGACCACCACGTTGCTTCTGTTGTATGGAAAGCTTTCTACATGGCCCCCCTCATAAGTATGGGTATCTCATTCAGGGACAAGGAGGTCATAGCATCCTTTTATACTTCCCTTATAAGGCCATATATTGAGTACAATGCTCCCTTTGGCATGTACCTCCTAGTAACGCACTCTCTGTTCAACAAGACTCTCAGAGAAAACTCTTTATCCAAAATTTTTCCAGCCGCATGGAATATACTCCTTTCTAAGGGATTCAACCAAAAGACACTGTACCCAGAAACATGCTCCTCAACTGTCACCCTAAAGACAAAAGCAGGTGAAGCCTTACCCCACCACACACACACACACACACACACACACACACACACACACACACACACACACACACACACACACACACACACACACACACACACACACACACACACACACACACACACACACATTAGCTCTGTCAGGTACTCAAGCTGCTAACTGAAGTGACGCCATTTGTGTCTTGGTCAGGACTTTATCATTTTACTCCAATGGAGCTGGCTGTGCAATTTTTAAACTTAATTTGTGAAGTATGCCATACATAATATACTCTTAATTTTAGGTCTGAAACTGTCAATATTCAGATACATAAATTAATTCATACAGTAGTTAGCTTAGCCTTTGTTCTACATTTATATATTCCAAATATCCTGACTAAGATTTAAACTTTTTTCACTGTCATAAAGTAAGTGTAATTTTATGTATTTTAAGTCAGTTTATGCCTTCATTATCTACCCCTGTTTTGCAAAACATTACTATACTTTTTCCTGCCTATCATTTGCAGTCCACTTTAAGAAACATTCACTTATCAAGATCTGTATGTCTTTACCACAAACTCATGAGTTACAGCAGATAAACAAACTGATTTAAATTTACTAATAAGTAGCTGCAACTGTCATTTTTTTATCAATATCACTTCTATTTTCTTTCAGTGAAACAAAAAACCTTTCCAAGCTGTACTGTGCGGGAACATAACATTCTGACAGTCTTTCTAGTTCACTGGAAATGCCCTTTCATTTTTAAGTACTTTTTGTGACTATGATTAAATGCACTTACAGTATCAGCTGATAACACACACTCTGCTATTTTATTTGAAGGCTCTATGACATCTTCTAAGACATACTTCTTCCTGACATTTCTACTATATCTTTTTGTTTCCATTGACATTGTATGTTCTCTTTAATCACCTTTTGTTTTACTGTGTCTTCCTGTATACTAAGCTCTGACCGGAATCAGTAATTACTGCTATTGATTTTTTGCCTCACCAATGCTATATTCTCAGTCTTGGCAGGTTGTAATATAAAGGTATTTTCTTCATGTGCCTTAAGATTCCTATCAGTAACAGTAGCTTTAGCCAAAAACTCTAATTTAAGCCAGAATAATTTCAAGTGCAGAATACAGAAAAAGAAGACAGTAAGATGATACTGGCATAGTCTTTTAGTGTGGAATACAGACTCAAGCTTGTCGCTGTATAGTAAAACTTCCTACCCTTGGATCATATTCTAGTGGAGCAGCATCTACATTCCTGCTTATTCCAAAATCAGCCTTTGTTTGAAAACCACTGAAAATGTTTAAAATAATGTAAATTTAAAATATAAAATCTGCAGGATAAAGTCACTATTACCAGTATAGACATTTAAATACATTTGCTAGTTACACAGGGCTGACGTGACAAGCCTGGTTTTATTCTGGTACATCAAGTAGGTACCAAGGTTGAAATGCAGCAGAAATACTTTGTTAACAAGGCAGAAGGCAGATGCCTCATGGACTGCTTATCCGTATTACATTCAGAGTCCTATTATTTTATAGAGTCAGTTACTTGCTATCTTCTGCAAATCGACCATGGGCTGTTGGAATTACTGTACCACTAGCTAATTGTTGTACATGATAACTGTCATTAAAATGTGTTGACTACAGAGCAACTATGCCATTCTTGCTGCACCCCTAGATACTTTCTGTAGCTTATTGTTATTAAAAAACACTTCATGCCTCACTTGATGGTGTAATGCTTTTCTGTATTTTAGGTAGCAGCTGAAATATTCGTAGCGCCTTTTTTCTATTTGTTCCCTCAATGGGAGTGCACCATTAGTTACATTAAAGTGACTCTGCCAATTCATTGCCTAAAAGCCAAGAACCAGTTGTGGTAAAGCCATCATCCAGGGTGCCATCTGAAGATATTAGTAATGCCATGACAGCCCTTTTGTATGCCAACTAGGTGATCTGGGGAGGGTCATACAATAGAGACATAACTGTCCACCATTTCTGCAAGTGAAATAGCCCCTCTTGCTGTCTTGCACTTCCTTTCCATTCAGATAAATTCTATTAGATCCCTGGCTCCACCAGAAATTGCTAGTGGAAAATATGCCTGTGGCACAACCCCAACAAAGAGAAGACTAGACTACGCCTTTTCACTTCTCTCATTTGGCACCCCTAAAATCTGTACTGGATCACCTTCACCTGGCTGGTTCATTTGGATTGTAGTCAGGTTTCCTACTCTCTGTACCATGGACCTAGCAATATCTGTAGTATTTAAACTTAATCATATAAGTATGATAAGTCTTTTGGTGAATTATCCATCTTCTGCATCTAGTTGTTATTGTGATTACTAACAGTGATGTCTACAACTAACCTTTTTTTATGATATCTAAATTTGTTTATGTAGTACATGAAGCACCATAATTATTCTCCAAAATCAGGAAAAAGATAAACTATTAAGCACATCCCAACCATTAAGCCAGTTGTCAAGAGCACTTAGGGGTGCTTAACAAATGGCTATTAAGCACTCCTAAGTCTTGTGAAGTTTAGGTTTCACTCTAGGGACTCTCATTGGACAGTACCAATAAGCATCAAACAGTGGCAGAAAGTAAAACACTCTTACAACTTTATGCTAACACCATTAGACAGCAATTGTAGCAGAATGAAGTGTCCAAAAACTTTTAAAGTTGTTCATTCTACAGTGAAGCACTTTGCTTCTGCCTGTTGGCTGTTTTTTAGCTCTTCATGTTTTATCATATTTGAAAGCCAGTAGACTTTGCAGTCCTGTTCTCTTTCTTTATTTCTTGGAACTAGTGGTAAAACAGGGTATATAAACCTCCATATATTATAACTGGGTCACTGATCTCAAACTTTTATTATGTATTCTCAACATGGATGCCAAAAGTACACACTCTTGGTGAATTTCTCAGCATCCATGCCTTAAACACATAATAAACTGATCAAGTTCCAAGACCGAATCATAAGTCTCTGTGTTATATACAAAAATCTATTCTTTAACTTCTATGGCGCTTCCTATTGGGCCTAATCTGAAATAGGCTTTAATCAACAAGGGCAACTTAGTTACAAAACACACACAAAAAAAAATATATGAAAAAAGAACAGACTTTTGAAAGACCAACGAACATGGTCTAAATTAAAAAGAAGAGCATTGCCCCACTCCAGAGTCATGTTTTCTGGCAATGCTCATTTATCTGTTCTCCCACCCTGCTTATTTCTGTCTCTAGTCCACCTACATTACTGTTAACTGAAACAAAGTGTACTGTTTTTCAGTGCTCTAGTTAGTTTTCCTTAACTGGAATATATATATATTCTTAGTACTTGTTATTATTTATTGTAATTGTGTTCTGTATTGCAACATGCATTTCTCTGAAACTGTTGCTATTATTCAAAATTGTTGTTTCTGTACTGCAGTTTTCATGTACATAAGTATTTTATGTAGAGCATTTCTCCCCAGGCCACTGCTGAATATGGGTAATTTTACCCCATCAGACTTTCCCAATGAACAACAGCAATAAATAAATAAAAATGCATGCTTATGGGGTGCATGCATACATGCAGGCTACCACACATGCTGGTACTTCCAAAAGATAGGGAAACTGCTGATGAAAAATGGTCATCCAATCCCTCTAAGGAAACCAGATACAACTTCTTCCCCAGGATATGTATGCCCATTTTCCCCACACCACCTTCAAGAGACACCTAAACCACTAATCACATGGGTGGTAATCAGGGCTTTACTGATGGAACTGGTACTATAAGAATAGTTTTGAAGGTATCAGAATAATCTGCTCATATCAAAATCAAAAATGAAAAGAGAATTCTGGATAATTATTTACATTATATTTTTATTACAAGTTTTGATGACAGATGCCATGTCAGATGTTCAAGCACAGAGAATATCAAGCAAGTATCTGAAAGAAAAAATGTAAAATAGGAAATCATCGTAATTAGCAAATATTAAAACATACACTGTCACTGATAACCCTATTGACCCGCTTCAGGACTATGTGCAGCAGAAGCATGTTCCAGCACTCACTGAGTGCAGAGCATACCTCTCAACCTCTTTGTGCAAGAAATCTGCACATAGCCTGACAAAATGGGGGTGCAAAGGCCCATAAATAGGGACAGATTTTAAATAGCGCTCTTATAAACTTAGAAAGTTGGTAGAGTAACAGGGTTTGTGTTAACATGCATTTTTTGAAGGTTTTGAAGTCTGAAACTTAAATGTACATGATTGTTTAGTGACTTCAGTGCTCAGATCATCCCACTGATTTGCCAGGAAAATCACAATTTTTATGAGGAGTAGACCAAAAACGAGTAAAAAATCTGGACATTCTGTGAAAATCTGTACAGTTGAGAGGTGTGGTGCAGAGTACAGAAATGAATACTACTTGTGGAAAGAGTCTATATGATAAGCACACCTATGCAGGCAATTTGAAGGATTACCACTTCCCCTTTGACAAGTTTCTAGGATGTAGGCATAAACCAAAGCACAGAGAAAAACCCCACATGGACCAAGAGATACAAGCATACCATACAAAAAAAATAACCTAGGTAAGAAATAAACGGCAACACTGAGCTGTCCTGTACAACAAACATAAGCTTAAAAAAGGTGGGACCCTTTAAATTAAATTTCCATTCAACTCATAACATCAGGTCAGATCAGTTTTGTAATTTAATTACTATCAATACTATTTTCTATTAATAAAGAAAAATAGAAACCGTATGTAAAATATAAGAAACTCACTAAATCAGCAATTTAAAATAATTTTAAAGATACTCACGTAGTTCCAAAAACAAAACTGAAAAGGGGTGTTATGTATTAATATGAAGGCCTCATAAGAAGCCTGGTTAATAATGACTGAAGTGTGAAGCTTCAAGCAGAAGATAAGGTGCAGCCAATATCCTACTCCATAAATATTTAAGTAAATTTTGGAACAATATTTCAAGCATTTTTGGTCTGAACATAAAATGTAAAGCATGATACTAAAAAAAAATAAATAAATAAAATTAAAAATTTGGAAAGAGTAATGAGTGAAGCGTAACTAGTGGCACAAAGTACAATTGATTAATCAGGTTTACATTAACAGCAGATGCTTTTTAGAGATCACTGTTATAGTTGTCTAAGCTGTTTTAGCTATACTCTGCCTAGGATATGACCACCAGTGAGCTCTAAAGCTCCAGGACAGCTTCCATATGACCTAACTGCCAGGGGTTTGAGCAGAGGTGCATAAACAGAACAGATTGGGTACGAAAAGCTTCAGAGCTTTCTTTCCACTGAAGTGTACTCCCTCTGTGGGCATTGCGGACAGCAATCTAATGCTGAACATCTGCTGACTGTTAAGAGTAAAGATGCATTTAAGAGTGAATAAGAAAGGTGGAAGATCAGGAAAAAAAGACAGTGTGGGGGCAAGTACAAGACAGAAATATGCAAACGTGGCAAAATAAATGGCCACATTTACTGCTTTCGAGTCAATTCTTCAAATTTATTTCAGATAATGTATTGAAAAAAAACATGAGTGGGATAGACATAAAATAATTATATAATATGCATGTTCATAAAACCTAAAGCTCATCTATAATTGTGCCAAAGCCTCTTAGGAGCACATGCTGATAAACATCATGGAATATCTTAGTTAAGGGGGCACTGTATATTAAACTGCAAATGTAGCCAAGAAATGCAATATGTCAGCCTCTCTCTCTGTAAATATAGACTTACTTCTAGTATTTGTTGCGACTGGAATATCTTAGCTGAAACCCCCTGAATTTTAAGACTGTAAGTGTAACTGCTAGTGAACATATCTATTTATATATCTGCCTAGCTATGTACTTTGAGACTGAGGTTGTTGTATCATTTCGATCTGGAGAGATCACGTTTCAGAATTCACACTTGTACTGGTGAGTTTGCAATTTATTTTTAATTAGTTGTGTGAACCACAAATGTGGTAGCCGTGACACTTACTCATCAATTCTCTCTACCCTGTCTAAATCCTGTCTTAAACCATCCATCAGTATGCCACCTTTCTTTTTTGTCACATAATATTTTTAAGATATAAGTCGTGTTCAGGTGATTTTCTGTTAATTAGTATCTTCTGAGCAGAAACGTTTCATACATCCAGTTTGTTATTCTGAAGGATTCATATTCAAGTCTCGGCTGGGAACTAAGATCTTCAGCAATGTGATTACATGGAAATAAAACAACTATATTTTGGCATTTTTTAAACTTGCACTGTCCAAGTGTTGCATATGGTATCCAATATTCTCTGTCTATTAAAGTGTGCTGTTGATATTGTCCTTTGCACAAAAAGTAGCAAACAGGAGTTTCAAACATCATTCTAGGCATTGCTTACAAAGGCATACTAGAGGTTGTGGCCTAGAACAACTGATAATTACAAAAGTGTATACACATAAAACACATAAAACACACACACACACACACACACACACACACACACACACACACACACACACACACACACACACACACACACACACACACACATCAGCTAATAAACATACAGGCTGATTAGATCATCCTGACAAAAGTAACTAAACCAAACCAGATCTACTACATCATAGACCATAATGGAGAAAATAGAATAAATCCATCAATCTAAAGAAAAGACATACCCAAAATATCAGCTATACAACTATCAAAAATACATCTATCAACTAAGCAAAACATTAAAAACATTATGTGTATTAATAAATTATCAATTTCCCATTCTCTACACTACACCTTGTTGCTTGAAAGAATAATACAAATAAGAACTACACACACATTAAACTGTAATATTCATCATAACTCAAGCACACCATTCTTTAGTAACATACTAGTCAATGTCATTCTTGGTTAGAGAGCTGCAGCAGTCATATTGAACACCAGTCACTCAAGGCACCATTTGTGTTCTCTTTTGAATGAGATGCTAAACTGAGGCCCCATTTGCCTGAGGTGGTGGTATCTCAGGTGGAGGTATATCCCACATCTCCTATCAAAAAGAATAGAGGAAGTTCATAGGATCATAGGACGTTACTAGGCTAATGGCCCTAGGGCCCTTACTAGATTAGCCAAGTTCTACCCATATTTCAATGAGCAGCACCTATTGCCCCTGTCCAAGAGGGACACAGGTGGAACCATCGGGGTGAGTTTACAGTTACTCATCCAATTGTCCACACTGTGTTTGAAGAGAGCCGATGAGGTGCTCTGTTTGACATGAAGTAGAAGTCTGTTCCAAAAGTGTGATAACCTCTGGGAGACAAATCTGTACCTCCAGCAAGTTCTAGTAATGTCACATACCACTTGACTTATGGCTATGCAGCATTTCCAATAAAGCAGGGTTAGAGATGGCCTTGTGTGCAAGGCAGAGATCGACTCTGAGTAATCTGTATGAAACAGAATAAAGTGACAATGATTTCAGATGATCCACACAGAACAGATGCTGAAGACCTTGAATTGTCCTTGTGAGGAACCTTTGTGTTCTTTCCAATTGCTGCAGGTGTTTGGAAAGGTACAGACCAAAAGGGGAGTTGTAGTCAATTATTGGCCTGATGAAAGAAGAGTACAGGGAGATTATAACTTCTTTTTTTTCTGGAGGCAATGCCCTTACTTATGAGCTGAAAAATATAGAATGCCCTTCTTACCACTGTGGAGACATAGTAGTCAAAGGTTAAGCTGCTGTCAACCTGTGTGCCAAGGTCTCTCACTGCTGAGAGCATATGTAAGGTGTTACTATTGACGTGTTAGTAAGCAGGAACATCACTGTTACTGAAAGGAATGATAATACATTTTTTTGCATTGAGTTTAAGGCCATATCTTTGGCACCAATCATTTGTTTGTGTAAGACCCTCTTGTAGGATTTTGATATCATTTGGAGATTCTATGACCACTGCCAGTTTACAGTCATCAGCAAAATTTGTCAGCTACAGGCCTTTAGTTTTTGCTTGTACTTTGGAGAAATAGATTCCAAACAGCAGAGGTCCCAGGAGTGATCCCTGTGGAACACTACTGGTTACAGGTCTGCTGTTGGAGGTGGATTCCCCTATTTTGATTACATGAGGTCTATTAGTGAGCCAGTTAGCAACCTATCTAATAATATAAGAGTTGATACCTAGAGGGGTGAGTTTGTCAATGATGCTTGACTGAGCAATAGTGTCAAATGCCTTGTCTAAGTCTGGGTAGGCTTTATGCACAGATTTCCCCCCATGCAGGGCCTTGGTAACTGTCTCAAATAAGTCCACAAAATTCTGTTGGGAGTACAAAAAAGTATTTTGCTGGACATGTTATTTTGAGTTGCCCTCCACCCTGTCCATGCAGCACTTTTTTTAAAAAGCTATTTAAAGTATCCTCTCTCCTATGTTATCCACATACACATTAAACATAGAACAACAATCTAAGTCTATTATTTTCTTCCAAAACGAGATGATGATAATCCTGCATTACATTCTCCTCAATTTTTTATTAGTGCTCTGACAAATTCAGCAACTCCCTTAAACTTATCTCCCCTCTATAAGTAGATGTCTAGTTCAAAATTAATTCCAGTTTTATCAGTAAATTGGGAACCTCCTTCCAAGTATGATCTCCCTTTGACAAATCCAAACTGAGTAGGTTCAAGTGTTCGGAGTTTACTTATATCTTTGTTAATAAGGTCCATGATGATTTGCTCCATGACCTTGCAGGTAAGCCTAGTCAGGCAAATAGGTCTAGTTTGCAGGGTCAGTGGAAGCACCACCTTTGTGCAAGGGAATAACGCTGGCTGTTTTCCATTCAGCTGGGATGAAACCAGTGCTTAGACTATGATTGAAAAGAGTACCCAATGCTGTTACTAATTCTTCTTGAAGCTCATGTAGGTTGCAGTCTGGGATATTATCAAGTCCCACAGATGCTGTGTTTTTGGTCGTAGAGAGGGCGTTTATGACCTGCTCTTTAGAGGTACAAGGTAGGCGATAGGTGGTAGGGATGTCATGGGATACGTGTGGCGGGGAGTGAAGTTTTCACATAACTTGATGGCCAACAGTTCCACAATGATACAACCAAATTTCTCTTAGTTGTATAAATACCACATCAGGTCTCCCATGAAAAGACACTACCAGCCTATTGGGACTAACCAAGTGAACAAAGGATAAATATTCTTCAGAGGCACACAGCACATCATGATGCTGTATACAGTGTGTGAGAGGACTTTAATTCTGTCAATCCATATCTACACCATTTCAGTACTTATTACACGTACTTATACTGACATACAGTAACATACCTATCACACATATGCTCTGTTTAATAACACTTTTTCTGCTACACAGACCTTTTAACACAGCATGGCACTCACCAACATTACAACATCTAACACAACCATGTTAAATCACTTTCATGCACAATCTTATCATTGCTAATGTAAGGATGCAATGTGCTCATCTAATGTCCTGAATAATATAAACATGATAACACAGTCATGGTGAAAATTGTATATTACATTACAAAGTCAGGATCAGTGAAATCAAACAAGGTACATTTTCATAGTGTCCATGGTGGTGATTTAATAATTTTCACATCCTGTGGTACAGAAGAGGTTCTTAATGGTTAATTGTAGACATTAAAGAAAATCTTACCCACAGAAATAAGCAATGTTGGATGTAAAATCTGGAAACTATCACCCCAACAGGTATTAATGAAATAATTGAAATCAAGTCTGCAACTGCACTCTCCCCACCTAGCCTAATAATGTATCCACCCCTTGACTAACTCTAAGTACAAGCTAACCTAATATAAATGTACATATTGTAAATAACATAATTGTACATATTATAAATAACCTATCCCTTTTTCTCTCTTCTCCTTCTAAGTCTTTATTCTCCCTCACTATTAAGTTACCACTGCCATCCTAAATGTTTAGATACTATGTAATCAAAGAATTTATTCCTGTTCTCTAGCATAAAATGAAATTGTAATGTGTTTTCTTTACTATGATTGTATCTGTAACTACACTGTGTAATGCGGAGCTTTTCTTCCCGGGCCTCCACTGAAAACAGGCTCCCTGAGCTCAGTGGACCTCCCCTTTCAACAAACTGGAAATAAATAAATAAAATAAATAAATAAGTCATTTCAAATAAGAAACAAGGACAAAATGAGTGATAGATATAGCAGACAAACATGTCTGGAAGTACTCTTTTGAGAAAGTGTTAGTTCTAGATTTTGGCATTAAAAGTAATCCATTATTTGGTATTGCTCTAGTCCTAAGTTAAGTGCCTTGGAATTGTTCATAACTCTAGAACAGGAATTGGAACTTTGTTATTGAGCAGTGATTGGTCAGTTTTAATTGTATTTTGTATTTAAATTTAAACTGGTGCATGGTGTTTTTAATAATGGCTGTGTAGAAACTAGACTAAATAGCTACAATTACATGCTACTTAACCTTTGGTGAAGAAGCTACTGTTTTTGTGATTCGGGGAAAAAGGGATTTTAGTCAAATCTTTTAAGAGGGGTCATTTTGAAAAGGGGCAGAAAAAAGTTTGGGGGTTAAGGTTGGGGGCCAAGTTTTTTATTGTTAAAAATACGGGGGTTTTTTTTTTGGGGTCAAATGCTTTAGACAGGTCAATGAAAAGGGCAGAAGTGAGTTTGTTAAGGTTGCAGTTATTGTTAATACAGTCTGCGAAGGAAAGAAGGGCAGTTCTTGTACCATGTGAGGGTCTAAAACCATGTTGACAATTTGCTAGTAGGTTATTATGCATTAGACGATCAAGTAATTGTTTGTGGATGCATTTTTCCATGATCTTTGCCAGAGGTGAGAGAAGGGCAATGGGGTGGTAGTTGGAGAGGTCTGTGGATTGTCCTCCATTGTGGAGAGGGATTATATGGGATATTTTCCATAAACTGGGAATAATACTTTCAGTAATAGTCCTAATGATTAGGATAGAAATTGGATAGGCAATAGCTTTGGCTGATTGTTGTAAGAATTCAGCAGGTAGTTGGTCTGCTGAGGGGGAGCAGGGTTTTAGTTTCTGTAGAAGGGTTAGAATATATGATGTTGGGACAGGTTGTAAATGAAAAGTAGGGGGCAAGGTTGGTTGTTTGGAAGGTAGAGTGAAGTTGTTAGGAGATAGTTGACTGGCTAATGTTTGTATAGCATCTGTAAAAAAGTTGTTAAAGTTATTGGCTATGATTATTGGTGTTTTGTGTTCTGAATTTAGAGGATTTGGAGAAGTGGATTGTCCTGGGTGGAGTAGTTGGTTAATACTAGGCCAAAATTTCTGTGGTTTATTTGTATGGGCTTTTTGGGATTGGAGGTAGTAGTTTTTTTTTTTTTCAGTTATTATAGCTTTCTTAGTTTCATTTCTTAGTTGTCTAAATGTTTGTTGGTCTATAGGGTTTTTTGTTTTTCTCCATTTTGCCCAATGTTTGTTTCTTACATTGATTCTATGTTTGGTTTCCTTAGTAAGCCAAGGAGCATGTTTGGATTTAGTTCTAACTAGTCTGGTTGGGGCATGATGGTTGAGGATGGCAAGGAAGTTGGAGTTAAAGTAACTTACAGCTTCCTCTAGAGGTAGATTTTTTAGGTGTGACCAGTTGCATGCTCTTAGTTCCAACTGTAGAAGTTCTGGGTTAAGGTTCTTTTTACACCTTATGTTTTTAATTGATGTTGTGGAGGGTAAATTGATTCTATGTCTGATAATATAGGTAAGAGTGTGGTCACTTAAGTCATCAGGGAGGGTTCCTGAGTCATAGTTGTGAGGATGATGGTTAATGAGGATCCAGTCTAATAAGGTTGATTTCCTGTTAGATTTATTTATCCTGGTAGGGAAGGTGATGGTTTGGGAATATCTATAAAGGTTAATATGGTTTGAGGGGAGGCTGCCGCAGAAGCAGGTCCAGTCAATATTTGTATCACCTAGAATAATGGTTTCTTGGGGTAGGTTTTGGGAAAGCCAGCAGAGTATGTTTTCCATGGTAGCTATGTTATTTCCTGGAGGTAGATATATACAAATGACATAGATGGATTTGGAATTGTTTAGAAGAAGTTTGGAGACTAGGATTTCAGCATTAGAGTCTATAGGTGGTTTGCAGTTATGAGTAGTTAATTGTAAGCTAGGTTTATATAGGATAGCTACCCCTCCACCTTTCTTGGAAGTACGGTCTAGTCTCAGGATATTATAACCAGGTGGGATGATTTGATTATCTTTGGTTGAGGGTTTTAGCCAGGTTTCTGTTAAGCAGAGAATATCAAAGGAATATATTTCTGTTAGAGCTTGGAGCTGAGTTACTTTGTTATTTATACTGCGTATATTAAGATGAGCAATTAAAAGTGAGTTAGATGGTCTAGAAAGGGCTTGAGTAGGTGATTCTTTGGGGTTGAGGAGAGAGATGGGAGTTTTTGGGGGGCCTGGGTTAGGGTGAATATCACCATCCTTTGCAAAGAGTAGTAGGCTTAGATAGTATAGGGTTTTGAACCTACTGTATAGAGATAGACATTTTTTGGCAGTTGAATTGTTAAACTTTGTATGTAGAGTTCTATGATATTTTGGAAGTGTGTAATTAGATGAGGATGTAATATTAGCATGACTAAGAAGTACAGGTGTGTATGTAGAGGTGGTTACTTTTTTTGGATAGTTTAGGTTTGGGTCAAGTGGATTCTCAATTGAGGTGATAAGATGTGTAAGGATTAAAGGAGGTAGTAGTGAGAGAGTGACTAGGCATGTGATATAGCATGGGATGGGTAGAGTTTTCATTATAAGGATAGATATCTGTACTTTCTTGGTAGATGAATAGTAATATATTAGGTGGAGATGAGAGAGAGATTAGGGTAAGATGTGATAGGAGGAGAGTAATGAGAGGATAAGAGTTAGAGGAGTGAGGTAATAGGGGAGGTATTAGGATAGAAAGGAAAAGAGGAGAGTTAAGAAGAGAAATAAGTGATATCACGGGGGATAATTAGAGAGTACAGGTGAGAGAAAAGAGGTGTGGTTAGAAGGTAATGGAAAGAGGAAGGGGTGTGGTTGAAGAGTCACAGGAACAGGAAGAGGTGTGGTTTAGGAAGTATAAAGGTAGGACCCCTGGGGGTGGGTGGGAATTGTGGGTAGGGTGGGGAGCGGAGTGAGCCAAGGCTAACGGAGCGGTAGCAACAGAATACAGAAACAGTTAATGAAAAAACAATCAGCTAGGCTAGTTTTAGTGATAGAAAGGAAAAGAAATAGGGCCTAGAAAGTGTCAGAAGACTATATATGGGCAGGGGTAGGAAGGAAGGGAAGAGAAATGGAGAGAGGATGGAGGAGGTGTCAGTGGGCAGTAAAATAGAATTAATTAGGAAGAGAGACAGCTAATAGCACGTCAGAGAGTACTGGATATAAGAAATGGGGTAAGAGGGTGATGTAAGAAAAAAGTGGGTAAGAGAAGAGAAAGTCTGGAATTAGGGCGCCACCTAGTGGGCAAGTCTAGTATAGCTAGTTAGATTGTGAGGTAGCAACAATGGAAGATTAGAGATTAGAACATGGGAATGAGAAGGGGAAAAAAAGGGGGTCTATTCAGGTGGGAGATGCCTTGTCTAAGTCTGGGTAGGCTTTATGCATAGATTTCCCTCCATGCAGGGCCTTGGTAACTGTCTCAAATAAGTCCACAAAATTCTGTTGGAGTAGAAAAAACTATTTTGCTGGACATGTTATTTTGAGTTCCACTCCACCCTGTCCATGCAGCACTTTTTTAAAAAGCTATTTAAAGTATCCTCTCTCCTTTGTTATCCACATACACATTAAACATAGAACAACAATCTAAGTCTATTATTCTCTTCCAAAACGAGATGATGATAATCCTGCATTACATTCTCGTCAATTTTTTATTAGTGCTCTGACAAATTCAGCATCTCCCTTAAACTTATTTCCCCTCTATAAGTAGATGTCTAGTTCAAAATTAATTCCCGTTTTCTCAGTAAATTGGGAACCTCCTTCCAGGTATGATCTTCCTTTGACAAATCCAAACTGAGTAGGTTCAAGTGTTTGGAGTTTACTTATATCTTTGTTAATAAGTTCCATGATGATTTGCTCCATGACCTTGCAGATAAGCCTAGTCAGGCAAATAGTTTGCAGGGTCAGTGGAAGCACCACCTTTGTGCAAGGGAATAACGGTAGCTGTTTTCCATTCAGCTGGGATGAAGCCAGTGCTTGGACTATGATTGAAAAGAGTACCCAATGCTGTTACTAATTCTTCTTGAAGCTCATGTAGGATGCAGACTGGGATGTTATCAAGTCCCACAGATGCTGTGTTTTTGGTCGTAGAGAGGGCGTTTATGACCTGCTCTTTAGAGGTACGAGGTAGGCGATAGGTGGTAGGGATGTCATGGGATATGTGTGGCGGGGACAGGGGGAGTGAAGTTTTCACAGAACTTGTTGGCCAACAGTTCCACAATGATACGACCAAATTTCCCTTAGTAGTATAAACACCACATCAGGTCTCCCATGAAAAGACACTACCAGCCTGTTGGGACTAACCAAGTGAACAAAGGATAAATATTCTTCAGAGGCACACAGCACATCATGATGCTGTATACAGTGTGTGAGAGTACTTTAATTCTGTCAGTCCATATCCACACCATTTCAGTACTTATTACACGTACTTATACTGACATACAGTAACATACCTATCACACATATGCTCTGTTTAATATGCTACACAGACCTTTTGACACAGCATGGCACTTACCAACATTACAACATCTAACACAACCATGTTAAATCACTTTCATGCACAATCTTATCATTGCTAATGTAAGGATGCAATGTGCTCATCTAATGTCCTGAATAATATAAACATGATAACACAGTCATGGTGAAAATTGTATATTACATTACAAAGTCAGGATCAGTGAAATCAAACAAGGTACATTTTCATAGTGTCCATGGTGGTGATTTAATAATTTTCACATTCTGTGGTACAGAAGAGGTTCTTAATGGTTAATTGTAGACAATAAAGAAAATCTTACCCACAGAAGTAAGCAATGCTGGATGTAAAATCTGAAAACTATCACCCCAACAGGTATTAATGAAATAATTGAAATCAAGTCTGCAACTGCACTCTCTCCACCTAGCCTAATAATTTATCCACCCCTTGACTAACTCTAAGTACAAGCTAACCTAATATAAATGTACATATTGTAAATAACATAATTGTACATATTATAAATAACCTATCCCACCTTTTTCTCTCTTCTCCTTCTAAGTCTTTATTCTCCCTCACTATTAAGTTACCACTGCCATCCTAAATGTTTAGATACTATGTAATAAAAGAATTTATTCCTATTCTCTAGCATAAAAAGAAATTGTAATGTGTTTTCTTTACTGTGATTGTATCTGTAACTACACTGTGTAATGCGGAGCTTTTCTTCCCGGGCCTCCACTGAAAACAGGCTCCCTGAGCTCAGTGGACCTCCCCGGTCATCAAACTGGAAATAAATAAATAAAATAAATAAATAAATAAATAAGTCATTTCAAATAAGAAACAAGGACAAAATGAGTGATAGATATAGCAGACAAACATGTCTGGAAGTACTCTTTTGAGAAAGTGTTAGTTCTAGATTTTGGCATTAAAAGTGATCCATTATTTGGTATTGCTCTAGTCCTAAGTTAAGTGCCTTGGAATTTTTCATAACTCTAGAACAGGAATTGGAACTTTATTATTGAGCAGTGATTGGTCAATTTTAATTGTATTTTGTATTTAAATTTAAACTGGTGCATGGTGTCTTTAATAATGGCTGTGTAGAAACTAGACTAAATAGCTACAATTACATGTTATTTAACCTTTGGTGAAGAAGCTACTGTACTGTTTTCTGGTTAACTTTTTTATTGTTTTTTTTTCCAGAAAATTTGGAGTCAGAGTTAGGGATGTAGTCTTATATTAACATCACTTGATTAAGAACTCAAAGTTGCCCATGAAGTGATGATCTCTGAGCATACTCTGCCATCAGTGGATTATGAATAGTCACAGTGTGGAGTATTAGTTTTAACTGCTCCCACATTCTGTCATAATTGACTCTGTAAAGTGATATATCACACCCTCTCCCTCTCCCAACCTTGAAATGAAACTAGATAACTAATTAATCAAAATGCACATTGCTTCATTGTTGCTTTCTGCAAATGTGTCTGTCTTACATCTCATTTAGCATTTGGTTTGGTAATTATGACGTGACCTCTTTAGTTTTAATTTCTTTACTAGACTTAGTGTCTAGCTACTTTAAAAATGCATTGCCATACAGGATCATCATGTCATATGCAAGGGATTGTAGCACATACTTATAAGGTGGATCATCAACCACATCCAAACTCCGGTGAAGAAGTGTGATCACTTCTTGCTCATCTACTATCTCTTAAGTCAGGGGACTGATATGCCTGTATACCATTCAAACTGCATTACCTGTATAGTACTAACTCAGAAGAGCTGAGGGTTACTCTTTGTGCAGCTTGTATTTTTCATATGAAATTTAGATAAAATTCTGCAATTAATGGCTCTAAGTTGAAATTGTCTTTGTTCGCCAGCCATTTCTTCTCATTCACATTATGCCCATGTAGATACTTCACTGTTTCAGTAACCAAAATGCTATTACAAACATGCTACCAGAAGCTTTTATTCCTTTATTTTCTTTAACTTTAACCCCTCTTCCTACTTATAAAGCAAGCAATTCATTTCACTACCTCTCATGTACTTTGCTATTAAACATCCTGCTAAGCAAACCAAGGCTCTGTGAACCACTGGATTGCCTTGTGGGCAGTTAGTGAAGATATTGTGAATTATTATATATTTTGTGCAATCTGTAGAAGGAGAACACCAAGACCATTTAATTGGCTTCCACAAATCATCTATTTTACTTTCTTAAACATAGTTATTTTGGTACTGCATATTTACTACATCATCCTAATTTACTATATCTCTTTTAATTAATATTTTATGAAATATGGCAAGTCTACCATAAGGTTCTGCAAAATATCTTTTATATCCTTTCTTTTGTAGTTTGGTGCCTGGGGCAAAATGTATGTTCCTCTGTCTTCATGAATAGCATTCTGCTATTCCTGTAAAAAAAAAAAAGGTTTTCTCTATGTCTCCCAATAATAATAAATAACTAATAAGGAGTCTGCTACAGATTCTAACACTATGCAGACTGGTAAATATCAGATCTACTGATTTAATCATCAACTTCAAATTCTTCACTGAGCTGTAAACCGGTCTGTTTTACAAATTATTCAACTAAATATTTAATTGTAGCCCTAATCCAAGCTACTCAAATTATCACAACCCACTCAAACCAGTCCTATACTTCTGGAGTGTAGCTTATCAAAATACTCTTAACCTACCACCTTGTCCTAAATATGCCTTACAGTTTGATAAAGCAAGGATTCTCATTAATTTTGAACTGCCTTATCTTCCTGTAATTAAAAAGTTTAATTGGTCACTTCAAAAGACTAATGGCCAATATGTTTCATCACATTTCAAAACGTTTTGGAAACAATGTTTTCACTGCTGATAATAAAATTCATAAACTCTTTTAGATCTTTCTGTGATACTGGAAAACCCCTTGAACTGTCCCATAAACAATAGTTTTTTTAAAACACAGCTCTTATTTAAAGCTTATCAGGGCCATTGTCATTCTAAACTAAGCCATGCCATTCACTTTGAAAATAATGTCGCTCAGTTTCATGGACATTCACAGAACTGAATACAACATTACATCACTGTCATTTTCTTTATTCTATTTCTGCCTGTCTCTGTCTCAGTTCCTTGTCCTCCCTGACAAAAACCTTCTTGCTTCATGAAAATCAAGCTGCTAATATCCTTTATTTGTTGACTTGTTTGACTAAATAAAAAAAAAATAATAATAACATCCTGTTGGTTATTTGATTGCTTTGATTACATACAAACTTCACTGTCATCAAGCTTCTGATTCACACATTCACTCATTTGTTTGTTTACTTGGTTAGCTGTTGTAGTTATGCCCAACTGGACATGATCATTTAAAGTAAAAAGTCTATAGAGAAAACCTCCCATAAAAGAAGAACGTGAGAAACATAAATTTCATGCAATTAAAGAAAACATACAGTGCTCATTAGCATTGATAAAAACACAGATAAAGGAACGAAACCTGGGGCATTTAAAATGCCCTGATAAGGATAATAATGATGCATTGCCCTTAATAAACAATGTCAGCATGGACAGTCATACAAGGAAAGGCTATGCGGGCTTGGCATGCAGAGTTGAAGTGAATAGGAACACATAGCATGTCCTAACAAATCAGAGATATGCATTTACAGCATGACTTACTTTTATAAGATGTGGACTTTTTGGAGATAAATACAACAGGAGGATCTCATTGTAAACTGTAGACCTTTGATAATATTAATGACCAGAACACAGGCTGACTCCAAATCGATATAATGTATTCTTAGCAAAAACTGAGACCAAGTATCAAAATATTTGCTTTCTTGCAATCATCTAGACAATAACAACAAAAACAAAAATTCTGTTGGGAGTACAAAAAACTATTTTGCTGGACATGCTATTTTGAGTTGCCCTCCTCCCTGCCCATGCAGCACTTTTTAAAAAAAGCTAAAGTATCCTCTCTCCTATGTTATCCACATACACATTAAACATAGAACAACAATCTAAGTCTATTATTTTCTTCCAAAATGAGATGATGATAATCCTGCATTACATTCTCCTCAATTTTTTATTAGTGCTCTGACAAATTCAGCAACTCCCTTAAACTTATCTCCCCTCTATAAGTAGATGTCTAGTTCGAAATTAATTCCAGTTTTCTCAGTAAATTGGGAACCTCCTTCCAGGCTCCCAGATTTGAGATCCTATACACTAAGCTTATGAGCAAAGAATGCGTGCTGATATTCCTCGTTATCTATGACTCTTCATTTCTTGTAAATCCCCCCCAAGTTCTTTTCTTCTGTACTGGACATAAGCAACACTTATATCCTTTGTAATATTCTAACTGGACTGAAGCAAAGTCATGGATAGTAGCTACATAGGTCTAATGATCAGCTTGTAACCTCACAGTATCTGGTTATCATGCTGCTTTATAGACTTTCAGTACTCATAGGTTCATAGGTTGATACTAGGCTATCTGCCCGAGGGCATTTATAAGCCTAGCCAAAGTGTGTTTGGCTTTTGCCACCCTTTTAGATTAGTTGACTGTGCCTCTGTATAGTAGGTCACAGAAGACAGCCCTTTTAAGGTTAGTTTACTGTGCCTCTGTCTAGTAGGGACACAGAAGAGATCCCAGGGGTAAACCTACGATCTCCCATCCACTCAAGATTTCTCTTGAAGAGGGTCATTGAGGGGCTCTGCCTAACATGGATTGGGATTTTGTTCCAGAGTGAGGGGAGCCTCTGGGATATGAATCTGTCCCTACAGCATGTCCTATTTATTTCTGTGCTGAGGTTTAAGTCCCTGGAGCATGTGGCTCTAAGGGATTTGGATTTCCTGAGGTGGAGCATGTCCATTAATTCTGGTTTGGACATGGCTTTATACGTCAGGCACAGATCGCCTCTGAGTAGGCAGTAAGCAACTGAGTAGAGCTGGAGTTTCTTTAGCCTAACTGCATAGGGCATCTGTTTGAGTCCCTTGATCCTCTTGGTGAGGTACTTTTGGGGGTTTTCCAGTTGCTGCAGGTGTCGGGTAAGGTACATCCTAAATGGGGCACTGTATTCAATTATGGGCCTGATGAGTGATGAGTAGAAGGGCACAATGACCTCTCTTGATCTAGATGTGAACCCTTTCGTGATAAGGTGGGCTATATAGAAGGTCTTTCTAACCACTTTGGTAACACGATTGTCAAAGGAGAGATTGCTATCTACTTGGGTCCCCAAATCCCTAATTACTTCTTCCGTACTTAATGGATTACCACCTATGTGGTAATTTGTGGGCACTTCCTTTTTCCCAAACGGGATGACTATGCACTTTTTGGCATTTAGCTTTAGACCATCACTCTGGCACCAGTTATCTGTCTCTGTGAGACCCTTTTGGAGGATGCTTGTGTCACTTGGCGAGTCGATTATGGCACCCAGTTTGCAGTCATCTGCGAACTTGGTCAGCCATAGTCCTCCCATGTTAGCCTGTACCTCAGAGAAATATATACCAAACAAGAGAGGTCCCAGGAATGAGCCTTGTGGGACGCCACTTGTAACTGGTTTAGAGTCTGACAAGGCACCTGCAATTCAGACCATGTGGGTTCTATCCCTGAGCCAGTTTGCAACCCATCTTGTGACAAAGGGGTTGATATTTAAGCTGGTGAGCTTATTTATGATGCCCGAGTGGGGTATTGTGTCGAAGGCTTTTGGGAGGTCCAGGTAGGCTGTGTGGACTACCTTCCCTTCATCTATGGCCTTGCTTGACTGTTTCAAAGAAGTTGACTAGGTTTAAGAGGCAAGATCTGCCCTTAACAAAGCCGAATTGGGTAGGATCCAGTGTTTGGAGGTTCCTAATGTCTTTGTTTATGAGTTCCATGATGATACACTCCTTAGCTTTGCAGACCAGACTAGTCAGGCTTATAGGGCGATAGTTTCCGGGGTCCGTTGTGGCACCACCTTTGTGGAGTGGGACCACTGTTTCTCTACGTAATTCCTTGGCTACATATCCTGTAGTAAGGCTGAGATTGAAGAGTGACTTTATGTGGGGGTTCAGTTCTTCTTGGAGCTCATGTAAGATGCAGCCCGGGACACCGTCTGGTCCCATTGATGCTGTGTTTTTTGCTTTGGAGAGGGCAGCTCTCACCTGTGCATCTGTGATGTCAGGGAGGCTACACTCTGTTGGGATAGACATTTGCTCTTTTGGGGGGGAAGGGGGGAGAAGTTTGCACTGAACCTGTCTGCCAGGATGTTGGCAATGTCTGTGGGTTCAGTGTATTTTTTGCCATTTTGCACTAACTCAGAGCATATCTGGGAGTTGCCACCCAGGTTCCTGACATAACTAAAGAAGGCCTTGTGATTATCTTTAGCGTATTGTGCAGTTTTTCTTTCAAAGCTGGCCTTAGATGATTTTATAAGGGATCGTAGTCATCACTCATCACAGTTTTGTCCTTTGCTTCTGTTTAATTTGAACATTCAGTTATCCTAGCTCATGATACACTATCTCAGCATTCATTCTATATGTACCAGGGCTGGTCATATGCATCTTCCTATAATACGCCTGTGAAGGTCAATGTTTCCTTTAAAATATGTTACTGACATGTATACATGCCCTTAATCTTGTACAGCCCATAAAAATAAATAATACCTCAACATTTGAGATTATATGTATAAAATACATACAGCACTCCTATTTTTGTAATACCTCCACCAAGTCTCATTTGGATTGCTTTGAATCCTGTGCTGACTTATTATGTTAACTAATTCTATATAATCTAATTTGACAAAATATAGCATAGTTGTCTTTACTGGCAGTTCTGTGCTTAAATTTTGATAGTAATTTTATGTTTATCCTTGAAACTATTTCAATTCTAACACTGCTGTCAGAGAAAAACAGCTTTTCTTGCCATAATTATTGCAAGACTTTTGACTACACAGTCAACTTACTGCAAACATCAGTTACAATGCAGAGGTACTCGCTAAGGGTATTTATAAAAACAAGTAGTTGTGCCTAGCTTAACATAACTATGTATCAGCAAGCATGTAAAACTATAAAATGAATACTAACATAATAGCAGCAAGATTAACTTTGCAAGAAGTGTAAGACACATAGATGGTAACCTCTTATGAGTGCTGATACTCATTATAGTGCCCAGCTGCTAACACTTTCATGATCCACACTGAATGATTCACTACATCACAAATATAAATGACGAGCAAGATTTAGGCACAGGCCTGAGTTAAAAATCCAGAAAAAGAACTGATAAAGGGCTTTCAATAATAGCAGGCAAACAACATTTTAATCATATGAATATTCCCCAAATACAACACTCCTACATTTTAAAATGAATATTGACAGGGAACTCTAAAATGTTTGGGGAAATCAGCAATTTGCCAGCAGGGTCTATGGTGAAAGTGCAGCTCTTGTGAATATGGCCACAGAAATAGAGAATGTTTATTTTTAATAACTGGTATCAATGTGACAAAATATTCAACAAAAATGCAAAAATAAATGCACTGTTTCACTACTGCATTTACAATATTCAGAAATTATTCTTAGGTAAATAATTCTAGAATCTATTAATTGTCATCACAGAAACTAAAATATTTCTAACTCCAACAGTAACATATTTTTCTCACTTAAGGAACATTCTGAAGCAGACTCAGTAAGATCTATTCAGTTGTTTCATAATATGTTTTTATATAATCAATACTTCTACTTGAAAAATACATGCTTTAGAAGAAATGTTTGCATTGTGAAGCTAAGCAGATAACTATTGGAGAGATACACATTTATAATTAGAACACAAGGGCAATTACTGCAGGTGAAAAGTATGATTGATGAGGGTATCGTGTCCAATATGCTACTGTGGTCTTTCACATTAGGTGTGGATTCTTAAAATGACATTTAACCACAGTAAATAAAATCACTAAGCACATACCTGATATAAATCAACACATTTTCATCATTATTGTACTAGGTAATACCATTCATGTTATGGTTACACATTCAGAAGAACAGAGTGTCACTATAAACGTTAAATAATGAATGTTGCAAGTGAAATTAATTAATGAAGAGGAAGCTACCTGAAGAATATATTTCAATGTTATGGACATTAAATAATAATGAAAAAAAAAAAGATTTGTTAATGTAATTCGTATATTTGTGAAGAAAGAATGAAAGTACATTAAGAATATTTTATATGTGTGTGTGTGTGTATGTGTGTGTAATAAAACCATGAAATTCAAAACTTCCAGTATTCAAGGTTTTGAATTTTGCGGTTTTTAGTTTTCGTTGTTTTGTGGATTCCACTTCTTGGGCTCGAGATACTGAAATTCGAGATTTCGGTATTTTGAGCTTCTGAAGTGAATCTATATATATATTTATATATATATATATATATATATATATATATATATATATATATATATATAGGTATATGCATATATATATATATATATATATATATATATATATTTATTATATATGACTGTCTGTGTAAACAGCATGCCTCGTAAAAAGTTACATTTTAAAATTTTGCTTAAGATTCCCAAATTGTTTTTTGAAGGTAATGGTACAATTTCACAATTTTACCTTACAATCAGTAGTCCAGCTCAAAAGCTATTTCTTAAGACATGCACTTTAATGAGATATTAAAATTTAATTCAGGTAGACGAAATGATTAGGGTATGATTTATGACCAGATGAATGGGGGTTTTGATAGAAGTTTGACTTCTGCAGCCATGCCAGCTGTGAGCTATTATGAAGCAGGATGTGTATGTTTCATAAGAAAATTCAAGGTGACTGAGTCTCGCAGCTATTTTGCTTTCCCACTACCCATCCAAAGATTACACTTCCCTTCTTTAGGAGTAGTAAGACAGACAAGCCTAAGATAAGTTGATAAATACTCACTGAATTATCCAAGTCCTATTTGAAAGGTAATACTGCAGCATAATGCATTATTTGTAGTGGCAGTCTGCTACAGAGCAGGAGGAGACACTGAGTAATGAACCTGTCTCTCCATCTTGGTTTCTGTTCTCCAAGTCTTCTGGGTTTCTAATGCCATGACAGGAATGGACCCCATTCCTAAGTCATGTTATGATTAAAGCTTGTGAAATTAGTATTGTTTCAACCTTTAAAGTTAAGCAAAAGTGCTCTTCGCAGCACCCTCAATGTGCCCAGAACTGACTCTTTCTGCAATTCATATAGAGTTACATGCATTGGTAATATATCTAAATATGACAGTAAATTATTTTTATAAGACCCATTGCTCCTACTGTTAGAACTGTTTGGGTATCCTTCTTCCACATTGTCCTCATTTCTGCCTGCAAATTTTGGTATTTTTTGAATTTGTATCTCTTTGTACGTAAGACACTGTAATTATTGAGTGCAGATATTTCAATGATTAATGTTACTTTTGCGTTATTTTCATGGAGTACTATAACTAGTTTTCTCGTATCTATTTTTTGAATTGTTGGAAATGGATGATCCCACGTGATATAAACTCAAACATTCTCTAATGCTTTGTGGCTTATGTTTCCTGTGCTTCTCAGCTACTTCAATATTGTAATGTTTGCACAATGCCCATGCATCAGTCCTTCCACATTATTATGTGTTTCAATATACAGGCCCTCTGCCATTAGTGTATCATACCCAGCAAAAAGATGTGCGACCGTGTCCATTTCTGTTTTACAGAACATGTTCAATGTAAGTTGTGAACCAGCATGTATGTAGTGGGTATCCTGGGCCCCCAATATCAACCTATCATCTATTGGTTTAAATTAACCTCTCCTTAACCGTTCCTGTATTAGACCGTGATCAACATGATGTTCCAGGAGTTTTCTGAACTATATTTAAGCCTTTTCCACATTTTTTGCCTTCTCATCTGATCCTTCTCCTTATGTTGTTGATTTATTTATTTACTTTTTTGGCACATTCAGTGGCTGACTGATTTTTGTCTGCTTCTTTTTTGATTTCCATACCTGCTTGATACTGATATGCTTCTGCTAAACTAAGCAGGAAAGTCATCTTAGACTTTCCCTATGTTTGGATCTGGTGAAGTCAGCAGATATGTATGCAATCCTACAAAGGCAGATCAATATATGTAATCAGTTCTGAGGAGGCCCATACCATCTTCAGAGAAAGGAATATATAATCTTGCTATACACTAATTTTTATATGTCATTTGATAAGCGAGAAACTTTTTTCTTGTTTTCCTGTCCAACTGATCCACTACCTTTTGGGGCAGGTCAACCATCCCAAAAGCGAAAGTTACAAAAGGAAGAGCAAACTGATTTACAGCTCGGACTTTATTCCTAGATGTCAGGGCTGTTTTCAGTTTTAATTTTAGTCTTGTAAAATATTCCTAACTGAGCATTATTCATATTTGTTCATATTTTATTGTTGATTCTTCATCAATTCCCAAACATGTATGTACTCCCTCCTGCTCAAGTTCCTTTATATTACATTCCTGTCCCAGACTGATATTTTCTTGGTGCTGCAGTTTTCTTGTTTTAAATGTTGCTTTTTCACATTTATGAAGATCAAATGACATTTTTATATCATCTGAGAAAGTTTTGAACACTTGCAGTTGTATCTTGATCTCATCTGATGAACGATATAGCTTTAAATCAGCTACAAAAAGAAGATAAGTCTTTGCACTTTGATGTTTTCTGTGAGCCAAATTGTAACCATGGCCTAATCTCTTAAGTAGACAGCTTAGTGGGTTATGGGCAAGACAAAGGATTAGTGGTGACAAAGACACATCCTGGAATATCCCCCTTTTGAATTTTTATCCCTGGGATAATCATTTTTAGCTTCTTGCTGTTGCTTTTACTTCTTCTTTCCATTCAGCATCTTTGTTATCTTCCACAGGGTCTTCATAGATTTTTTTCCAAAATGTGTCTTTATTTTTTTTTATAGTTGTTTCTATTCATTTTGCTTTCTTTCCCAATTCTCTATAAAATTATTTGAGTCATCAATGAATTTCTTATTTTGTACCGATTTGGTATCAGTGGGACTTTTTTACTTTTGAAGGTATAAGAGATCCAGGACCACAAACTCCATAACTACACTGAAGGCAGGGCACATATTTCCTCAGCAAAGTCTGTATGATACTGAAAGACAGTGCTCCTAGTCTTTTTTGGTAGCTTAAGGCTAGAAGCATTCTACTGTTAGGTACTTTGGGGGCTGTTATTTCTAATTATTTAATATATCTAGTGAGGTACATCTAAAAAGGGATGTTGTATTCTATAATTGCCCTAATCAGTGCTGAGTATAAGAGGGCAATGCCCACTTTAGATCTGGATGATATCCATTTGGCAATTAACTGTGCTAAGTAGAATGATTTCATGACTAATCATGTCACATGGCGATCAAAGGACAGGGAATTATCAACCCAAGTTTCAAGGTCTCAAAGTACTTCTTCATTCTGAAATGTGATATTGTCTATGCTGTATGCTATCTACCAAATGTGACAATGCTGCACTTTTTAGTGTTCAGTCTGAGCCCATTTTAGTGTTCAGTCTGAGCCCATTTTACTGTTCAGTCTGAGCCCATTTTAGTGTTCAGTCTGAGCCCATTTTACTGTTCAGTCTGAGCCCATTTTACTGTTCAGTCTGAGCCCATTTTAGTGTTCAGTCTGAGCCCATTTTTAGTATACTGGGTTTTTATTAGTGACAGTTCTAACATAAGATGGAGATTTGAGAATGAGCCAGAACTTTTAGTTGTCTGCAATCTGAATTAGCCAGAGGTCTTGGTTCTTGGTCTGGAGGTCAGAAAAGTAAATGCCAAATAAAAAAGATCCCAGCACTGTGCTCTTTGGAACACCATTAATTAACTTCATATTTACTGAAGCTACACTTGCACCATGTGGGTTCTGTTTTTTAACTAATGTGCTATCCTCCTTACCACATCTACCTGTAATGCATTTAGTTTTCTAAGTAGGCTGGCATGGGGTATGGTGTTAAATGTCTTGGCCAGATCAAAGTGTGCATTGATGACAATGTGACCACTGTAAACAGCTTGTGTTACCCTTCTATTATTCACCAAAGTCATTGGACAGGAGCTATCTTTTACAAAGGCAAACTGTTAATGGCGGTAACCTGATGAGATTTTTAATGTCAAATGATATCAGGTCAGTTATATGTTCCATGAATTTGCAAATGAGACTCATCAGGCTGACAGGCCTATAATTCCCAGTGTCCACATTGGGACCCCCATTATAAAGTGGCATCATCATTGCTGGCACCATACCTGCAGAACAGAGCTAGGTGATAGGCTTATTATGCAGTTTATTATCAGTTTCCATGAAGAAAGTGCTTTTAGTCTTGCACAGCACTTTCAGTACATGCTCTTCACTAGTGATGATGAGGTGAGAGACTTTGTTCTGCAGCTAGTCTTTGAAATAGATACTCAACAGTACGTTAAGAATGCTGCAGTAAAAGTACAGTTAAAATAATTTAATGCTCATGAATGTTTTCATAGCTATTATTAATAAGCATCTGTCAGTGCTGAATGTTAACTGCACTGTTATGACTTCTGTAGAATAACAGAAGGGAGGGGGTGAGGCTACAAGAGGGTGAGACTAACTTTTGAGATAGCACATAGGGCATTCTCTTTTAACTGTTACTCTGAAGAAGTCCCATTTTAAACTCAGGGATGAAAGCCCTTAGTGTTTGAATAAAAATTTGTGTACTTTACTTCTTTGCAGTGTAGTTTGCTCTTTCTTTCTTTGAAATTGGATGTTGAAGTGTTTGAGAGCTGGTTTTATATTATTTTCACTACTTGGTATGGATTTTGCTGATTTTCTTCTTAAATAACTAGTGTAATTGTGAAGATAGTTAAAGGCTGCCAGCCTAGCTAGATGGAATTTCATAGATAAATATGTAATTTGTAAATATTAATGTAAGCCACAGGCGTGTTCTCTTAAATGTGAAAAGACTGTATTGGATGTTGAACTGAAAAAAGTGTAACAACAGTGCACACTGCTGTAAGAAAGCTGATAAGTCAAGCATTGTGAAATTCTTTGATCTAAAATTTGGAACCGAGATGTCTAGAGTGATGCATTCTGCCTATTTTTTGAGGCCAGAGTTAATGGCTAGAATTTACATGTATGATTTCTTTTATTGCTCTGGCTTCCTGACCAGCTGCAAGATCAAAAGGACTATTAACCTCTGAGTTCTGTTAGCCTGGGAACCAGAAAGTATTGATGTAATCTGAAATGAATCAGTGGTACTATGTTATCAATTTAAGGACAGAAAGAATGAGGGCATTTAGCATTTGTCTTGAGAATATCCAACATCACCAGCACTGTCTTGCTCTATATGTAAGTTTATTTTAGAATGGTGTTTTCTCTTAGATATAGCTAGGAAACAGGAAGATTAGATTTTTTTTTCTGTACTGATATCAGAACTTTTCTACTGTATTACTTTAAGTATTTCTTTGTGATCTCTGAACTCTTGACTAGCACTCTGTAGTAAGAAGTATTGTTTTGTGTTTTTATTACTTATTATTAAACATTTTTAAACCTTTTAGCTGTGGTTGTTTTGTGTAGAGATAATTTAAGCTCTAAGAGTACATTGCATGTATTTAGTGATATTGTACAAAGTCATTCCAATAGCCTTGCTGTTCAGTCACACTTACCATTTGGATAGTAATATTGCATAGTATAACTGGTCACCCTTTCATAAAGGCCTTTTAGTAGCTGATAAATGTTAGTGGGTGGTGGCAAGTGGAACTACTGTATAGTCTGTGTAAAAGGGGCACAGCTGAAGAATGTGTGCCAGCCTTCCCCAGGAGTGTCTGTGTGGTTGTATATAACTCTTATCTCAAAGTGTGTGTGTGTGTCAGCTACTTCGGTAGGGACACAAAGCACTGGTTGGACAGAGAGGGTGGTGGAGGTTTTAGCTTGCCCATTAGACTGAGATCTGGACCCTATAGCTGTGCCAGTGGGAAATCTTATTGGGGACCTGGAGAGAAAGAGAGTAACCAGCCCCAGACTGACTGTGATCTCTGTGTGCTCTTGAGGGAAATTGTACTTTACTGTACATGTATTTATTATATTTTCCCTATATGGACGCACCTCACTGGTGTTAGTGGTGAGGATTGAGGATCCTTGATTACTGGGCCAGTGCATTGATGGCAAAGTAATCACAAGAGAAATAAAGTGACATGACAAATAAAAACCTGTCCAAACCACTCTTAAAAAGACTGTTAGTTTTAAAAAAGCTAAAATACCATAACTTACTAGCAAAAATTCAAAACATAGTATATATATATATATATATATATATATATATATATATATATATGTATGTACACACACACACACACACACACAGACATATATATATATATGTATGTATATATATATATATATATATATATATATATATATATATATATATATATATATATATATATATATATATATATATATATATATATATATATATATATATATATATATATATATATATATATATATGTGTATACAGATCTCAAAGCTTTTGAATGGAGATCATTGTACAGTAAAGATCAGGAACTTTACCCTTTTCTTAACTGTAGTGTGATCACAGAGCTGGTATATATATATATATATATATATATATATATATATATATATATATATATATATATATATATAATCCACATGGTGGGTGCAGGGGGGCTTGCCCCCTGATAAACATAAAAAAGTAGATTTTTGTGTTTTTCTTTGGGGGGGGGGTTATGCAGTTGTATCTGCCCATACAAAATAAAGATTTTGACTAAGAGTGGATGATGATTTGTTTACTGTTATAAATAAACATACATTGTGAGCAGGCCCCGCATGTATATCTCCCACTAGTTTTTGTTACTGTTTCCTGTCACTTCAATGTTCCCTTTTTCCAATAACCCTTTAGCATCCATACTGTGTTTAAGGACAAAGGTCAGGGCTTAGGCTCCGTATTGAAATGCTGGCACTCGAGATGCTGAAAAAAAAAGACTGAAAACATAGTAGAAGACAGAGAGAATCTCAAGGATCACTCTTATAGATTCATAGGTTCATATTAGGTACTAGGCTATCGGCTCAAGGGCCTAAGTAAGTCTAGCCAACAAGGTTCCCTGGTTTACGCCACCCAAGAAACTTATTTTCCTGTGCCACTGTTGAGCAGAGCCACAGAATTGCTCCCCGGGGTATATTTCCTATTTCCCATCCACTCATCAAGATTTTTCTTGAAGAGTGCTAATGAGGAACTTTGCTTGATATAGATGGGTAGCTTGTTTCAGAGTATGGGAAGTCTCTAGGACAGGAATCTATCCCTCCAGCATGTCCTGTTTATTGTGGTGAAAAGGTTTAGGTCCCTACAGTGTGTAACTCGGAGCAATTGGGATTTCTTTAGGTGTAGCATGTCCAACAGCTCTGGGTTTGACATAGCTTTATATGTTAGACAGAGATTACCTCAGAGTAGGCAATATGCTATGGAGTAAAGCTGGAGTTTTTTGAGATGGTCAGTGTAGGACATCTATTTGAGGCCAGTAATCCTCTTTGTGAGGTACTTCTGTGGACTTTCCAGCTACTGCAGATGTCTTGTGAGGTACATTCCAAAAGGGGCATTGTACTCTATAATAGGTCTAATGACTGTCGAGTAGAGGGGAACAATGACCTCTTTTTTCCTGGATGAGAACCCTTTTGTGATGAGGTGTGCCAAGTAGAAGGACTTCCTGACTACTTTGGTGATGTGATTATTAAAGGAGAGACTGATGTCCACCTGGATCCCAAGGTCTCTTATCACACATTCGGCATTAAGTAGACTTCTTCCTATGTGGTAGTTTATGGGTACAGAGTTTTTACCAAAGGGATGACAATGCAATTTTTGGCATTGATCTTGAGGCCATGGATCTCACACAAGACATCTGTCTCAGTGAGGCCCTTCTGTAGGATGTCCACATCATTTGGGGACTCGACTATGGCTCCTAGTTTGCAGTCATCTGCGAACTTGGTTAGCCAGAGACCTTCTGTGTTAGCCTGTACTTCAGAGAAGTAGATACCAAACAGGAGAGGTCCCAGGACTGAACCCTGTGGTGCTCCACTTGTCACTGGTTTGAAGTCAGATTTGCAGTCTGTAGCTTTTACAGTGTGGGTTCTGTCAGTGAGCCAGTTGTCAACCCATCTTGTGATGTAGGGATTTATACCTAGTTTAGTGAGTTTAGCTATAATTCCTCAATGAGGGATGGTGTTGAAAACCTTGGTGAGGTCAAGATAGGCTGTGTGAACCACCATACCCTCATCAACATGCTTTGGTGACTGCCTCAGAGAAGTCAATCAGGTTCAGGAGGCATGATCTGCCTTTCACAAACCCGAACTGGGTGGGGTCCTGAGTTTGGAGGTTACCGATGTCTTTTTTATGAGTTCTATGATGATACATTCCATGGACTTGCAGACCAGGCTCATTAGGATAATAGGGTGATGGTTCCCAGGATCACTGGTGGCTCTCCCTTTGAGGAGTGGGATAACTGTTGCTGTGCAGCATTCAGTGGGCACAAAGCCTGATGTGACGCTATGACTGAACATGGTGTTTAGGTGGGAAGCCAGTTTGTTCTGAAGTTTGTGTAAAACGCAGCCTGGGACGCTGTCCAGTCCCTTGGATGCTGTGTTTTTTGCTTTAGAGAGTGCAGCTTTTACCTTCATAGTTGTAATTACAGGGGTTCTGCATTCTTTCTGTATAGATATGGGCCCATTAAGGGGTGGGGGGGTATACTAAGCACTGAACCTATCTGCCAGGATGTTGGCAATATCAGTTGGTTCTGTAATTTTCATGCCGTTGTGCTGTAATTCAGAGCAGATCTGGGTGTTGCCATTGAGATTCTTGACATAGATATAGAATGTTTGTGGCTGTCCTTAGAACCAGTGACGATTTTGTTTTTGTAGCTAGCTTTGGAGGATCTTATAAGGGATCTGAGCTTCTTACTGAGGCTGACCAGGGAGCTCCTCCATTTTACTCTCTTTTGCAACAGTTTCTTCCTTCTGTTGTACAGTTTGTTTATGGCAGGGGACCACCAGATTTGCTTCCTTTTTTTGGAGGATAGCATCTTGGTTCTGTTTGGGATAGCACGATCCATGCACTCGACTAAGTGCTTATAGAGTGCATTTGTGTAGGATTCAGCAGTCGTAACTGTATTGTCCATCTGCATATGTGTCATGAAGTTCGCCACTTCTGTCTTAAGAAGCATGAAGTTGGCTTTGGAGAAATTTTTTACCGTGGTTTCCTTAATGGGGGTGGGGGGGTGGGGTAAAGGTGGGATGTGGATATCTAGGGTGATTAGCTTATGGTCGGATCGGACCAATGAGGAGTTGAGTGCAGGCGTGGAACTCCGGTCACTCATGTTGATAATTTCTCCTTAAAACTTTTTTTTACAGGGGGCAGCAAGCCCCCATGTGCTCCCCATATGGGGGGGGCAAGCCATCTCACACCTCAAACTTACATATACCAAGTACAAGCTCTCCATGTCTCGGAGAAAAGGGAATACTCCTAAAAATGTTATCTTCAACTTAATATATGTAAGTCTGTCCTTTTGGTCATTCAGTTCCATATTTCAGAACACACTCTACCATAACCTGACACTTCAAATAATAATAATTGTATAACCTATCCAACTTATTAAAAGCAGGAGGTTAACTGCCATGCATGACACGAGCTGTTTAGAAAACATTCTTTAAAGATGGCAAAATGTGAAAGAGCGCTACAGCTAATGCAAAACCCATTTGTAACAAATCATGATGCTTTTGCTTGGAAATAGGGTTTTTGTTCTGTTCCACTGAAAACATCTTTCAATTTGCCTGTAGTCTCAGAAAAAAAATATAACTCTTTTGAAGGGAAATCTGAAGTAACACTGTCCTCAAAACCAGAATCTTCAGCTTGAGGAGAAATCAATGAAGAAACATGCTCCCCTCCATTCTCTGCTTATTCTGACTAGGAATCACTGTCAGAATTTCAGGGAAATGTTTTTCTTTCCTCCTTTCTCTGCTCTTCTGATTGAAAAGCACTGTCAGAATGTGAGGGAAATGTTTTTTTTTTTTCTTTTCTAATAGTAGCCAATGAAGAAGCAAGATATAAAACATTAAAAGCAGAAAGTAATCCCTTAGAAAACCCCAGCATGTCCTCTGTGTCCATTGTTAAAGAACCAGAAGCAACAGTCGTCCTTTTTTTGTTCTCATTTCAATTGCAAGGCAACTATCTGGCACTGTGGTCTGTCTGGGTGGTAAGCCTGCACTCAGTCCCCCCCAAGAAAACTGACAAAAGTGGTTGTCCTTTACCCAGCGAGAGCAATCCTACAGCTAAAGAAGAGATGTCTTAACTCCCGGAACTTTATGACTTTCTGGAGAGCTACACCAGACAGAGAGACAGACATCGATAAGTGGTCGGAGGAACCAAGTCCAGCCACAGTGGTCACTCATTGATGGCAGTGAGACAGCTGGCCTGACACCTGAAAACTCCCAACAAAGTTTTTTTTTTCCTGAGAATGGGAGAAGAAAGAACCAAGGAGACAAGTAAATGCTCTATTGTTTAGCTGTGAAGGTAGGTTGAAAGACAGGTAATGTCACAAGTATAAGTCAGTAAACCTCCAGATAATGAAATAAGAATTTTGAGGTAAAAAAAAGCAGTCCCAGAAAGCACAATATCCTGCCCTTAATCACATACATATGTAGAAAATAAATAGTAAAACAGATTTTTACACAGTTTTGTCACGCAAACATTAAGTTAAAAATCCCCTTACACAGCATGACAATCTATAAAAAAATAAATGTCATAGCATAAAACAAGTAAGTTTACTGAAAAAAATGTTCTTCAGAAAGCTAAAAACATGAAAGATTTCCTCAACAGGGTTCTCAACTACCCAGTCTTGAAGGCTCATTAAGTGACTATCAGTTCCGCAAAGCCTGCAAAGAAATCTCTGTAATGTTTGACTCCCTAGCCATGTTTTTATGAGGCTATCCTAAAGCACAGTGGTTAGTACACATAGAAGGCACTCTTAAGCCTATAAAGCTGGTTAGGGGTGATGTCCTGAGCAGAATATAATCCAAAATGCTTAGGTTATTGCAGTAGTGATCTAATGTTTAACATACAACTGCAGTTCAGTTGTAGTTTGTATTGCCCCATGTATAACAGCTTAACTGAACTACACAGTCTTTACCAATAGAACTCTATACTATCTCACCTCTTTAAGCTGAAGTTTTAATGAAAGATTACTGCTGATTAACTGCTTAGAAATCAGAATCTGTACAAATGAGTACATGTGGGCAGAGAGAAAATTGATATAAATGTTTCCCACAGCTGCTTTTTCTTATGAAAGTAAGATTTAAGTCAAAAGAAATGTGTAAAATAAATTGCTTCTCAGCTACTGCAATACATTAAACATTTTTAAAAGAATGAGACTGTCAGTTTTACAACCTACATTCCAAATCAAGGAAAGTCAGGTCTTTATCACAAGTGACCATAACTGTACCCCACATACTGAAAGAAAAAAGCCATTCAGAAACATGTTTTCAGTACTGTTTAAATAGAGCCAAAAAGCCTGTTTAAAAAAAAAAAAGCTGTAAATTGCTGAATGCAACAGAGTTTTTTCCCCCTTTGGGAACAGGTCTCGAATAATGTGTCAAGGAAAGCACTTCTCAAAGGTTATCTGATCTGTGTTAAATAGTTGACTGTTCAGCCAAGCAAAAACAGACTCCAAGGATGTAGTAATAAAACATCTAGGCATCAGATCCACACACTGTTTAACAGAGAATGATGAATTAAGTAAAACTTTAATTTACAGTGCCTAAAAATGGATGAAACCAAAAATACACAGAAATATATTTTTAAAGGAAATATACATTCATTCACTTAAGTTATGCTGTAAGACAGCAGTTCCATATAAACTTCATAAAAGGACAAGCAATAGTATCTGGATTTGATAGCACTGGCTATTATAATAACAGTATATGTTTTAAAACACTTTCTCTCTCTCCCTCTGTCTCTTTCTTTCTCGTGAGTGCAACATTTAATGAACAACAAAGATCCATGCAGAAAATGGACCCATACTTGTATGACTGTGTTCATATTTATGAAACAAACAAACAGGCAAGTCTCTGTGTGTGCATGTGTTTACACATATATATAACATTTGAGTTTAGGGATAACAGTAAATATTTGGTTGACTCGCCACTTTAGTATTACAGTTAAGTATACAAACTTAAATACATTTCCATTCATTTACCAGTTTGCTTCAAAGTAAGTACAAGCAAAGTCAACATTTTAATCAGCCAGGAGAGCACAAACGATGACATACCACAGTAATGGCCCAGTGTTCGCGAGTGCAAGTCATCATTAGGGGCGGGTGTAGGCGAGCACTCCCTATTTAAAGGAAGTGCTGCTGCTCTTGCCTGCAGAATTCATCAGCAGGCACGTCATCCACCAAGCCCTCCATGCAGGGTCAGGCGGTGGCCTTACGACTTCACCTCCTCGTGTTCCTCCTGTTTTTGTTTAGCGGTTGGACCCAGATTTGATCAGTGGGCACATGAAGGGCTATGGGGCTTGTTAATATGAGTTAAACATGTTTGCCGCTAGGTCTGAGGTAGCCAGGAATACACACCTGGTTCTCATTGAGATGGCAGCTGGAACAGGAGGGTATACACCAACTGGCTCATGGTGATGGTTTGATGGCATTTATTGATATGTTGCATATGAATTGATTATGGCATCACATTTGTTTTTTCTTGACTGTTATATAAAAATATAAAAGGTTGGAAAGTCAGTCTGGTGGGTTTTATGACTCAAGCTCAGTGAACAACCAGAATTACTGAAAAATTGCTTTAACTACACCTTCAGTCTTGACAGTAAGTCCATCAACGTGTGCCCAATGATAGTAAGTATACTGAACATGACCAAGTCCAGTGCATTCTGCCACAGCAGGCAACATTCCTTCTGTAGGTTACTTTTTGGTAGATAGGTAAGCTGATTTACTAGAGCATAGTTACATTAAATGTAAATAACACAGAACAGATTATAAACATCAGTATTTGGGCATCCTCTGGCAGATGAAAGAATCCGAATTTTACTCTTAAATAAGAACAAGACATAAAATATAAGATCACAATTATATTCCAATTTGAGATTAAGACATTTTAAGCACACTAATTGGCATAACAATGGTGATTAACAAAGTTTTGTTAAGCAACTAGCACTATAAAGCCCTGATTTTATGCTAGATTATATCAACTGCCAGTACCAGCCATTACAGAACAGGAACAGGAAACTAAAACAGCTTTATAACTCGTTAAAATCTTCATGTTATCTCACACACACACACACACGCACACGCACACACACACGCACGCACGCACGCACGCACGCACACACACACACACACACACACACACACACACACACACACACACACACACACACAGACATGTGGCAGAGTGAAGCTTAATCAGAAGCTTAACCAGAATTGGTTTTGCAAGATAAATAACATATATTGATGTACATATGACAGAGAATACCTCTTTATAGAACAATCTTCCACTCCATATAAAGTGAAGTACTTCTCATACTCATGTTATTCAAATGTAATTTTGATCACTGGATGGGAGCATACAAACTCACCCCAAATTTAGCACCTATGTCCTTCATGGAAATAGGTCCAGTGGTAACCTTATGCTGCCCACCTCAAAGTTACTCATAAGGAATATATAAGGGATAAAAGCTAGCATGGAAATGTAAGTCTAGGAATGTTAAGATTCACGCAGATCAATAGCTGAGTAAGTACCTATTAACCTTTGAAACTATGAACCTAAGTGCCTAACAGCTTCCAGATGGTTTCTTTATGGCAACACTAAATATGTCATAATTGCAAACGTTTCCTTTTTCTGTGCCTAGAAGTACATTGGAGCAGCTAAAGCTCTACTTACCAAAGAATTATGATTATGCCCCTCTGGTCATAGTTTAGTTGTTACATGTTTTCAAAATACACACATGCAAAATACTGGTGAGTTAGGTGAGAAGTAGTTCCTGAGGGTATTAATAGCAGTAAGGAGAGAAAGACACATTCCACATAACTGGAAAATAAGCATTCTAGTGCTGGTATACCAGAACAAAGGGGACATACAGAAGTGTGGGCAGTATGGAGATATCAAACTTATGAAGCAGTATATGAAAGTTTTGGAGAGAAAAACTGATAAACAAATATGCAGTGTATTAGAAATCAGGATGAGAGATGAGGCATTAAGAATTAAGACAAGGATGCAGCACAACTGACCCAATGTTTGCTGTGAGACAAATAGTTGAGAAGATGCTATAGATGAGGAAAGAGTCCAAGTGGGCAATTCTAGACATGGAGAAATGATATGGCAAAGTATCCAAGAAAGATGATTTATAGCAGTCCTGCACTAGATCAAAGTCCCAGAAACATTGATAGAATCAGTGCAGCTATGTGTAAAGACCCAATGATACAAGTACAAACAGTGTTTGAACTCACAGAGGGATTCCTAGTGGGAGTGGCTGTGCATCAGACTCCGCTTTGAGCCCACTGCTCTTCGTACTGGTGAAGGACTACATCAGCAAACAGGTTAGAAGGAACATGATCAACAAAGCTGCTGTTTGCAGACAATGTGGCATCACAGGCAGACTCTGAGCAAGAACTTCAGCAAAGGATACATGAATGGAATGCAAAACCGAAGACACACAAGTACAGTTAAAACATTTATAATGGCAGCAAATGGTAGAAATTAGAAAAAGCTTAGTAATGAGATAAAAAAGTAAACAGTGTAACAAGTTAACAGCTTTAAGTACCTGGGAGGGTGATTGAGGAGAAGGGAGGTCTGAAAGAAGAGATCAAAGCTAGAATCAGAAGGGATGCATAGAACTGGCACAGAGTATCAGGGGTAATGTATGACAGAAGAGTGCTAAAGAAGATGAAAACTACGGAGTGCAAAACGGTAGTGCAACTGCTATTACCTCATTGCACAAAAAATGGGCAGTAAAAGTAGAGTAGTTCAGGAAGCTAAAAATGATGGAGATAAAGTTTCTTATATGTGGTAAGATGCTACAGGATAAACAAAGAAATGAGGACATCAGAACATTTGCAGACATGCTCAAAGAAAATAGATTGCAGTGGTTCAGGCACATGTACAGGAAAGCAGAAGACTATCTGATAAAGATGATTTGAGAAAGATATGAAGATGTTAAGAGGAAATGAGGACACTCAACAAGAGATTAAAGGTGTGTGTGAGAAAAAAAACTTGCAACAGTCAGGCATGACTTTTGAAGATGGTAGGAGAATGGAAATGAATCCAGAGTTATGGTAGCAGCTGATGCTTCACCCTAACCCCATGTAGATAATGGAAAAAAAAAGGGGGGCAGATGATGATGGTTCTACCAAAATCCTCTAAAGTATACATCATTGCACACTTCACAGCTGCTATAGTCCACAGATATTCAAATCTCTCATTAGTATACATTACATGAGAATGCCATCATTTCCACATAAAATTCAGGGACATGCTGAAGAACATTCACCATTCCCCAACTACCCAACAACCCCATAACATCAGAAGCAAAGTTAGATAGTACCTATATAAACACATCAACAAGGTCAAGGAAGAACAAGACTTCCAGAGCCTTCTAAATGTTCACAGACCTATGAAGTACTGTCCAGTACTGTTTATATTAAAAACATCAAGGACTCTGTCATATCTCCCATCACTGCTGTGTGAACCCAGAGAACAAATCAGTGTGTATTTTTCACTGTTTGGAGATAATACTTCTGCCACAGTCTCTTGAAGGAATTGTATCTATCAGTATATGATTTTAGACAGGCCATCATATACAATATAACCCATATAAGCTTTCCATTGCTTAAACAGATTTCTGAATATACATATAAGGAATCCACTGTATGTTCCCAATTTAAAAATGCCACAGGCTTAGAACTATGAATTAAAATGCTTTCAGAAACACAAGATTTATTTTATACAATGTGTATGGCCTCCACATCCCCTTCAGTGGGCAGCTATTTCTTCCTACTGCCATGATATCCTTGCAGGTATAAGAAAAATAGAAATATTAATACATTTCCAATCAAATCCCTTCCCCAATTCCGTCTTTGCTAGTGAGAGTTATACAGCTAAAATGGCAGATCTTACATATTTATTGGCTCATTTAATGACTGAGCTATGATCATGAGCCTCTCCTAGTGCATAAGGAATGGAAGCCTCTGCTTCTGCTCACCATAAGCTTAGCTCCCATAAACACAGGTAACAGAAAAATGTGAATCTGCAGAAGCTTTCTCAGCCTTTGGGTATATGTTGCATCTGCAACCATAAAAATCACATGATAAATGTAGGAAGATATTTCCCAGCATCACAAATTATAGAATTCCTTCAGCTATGCAAACAATCCCTATACCACACTGGGTCATGAAATAATGGAAGTTTGAATACCAGCTGTAAGCATTTCTCAGTCTACACAACTTAGAGTGTAAGTATTAATGAAAGTTTTCTCTAAAGTTATCATAAGGCTTTACCTGATGTTATGCTATAGTTTGTAAGTCACTTGGTTTTGGAACTATTAATGCATACATGGATCTATTGCATATTCTCATAACTACTTGGAAATGACTAGCAATCTCTGTAGCATAGTGCATTATACATGGACAGCCGATAAATTTCATACTATCACCTTTACTAATGTGCAACTCTTAGAGCTATGAAAATATTAATGCAAATATGAAATATTATTAGTCTGATTAATATCTTCTCTGTAGTGTATCCTAGAGTAAAGAACTTAGTGTAATTTTGTTTCTTACACCTTGCCTTTTCAAATGTCTATTCAAATGTTAATCGTAGGATCATAGGAATTCACTAGGTTATTGGCCCTGAAGTCTCTTACAAACCTAGTCAAGAATTTATCCCATGTTCCAAAAAATTAGCACCCAGTGCTCCTGTCCAGCAGGGACACAGGTGGAATCACAAGGGTGTATTTTCAGTTCCCCATCCAGTTATCCAAGTTGTGTTTAAAAAGGGTTAATGAGGTACTCTGCTTGACGTGGAGAGGGAGCCTATTCCATAGATGTGGAAGTCTCTGGGACATAAATCTGTCCCTCCAACAAGTCCTATTGATGTCACAGACCAGGTTTAGGTCATGCATGTGGGTTACTCGAGTGGAGCTTGACTTGAAGATATGCAGTAGTCCCATCAAGGTGGGGTCTGAGATTGCTTTGTATGCAAGACAGAGGTCACCTCTGAGGAGTCTGTATGAGACTGAGTAGAGGGACAGGTATTTTAGCATATCTGTGTAGGGTAGATGTTTGAGGCCCTGGATTCTCCTGGTGAGGAACCTCTGTGGTCTCTCCGGCTGCTGCATGTGCTTTGTGAGGTACATGGCAAAAGGGGCATTGTACTTAATAAAGGCATGTTATGACCTCCTTGTCCCTGGATGAGATACCTTTACTAATGAGGTGGGACATGTAGAAAGCTTTCTATACAATGGTGGCAATATTGTGGTCAAAAGTCAGTTTGCAATCAACTTGGATGTCCATGTCCCACACAACTGATTGCGTGTTTAGGACCTTGTTATTAATGTGATAATTTGTGGGGATGTCACTCACCCCAAAGGAGATGATGATGCATTTTATGTCATTCAGTTTGAGGCCATGTTTCTGGCACCAGTCATTTGTTTGTGTGAGACTCTCTTGGAGGATGTCCACATCACTAGAGGAATTGATGACAGTGCCCAGCTTGCAGTCATCTGCAAACTTGATCATCCATAGCTCACTGGTTTTGACCTGCACCTCAGAAAAGTATATCCCTAACAAAAGAGGCTCCAAGACCGATCCCTGGGTTACACTGCTTGTTACAGGTCTACTGCTTGAGGTGGCTCACACTATTTTGAATCGGTGGGTTCTATCACTGAGCCAGTTTGCTCCCCATCTGGTAACATACAGATCGATGCCCAGTTGAGAGAGTTTATCTATTATACACAAGTAGGGAATAGTATCAAATGCTTTGGCCAGGTCATGGCTTTGGTGACTGTCTCAAAGAAGTTGACCAAATTTAACAGGCATGACCACCCTTGATGAACAAACTATGTGGGATTGAGTGTTTGGAGGTTGTTAAAGTCCTTGTTAATGATGTCCATCATAGTCCATTCCATGGCCTTGCAGATCAGACTAGTTAGGCTGATGGGTCTATAATTTCATGGATTGGTGGATGACAGTGGCTTTCCTCCACTTGGCTGGGATAAAGCTAGTACTCAGCCTTTGGATGAATAGGGTGCCTAATGGTGCTGCAAGTTACTGCCTGAGTTCATGTAGGATGCAGCCTGGGAGGTTATTGGGTCTCATGGAGGCTGTATTTTTTGCCTTTGAGAGGACAGTAATGACTTGCTCCTTAGAGATAAGGGGAGTGGGGAAGGTGCTGGGGCATATCCTGATTTACTGATGGGGTGACAGAGAGGTGAAGTTTTCATTGAACCTGTCTGCTAGCAGGTTGGCTTTATCTATGGCATTTGTGTATGTGTTGTCCTTGACCAGCAGTTCTGAGCAGATCTGAGTGCTTCCTTTGAGACTGCAGACATATGTGAAGAAGGCCTCATGTCTGTCTTTAGTAGATGTGCCCAGTTTGGACTCAAAGTTTGCTTTCTTGGTCCTGGACAGCAATTATTTTCCTTTCATTATAGAGTTTATTTATTGTAGATGTTTACCAGAGAGGTTTACTCTTTCTCAAGGAGGATGATTTTGTCCTGTCAGGTATTCCTGATTCCACACAGCTATATATATGCTTGTTTAGTACATTGGTGTAGGTTTGTACATATATGCCAGTTCCCATGGAGGGGGGGGGGGGTGAAGCTATTTATATTTTCCCTCAGGAAGTTGTAATCAACTTTGGAGAAGTATTTTTTTGCTTGACGCTAGCTAGGGGGAGGACACAGGAGATGTTGACTTCGAAAGTGACCGCTTTGTGGTTAGATCTTACAAGGGAGAATGACACTGTAGGGATGTTGCAGTGGTTAATCATATTGGTTAATACCAAGTGCAAGATATTATCACTTCTTGTGGGGGGGTGTCGATCAGTTAACCAGCTGGTCGAAGGCATTTGCATTGATGAAATCAAGGAATCTCTAGCTATTAGTAATCATGATGTTTCTTGTTTTACGGAGTCAGTCCAAAAAAAAAAAAGTGTCATGATTGCCATAACAAGTACAAAATGGTGCTATGGATTTGAATAATGTAAAACATCACAGCACTACATCAGAAGACCTTGAGCAATAGCAAAAAGTTCAATAAGAGAAAGAGAAAAGTAAGTCAACTTCCCCAGTTCCCTGAATTTTTACAACTTCTACAACAAGTCATAACAAGGATATGGATACATGAAAACTGAGTCTTTAGAGGATAAGCACAGAAAACATATTATGGTTCAGAGTGTTTATGCTGTTAGAGGACTATGTCATAATCAATTCTGGGTAACTTTTTTGTTTTGATAAATATAAAGTTGTGACAGTTGTTAAGAATTTTAGGACTCAGTGATGTATTTGATTTATTAGACAGCAGATACCTAATGTAAATATGTATATAAGTGTTTAAGATAGTTATTAGATAAAATGGTTGTAGAAGAAATTATAAAATTGCAATGTAAATGATTTGCACAATTGCATTTCAACTGATAAGTAGCAAAATTATATTGCAAACAATAGAAATATTTTAAATTGTAAGACCTTGAGCAACAAACAGCTACATATGAATGGGGCATACCACCAGAAGGTATGACATGTTTATCATGAAATACTTCATTAAAAATATGGTCGGCAGACTTTAAGCAGCCCTCATCCCTACTCTGAGTCCCATAAAGAATCACAAATTCTGGTTTTACAACAAAGAAAATGCTTCTCTAACTTATAAAGTCTTCAAGTGCTGTCATGGGTTATTCTTTTATTAATTTGGCTTTTATAGCCTCTTCATTTGTTCTTTATTTCTGCTTAAATGAAAGACGTTCAGCAAGAAATGCAATGAGCGAAAATGAAGGTATGGGGCTTCATCAGCAAATATTCATCAACATTTGCTGGGCATTTGTTGCCTCCATGATACTATTCCATAGATGTGGAAGTCTCTGGGACATAAATCTGTCCCTCCAACAAGTCCTATTGATGTCACAGACCAGGTTTAGGTCATGCATGTGGGTTACTCGAGTGGAGCTTGACTTGAAGATATGCAGTAGTCCCATCAAGGTGGGGTCTGAGATTGCTTTGTATGCAAGACAGAGGTCACCTCTGAGGAGTCTGTATGAGACTGAGTAGAGGGACAGGTATTTTAGCATATCTGTGTAGGGTAGATGTTTGAGGCCCTGGATTCTGCTGGTGAGGAACCTCTGTGGTCTCTCCGGCTGCTGCATGTGCTTTGTGAGGTACATGGCAAACGGGGCATTGTACTTAATAAAGGCATGTTATGACCTCCTTGTCCCTGGATGAGATACCCTTACTAATGAGGTGGGACATGTAGAAAGCTTTCTATACAATGGTGGCAATATTGTGGTCAAAAGTCAGTTTGCAATCAACTTGGATGTCCATGTCCCACACAACTGATTGCGTGTTTAGGACCTTGTTATTAATGTGATAATTTGTGGGGATGTCACTCACCCCAAAGGAGATGATGATGCATTTTTTGTCATTCAGTTTGAGGCCATGTTTCTGGCACCAGTCATTTGTTTGTGTGAGACCCTCTTGGAGGATGTCCACATCACTAGAGAATTGATGACAGTGCCCAGCTTGCAGTCATCTGCAAACTTGATCATCCATAGCCCACTGGTTTTGACCTGCACCTCAGAAAAGTATATCCCTAACAAAAGAGGCTCCAAGACCGATCCCTGGGTTACACTGCTTGTTACAGGTCTACTGCTTGAGGTGGCTCACACTATTTTGAATCGGTGGGTTCTATCAGTGAGCCAGTTTGCTCCCCATCTGGTAACATACAGATCGATGCCCAGTTGAGAGAGTTTATCTATTATACACAAGTAGGGAATAGTATCAAATGCTTTGGCCAGGTCATGACTTTGGTGACTGTCTCAAAGAAGTTGACCAAATTTAACAGGCATGACCACCCTTGATGAACAAACTATGTGGAATTGAGTGTTTGGAGGTTGTTAAAGTCCTTGTTAATGATGTCCATCATAGTCCATTCCATGGCCTTGCAGATCAGACTAGTTAGGCTGATGGGTCTATAATTTCATGGATTGGTGGATGACAGTGGCTTTCCTCCACTTGGCTGGGATAAAGCTAGTACTCAGCCTTTGGATGAATAGGGTGCCTAATGGTGCTGCAAGTTACTGCCTGAGTTCATGTAGGATGCAGCCTGGGAGGTTATTGGGTCTCATGGAGGCTGTATTTTTTGCCTTTGAGAGGACAGTAATGACTTGCTCCTTAGAGATAAGGGGAGTGGGGATGGTGCTGGGGCATATCCTGATTTACTGATGGGGTGACAGAGAGGTGAAGTTTTCATTGAACCTGCCTGCTAGCAGGTTGGCTTTATCTATGGCATTTGTGTATGTGGTGTCCTTGACCATCAGTTCTGAGCAGATCTGAGTGCTTCCTTTGAGACTGCAGACATATGTGAAGAAGGCCTCATGTCTGTCTTTAGTAGATGTGCCCAGTTTGGACTCAAAGTTTGCTTTCTTGGTCCTGGACAGCAATTATTTTCCTTTCATTATAGAGTTTATTTATTGTAGATGTTTACCAGAGAGGTTTACTCTTTCTTAAGGAGGATGATTTTGTCCTGTCAGGTGTTCCTGATTCCACACAGCTATATATATGCTTGTTTAGTACATTGGTGTAGGTTTGTACATACGTGTCAGATCCCATGGAGGGGGGGGGGGGTGAAGCTATTTATATTTTCCCTCAGGAAGTTGTAATCAACTTTGGAGAAGTATTTTTTTGCTTGACGCTAGCTAGGGGGAGGTCACAGGAGATGTTGACTTTGAAAGTGACCGCTTTGTGGTTAGATCTTACAAGGGAGAATGACACTGTAGGGATGCTGCAGTGGTTAATCATATTGGTTAATACCAAGTGCAAGATATTATCACTTCTTGTGGGGGGGTGTCGATCAGTTAACCAGCTGGTCGAAGGCATTTGCATTGATGAAATCAAGGAATCTCTAGCTATTAGTAATCAGGATGTTTCTTGTTTTACGGAGTCAGTCCAAAAAAAAACAAGTGTCATGATTTCCATAACAAGTACAAAATGGTGCTATGGATTTGAATAATGTAAAACATCACAGCACTACATCAGAAGACCTTGAGCAATAGCAAAAAGTTCAATATGAGAAAGAGAAAAGTAAGTCAACTTCCCCAATTCTCTGAATTTTTGCAACTTCTACAAGTCATAACAAGGATATGGATACATGAAAACTGAGTCTTTAGAGGATAAGCACAGAAAACATGTTATGGTTCAAAGTGTTTATGCTGTTAGAGGACTATGTCATAATCAATTCTGGGTAACTTTTTTGTTTTGATAAATATAAAGTTGTGACAGTTGTTAAGAATTTTAGGACTCAGTGATGTATTTGATTTATTAGACAGCAGATACCTAATGTAAATATGTATATAAGTGTTTAAGATAGTTATTACATAAAATGGTTGTAGAAGAAATTATAAAATTGCAATGTAAATGATTTGCACAATTGCATTTGAACTGATAAGTAGCAAAATTATATTGCAAACAATAGAAATATTTTAAATTATAAGACCTTGAGCAACAAACAGCTACATATGAATGGGGCATACCACCAGAAGGTATGACATGTTTATCATGAAATACTTCATTAAAAATATGGTCGGCAGACTTTAAGAAGCCCTCATCCCTAATCTGAGTCCCATAAAGAATCACAAATTCTGGTTTTACAACAAAGAAAATGCTTCTCTAATCTAACTTATAAAGTCTTCAAGTGCTGTCATGGGTTATTCTTTTATTAATTTGGCTTTTATAGCCTCTTCATTTGTTCTTTATTTCTGCCTAAATGAAAGACGTTCAGCAAGAAATGCAATGAGCGAAAATGAAGGTATGGGTATCAGCAAGGATTCATCAGCATTTGCTAGGCATTTGTTGCCTCCATGATACTGAATTGACCAGGCAAAAGACAAGTATTTTAGTTCTTCTAAATTTCATTTTGTGTGTTTTTGATCATTCTTCTTTATTAGCATAGAAACAACCTCCTAAATACTGCATCAAGTGAAAGTTTGTGACTGAAGCACTGAATTCCTCTTATACTTGGCTTTGGCCTTCCCTGACTGAAGAATAAACTATTGCTGCATGCCCAAATGGTAGGTGTCTAGTGCAGAATTATAAAGCTAGATCCTTACTATCTATTGGGTAACTTTCTTTGACAGGAGTACTGGCATTAACAGTGCATAGCTTCATAGGTTCATAGGCAGTTACTAGGCTACTGGCCCAAGGGCCTTTACAAGACTACCTGTGTAAAAACCCAAGTAACCTTATTTACCATAGTTAAATGGTCATTGTTAGCAGAGCAATTCTATGATTAGCACGGACTACCGCTGTCCATGAGGGACATAGGCATCACCCCTGGGGTGAATATATGGTCACCCATCCAATTGTCAAGGTTGCACTTAAATAGGATCATTGAGGAGCTCTGCTTCACATGGAGCTGGAGCTTATTCCAGAGAAGCGGCAAATTCTGGGAGATATTTCTGTCTCTCCAGCATGTTCTGTTAATGTCTCAGGCTAGGTTGACATCCCTAGAGTGAGTTACTCTTGTGCCATTTGATTTCCAAATGTGCAGTATTTCCTTGAGAGCAGGGTCAGAGACTGCTCTAATGGAAATATATAACAGATAATTTGCTGTCTTTAGTAATGAATTATTTCCAAACTCTGGACCCTACCCAGTTCGGGTTTGTAAAAGGCAGATCATGTCTCCTAAACCTGATGGACTTCTTTGAAGCGGTCACCAAAGTCGTAGATGAGGGTAAGGTGGTTCACACAGCCTGAACTCCATGCCACCATAGACTTTTACTTCCCAGATATAGTCATCCTGACAGAAACCTGGCTAAAACCTGGCTAAAACCTCACATTACCAGTGAGCAAATACTCCCTACAGGTTACGGCATATTAACAGTAGACCGGCTAAACAAAAAAGGAGATAGTGTAGCTATAATATTTAAACAGCATCTAAACATCCAGATCTTAAAATCATCAGCTCCACAAATACGCAATGAAGAAATAATACATACCAACCTCAAAATTAACCAAAAGAAAACCATCAACATAATTGGATGCTACTTCCCACCTGGCCAAAACATCCCTCCACTAGAAAACCTCCTCAGCTGGTCTATCCACCATCTCCCCCAAGAAACTATCATCTTAGGTGATTTCAATATTGACTGGCAATCCTGTTCTGGCAACAATCCAACCCATCATGTACACCTTCATGGCTTCACCCAACTAGTCAAGTCACCAACCAGGATAAATAAAAACTCCAGCAAGCACACTACCCTGGACTGGATACTAGTCAGTAAGAGCCCCCAGTCATATATAACAGGCTGCTTATCAGATAGCCTCAGTGATCACTCCCCAACATCCCTACTCAAAAAATACCTATACCAAGCTAAACCTGTCATCTAGAGACAAATACGTAAAAAACTAAACTTTAACCCACTCACATTCATCTCATCCCTCAAAGAATGTAACTGGCATCCTCTAAAGTACCTCAGTCTAGATGACGCAGTTGAATATTTTAATACTACCTTCCTGAACATCCTTAATTACCATGCCCCCATAAGATTTTCCAGAACCAAAGCAAAACCCTCCCCATGGCTACAGAAAACCACTAAGTCAGAAATGAAAAACAGGGATAAAGCCTGGGAGCACTGGCGCAAAACCAAAACCCCCTCAGCTAGACAGAAATTCCTAGAACTACACAGCAGAGTCAAAAATCTAATAAAACAGGACAAATTCCAATAATACCAGTCTGCCCTAGACTCCTCACAACACAGACCCAAACAATTCTGGTCCTCCATAAACTCCATCCTCCACCCAGGTAAAGTCAGTACCCCTCCTCCTAACATCCCTCACTCCTCAGAAAATATTGCAACCTCATTCAACACACACTTCACCCAAACCATACTATCACTAGCTAAACAACACAACACCCCTCCCCTCCAACCCACACCTTCAACTAGTAATCTCCCCACTGCCTTCTCTTTTTCTCCTGTACCTACCTCCAACATAAAAAAAACTCTTAACTAAACTTAAAACCACCAAATTAGCAGCAGACAACCTCCCAAGTGAATACCTACAAAGCGCAGTTGATGCTCTGGCCTACCCAGTATCCATCTCGATTAACCGATCTCTGTCAGAAAGTTACGTTCCCACACTGTGGAAAGTATCACATATAATTCCCCTCCACAAAGGCGGACCCTCTGCAGAACTAACCAATTACTGCCCCATAGCTATTCTCTCTCCACTCTCCAAAATACTAGAGAAATGCATACACTGTCAGGTCTCAGACTACCTCCTTACAAACAACCTCCTTTCCAGTACTCATCATGGTTTCCGACCAAACCATAGCACCACCACTGCCTTACTCTCCTTTACTAACACTATCCTTCAGCATAAAAACAATGGCTATCTCTCCTCTGCTACTTTCCTAGACCTATCTAAAGCATTTGACATGGTCCCACACAAACAACGTATCTCTGTCCTCAATAACCTATCCTTCTCACAATAAGTCACTAACTGGTTTCAGAGTTACCTGTCTGACCGCCAACAATCCATTGTATGGCAGAATGACATACCTCCTCAACTACCTGTCTCCATTGGGGTTCCCCACCCCAAGGATCCATCCTTGGACCCCTACTCTTCTCTGTTTACACCAATAATCTAGCCTCTGCCACCAAACATGGCACACTCATACAATACGTAGATGATTCGACCATCATCTGCTCAGCCCAGTCCCTACCAAAACTGCAAAAAGTCACACAAGAAGCTTTTTCCTCTGTTGAAACATGGTTATCCGATGCCCAATTAATACTCAACCCAAACAAAACTAAACTACTCATCTTCCAACCCACCAAACATACTCAAAACAACTCTCACTTTAACATCACAGCAAAAGACAACACCACTATATACCCAACTGAACATACCAAATTGCTAGGAGTGGAAATAGACAATAAATTAAAATTTGACATTCACGTATCCATGACCATAAAAAAGTCCACAAAAAACTAGGAGCGTTATACAGAAATAAGCAATTTCTCACCAAAGCAGCAAAGATTTCAATAGCAAATTCCCACCTTATCTCCACCCTACTTTATGCCTCTCCAATATATACCAACCTAAGGCAATGTGATCTAAACAAGCTAGAGACCTGCTACAACAAAATCGCCAAATTCGCCACAGGGGCATCCTACCGTAGTCACCACTGTCTCTCACTTGCTGAACTGGGCTGGCTTGAACTCCCTCACCTCCATCAGTGGTATCAACTCTCACTCACCCTCAAACTAGTAAACCATCCACTAAATGTCCCATCCCTCCAGAATCTACTCCAACCCTATCGCACCACTGGACCACTAAGATCCAGCAACAAAAATCACTTGCAGATCACTAAAGTCAATAACTCTGCTGGTGAAGCACTATTCTCTTGCTCCATAGCCAAATTATGGAACTCACTCCCACCCACAATTACCTCCGTACCATCATGCACCCACTTCAAAACTTTACTAAAAGCGCACCTAAAAACATGCTGGCTATGCCCTTGCAACTCCCACTCTAATATTATCCACCCCATCCAACCACTACCTTTCTTTCCACTCCACTAACTACCTTGATGATAGCAAGCTCAGATGCTCATAAGCCTAGTACTTATTATACAGCAGAAACTTCTCATTGTAACATTTGTTAATGTCTGTTATGTACTTCACAGATAAAGATTCTAGTTGTCTACTGATGTACTATGTTCTTCATCTGTAAATATGTTGTAAGTAATTGCTGTGTTAAATTGTTAATCGCTATGTAATCCAATGTAACTACTGTCTGTTTATTTTACTATGGAGCTTTTCTCCCTGGGCCTCTGCTGAAAATGGACCTACATCCATTCGGACACTCCCGGTCAACAAATTTAAATAAATAAATAAATAAATCTAGATCTTGCCAAGACTTTCGACACCATTCCCCACTCTAGAATTATAGATAAACTCACTAAACTAGGTATAAATCCCTATGTCACAAGATGGGTTGCCAACTGGCTCACTGACAGAACACACACTGTAAAAGTAGCAGACTCTAAATCCAACTTCAGACCAGTGGCAAGTAATTACCACAGAGTTCAGTCCTAGGTCCTCTCCTGTTTGGTATCTACTTCTCTGAAGTACAGGCTAACACAGAAGGTCTTTGGCTAACAAAGTTCGCAGATGACTGCAAACTAGGAGCCATAATCAAAACTCCTAACTATGCGGACATCTACAAAAGGGCATCACTGAGACAGATGCCTGGTGTCAAAGCTATGGCCTCAAGCTCAATGCCAAAAAGTGCATTGTCATCCCTTTTGGTAAAAACTCTGTACCCATGAACGACCACACAGGCGGTAATCTACTTAACACAGAAAGTGTGATAAGAGACCTTGGGACACAGGTGAACAGGAGTCTCTCCTTTGATAATCACCACAGTAGTCAGGAAATCCTTCTATGTGGCACAACTCATCACAAAAGATTTCTCATCCCGGAAAAAAGAGGTCATTGTTCCCCTCTACTCATCACTCATTAGACCCTTTATAGAGTACAATGCCTCTTTTGGTATGTACCTCACAAGACATCTACAACAACTGGAAAGGCCACAGAAATACCTCACAAAGAGGATTACTGGCATCAAACAGATGCCCTATGCAGACCATCTCAAAAATCTCCAGCTTTACTCTGTCGCATATCACCTACTCAGAGGCGATCTCTGCCTAACATACAAAGTTATGTCAAACTCAGAGCTGTTGGACATGCTCCACTTAAAAAATCCCAATCCCTTCGAGCTACATGTTCTAGGGACCTAAACCTTGTCACCACAATTAACAGAATATGCTGGAGGGATAGATTCCTGTTCCAGAGACTTCCCATACTCTGGAACAAACTACCTATCTATATCAAACAAAGCTCCTCATTAGCACTCTTCAAGAAAAATCTTGATGATTGGATGGGAGATAGGAAATACACCCCGGGGATCACTTCTGTGGCTCTGCTTGACAGGAGCACAGGAAAATAATTTTCTTGGGTGGCAAAAGCCAGGGTACCATTTGGCTAGGCTTATATAGGCCCTAGGGCCAATAGCCTAGTACCTACCTATGAACCTATGAACCTACCTCTTTCTACAACCCCTCATATCCTCCTGTGATGATTTGAGGTAGTGCCAGTTGTCACAGAAGGAGTAAGGCAGTGCATATGTAACATATGCCAGCATAGCTAGCTGGAGATTTGTAAAGAACTATATGTAATTTGAATATCAAATTGATTTGTATAGATGACCATGTTAAAAATGTATTTGTAAAGTTGCTTGTATTAAAAACATATCAACAGTGGGTCCTTCTGGACAGAAAAGAAATATACATGTATGTCAGAGTGTATTGTTGTAACTGATGAAATGTATATATTTTAACAGAGAATACTGGTAGGGAGGGGGTTAAGCTCAATCCAGCTATCCTTAAGAATAATAGCCTGAAATTAAATTACTTGGTTTAGGTCATAAAGATTTTACCTCACATGTCTGAATGCAACCAGACACACAATGTCTGTGAAAAGACTGGCCTGGGATCCTGCTCTATTGTCCTTAGTGATGAACTAATTGCTACCCTTGGGTACCAGAGAATGGCTTGACAGTTTCTGCAAAAATTATGGAAGTGTTGGAATTGATTTACAGTTTACAGATGCTGTCATAAACCTTAGCTAAAGTTCAATGTGTGTATTGTGATACTTCAGTGCTAGATCCTGGCTCAGTTTCTAGTGAGAGGATAGTGTGGCAACCACAGAGTCAGGTGACCAGATGTGATGTCATTCTGTAGCCAGCACTGAAATTGTATTTGAATACTAGTGTGAAATGTGAGGAGTGCACTCTATTTTCGGACCTGAGAAGACACTCATCCATTTCATCTTGCCTTGCTTTTGTAAACAGCATCTTCTTCTTCTTTTGGATTTTTCCCAGTTAGGGGTTGCCACAGCAGATCACCTGTCTTTTGCTTTTGTAAGCAACTAGGTAACAGTAATTCTTCAGTCAGTTAGAGAAATATAGTGAGATTAGCTAATGTTTTTTTTTTCTGTATCAGTCTGATTCTTTCCATCTGTGCTGTTTTTTTATATTTCCTGTGATGAAACTCTGCTTATTGTAAATAGATATTCAGTATCTTCATGTTTTTTTTTTATTATATATTATTAAATATATCAAAACCGTACATTGTGCCTGGTCTTTTAGAAAATAGTTAACATTTGAGAGTACTTGCATGTATTTAGTGCATTGTGGTGCCATATTTTTTGTTTAAGCACTACCATTTATATAAGTATTAATTTTAATAAATGTAATTGGGTTCCCTGGGTAGAGCCTTAAAGTAGCTGTCTTTGGGTGTTCTGGTGGCAGCAGATCAACCTTCTAATCTGGGTGGAGGTGGCGGAAAGGGTAAGCTATGCCAGCCTTTCCCAGGTGTGTGCGTGTGTGAAAATCAAATCTCAAAGTGTGTGTGACAGCTACTTTGAACAAGAACTCTGAGAGTACTAATTTGATAGAGAGGGCTTGGAACACCCGGCTAATGATTCAGCTCTATAGAGATCGGTGGGAAGTCTTATTTGCGGCCTGGAGAGAAAGCCCAGCCCCAGGATTGGAGTGTGCATTCCCTGTGTGTTCTTAAGGGAAATTGCACCTGGTACAGAGGACTATATCATTAAAATATTGTATGTGTCTATTTTTCTCACAGTGAACATTCCCCACCAGTGTCACTTGTGAGGATTGAGGCTCCTTGATCACTGGTCCAAAGGAGGGATGTCACACCTCCCACAGGCAGAATGTCAGCCAATGCCATCTAGTTCTCTGTAAAGGAATACTGATGTCTTGTTTTGGCATATCAAATAAGTTTCACCTTTCAAAAGGCTGATTCGTTAACTTTATAACAAGGTTTGTAAAGAGCTAGGATTTATCTTTTATAGACCTATGACAGGAATGTTAACTTGCCCTATGAAACATGAACAAAAGATCTTTAAGGGCATTTATAAGCTACTGACTCATGTAGTGTAAAGGGCTGCCACCATATAATCAGCATATATCAGCAAATAAGGTTTCAAAGGAGTACCAGTGCTCTGGTATTTGCATCTGTAAGCTAATATTCATTACTGAAATGGGTTATCACATTTTCTTACATTTTGCATGATGAACTGATTCCTTCAGAGATGTCTTCTTGTAATTTGGCTGCTTCTGTTAAATGTTTAAGTAATTGCAGTAGTTTGCTCTGCTTCTAGGATCTGTTACACAATTTTAAAAATGATTTATATCTATATCTTATCTTACTCACAAACCCTTAGTCGAGTATACCCTTAGAGGCTTCATTAATTGCATTTTGTTTGGTTCTCTTTTTGTTATTACTTACATAAGTATTAAGTTTGCCTATATTTTGATTTTCTTTTGTAGATTTATTTTTTACTTTATTATTTCTTAATGAGACATGTTAGCTAAGGCCTTTAGTATATTGTAGAATATGTGAGTATTCTTTTGTATCTTAAATTTTAAAGGATTTATCCATCATATTTTTGACACTGCACTGCCTACTTCCAACTGTATATGCAATGTACCAAGATGTGTAATTATTTCTAGCATCAACTCTGATTTTAAATGTAATGATTTTCTGGTTTAGGTCAAGAGTAGTCAGTATAAGTTATACTCATTTGAATGGTTAGTTTAGACAAGGTTAGGAACATTTCATGCTCACACTGGGATTCTAATTGTTTGTTCTAGGCAATTATGATCAATACAACTAAAGGGAATCTCTGTGCCTATTTTACTTGAATGAAATATTTTAATTGAAGGGATAAAACCCACCATAATACGTAATGACTTACAATGCATGAAAAGAAAATGCATTGACAATTCTTCATCACATACTGTCCGAAGAAGTTATAGAACTAGTTCCTCCTTCCCAGGTTGGGAAGAGTTTTTATTCAATGATGTTCCTAGTCTCAAAGAAAGAAAAATCTTGGAAAACAGTTCTGGTTTTATTTTCCTAATCCTGTTTGGGATAGTGCCCAAATTAAAAATAATATCACTTCATTACCTCTTACCTCTTCTTCCTCTTCCAAGTTTCCAGGCAATACTATTTTAAGATTTTTTGTATATGGATCACATTATCAGTCATCTGCATTACCCTTTGGACTATACGATGCAGCAAAAGTATTCACAAAGTGCTTATCTCCACTTATAGCTCACTGCAGGATACAAGATATCCACATTTTTTCTATTTAAATGACTTGCTGATATTAGCATAGTCTTTTTCAAAGTATCAGAAATCTTTCTCTTGGGTGAGAGATCTTTTACATAAGATGAGATTCCAAGAGAATATTCAAAAGTCTTTCTTGACTCTTTCCCACAGGATCCTGTTTGGGGATATCAGCTAGACACCTCGGTTCAAACTGCCTTTCTTCCTCAGGAAAAATAAATCTTTTTTTAGATCTATTTCTAAGGTTTATCACTTAAACTTCATTCACTGTGAAGGAATACCTCAGGATTTTGGGTCTCATGGCATCTATGATTCTAATGATACCCCTGGCAAGATGCCACATAACAAAGATAAAGTGGAATCTGAAATCTCTCTCTAGTCCTTGCATCAATACCCTTTATCTTTTCAAATCTCTTTGCTGGGGGTTGACAGAAGAGAAATCTTTTGATGGAGACAACAGATATCCTTACATCCAGGTCTACCCTTCTCCCTTCCTGCTCCAAAGCAGTCAGTCAATACAGACACTGCATGACTTTCCTTGGGGAGCAATTTCAGGAAGGATAAATTTGCAGGTAGTGTGGGACACCAAGGACAGATGCAAGCAGATAAATATCAAGGAGATGTTTGCCCTGATCAAGGCACTCAACTATCTGATACATCTTTAGTCCCTGTGACCTCCCTAACTGGTTACAGACAGCACCACAGTCATGAAGTACATCAGCAAACAAGGGAGAACCAAGTCATGCCTGTTTGCAGACTAGCCATCATAGGAAATCTGTGTGGCAGACAAGCTAAGCAGGACCAGGGTAGACCCTCATGAATGGAAACTAGATCAAGCGGACTTCTAGGATTTGATCCATCTCTGGGCAGTTCCCCATATAGACCTTTACGCCTCTTCTCTGAACAATCACCTGGCAAGGTTATGTTCCAGAATTTCATACAAGAATGTCTGGAAGACAGATGCTTTTTCTTTGAACAGGAACATCCCTGTATGCTTTTCCACCCTTTTCACTAATATCCAGTGTAATTCTGAAGATTCAGAAGTAATTCCCAAGATCATTGTGGTAACTCACTTTTAGCTAAGGCATCCATGATTCTCTCTTATTTTGGAAATGGCCAAGGGCAGTCACCACAAACTTTCTCATAAACTGGATCTAACCACACAAAAACAGGGGTGCTTGATACACCCTTCCATCTATCAACTTCAGTTGATTGCCTGGATGATGGGGTCTTGTTCCTTTTATGCACCTGTTTATAAACGATTTGCATCAGGTACTAATGGAGGCAAGAAAGCCTGCTACTAGAAAATCAATATTAATGAGAAGAAATGTTTTGTAATTAGTGCCAACAACATAAACAGCACCCGTTCAGGGCTAGTTGTTCTCTTATTCTACAAGATTTGTGTGAGTTACTATCATATGGTCTTTCTTATTCCTTTATCGAGGTTAATTTATTGGCCATTTTAGCATGTCTACCCATGGATCCTCCTCTTCCAATGCAGTCGCATGGCAAAATGTTCTTGAAAAGGGGTTTGCATAAAAGTCAGTGGAATTGAAGTTTACTTTAACTAAAATTATCCATCTCCCTGCTTTCTTTCCTGAACTTAAAAATTAAGGAGAAAGGATACTCCACACTTTGTATGTCCACAGACAACTCAGGTTCTATCTTGACAGAAATAAATCTTTCAGATCTTTGAATCAATTGTTCATTTCTTGTGAAGATAAGATGAGAAAACCTGTGTCAAAACAGACTATTTCCTAATGGTTGCCTAAGGCTATTAGCTTGTGTTATACTCACTATAACAAAACTATTCCAGAAAGGGTCAAGGCCCACTTTGCGAAGGGCTTGGTGGATTTTTTGGAAAGGGTTGGATTCTAGAAGTATTCTTGAAGTTGCTACTTGGTCCTCAGTACATACTTTCATAAAGTGCTATAAGCCTGATTCATTCTCTAGATCCAGATCATTGCTAGGACCATTCTCCAGGGACTCCTAGACTGCTCTACTTCCACATCCCTAATGTAGCTAGCTTATGTAGTCTAATCATATAGCTAAGGCTGCGGCAGTAGTGATCGATATGATGAATCTAATACAGTACTGTAAGGAAAACTTACCATAACCGTAGAGGTTCAAATGATTATTGCTACAGTAGCTGCTCCATTCTTCCATTCCTCATGATTTTTGGTGTTTTTTTGTTTTTTTTTTATGCTAGGGTGTGGGCGTTTATCTTTTTTTGTTCCTAGTATTGTCCTTTCAGGGCTCAGTCTCAATCTCTCTAAAGGGCTTTGCACCCAAGATTGTCTTTTGGTCAGCTTAGCTTGAGTTGTCTGATAGCTTGGACACAAGGAAGATGTCCTGAACTTTGGAGGCTGGCTGCCTGTTATAACCTTGGCAGGTTTTAATACATATAGCTAAGGAAGCAGTGGTCATTTGAACATCTACTGTTAAGGTATGCTTAACTTACACAGCTGTACTTTCTATCACACTCAGCCCCACATCACATCTAAATGTATAAGCACATTAGAGTTTACTTAAATATATAACAACTGAGTGTAAATCATTTAAGAAGTCTTAAAATAAATAATGTCAAAGGAATTAAGCCTGTATTTTAAAAGTCAATTATACCCAGTGAGTGGATGCCTGTAAGAACAAAATGAATAGACAGGTACTGCATTTCTTAGCCTTGTTAAGAAAAAAAATGTTTTCATTATATCACATAGCTGACAAGACCAGAATATGAATCCGTATAATTTATCTGATTATCACAGCAACCCAATGCAGCTGTCCCACCTCATTTGCTAGAACTACTAAATTGTTTTACCCATGTCAGCTGTCTTAAATTCTACTACTCCTTCATTTAATTTATTCTACCTGTTAATCATCCGTCTTTATTCCATCTTTTCTATTGTTTGTTTTCTTGCATTGCATCATGTCAATCGTCTAAGCTGCTATGCCCCTTATATCCTCTTATCTGACAATCATCAGCTCCCCTTACATCAGTAAAACTTTGTAACATCAACTCTGTATTTCAAGTATGCCTTTTCTACTGGAATTATGTAAATGAAAAGGTTCAATCCTACCACCAATGACAAGGTGTTACAATAATAGTTCTCCAAACAGTATATGTTTCCTCATTGTAGGTTAACATACTGTCAAAGGCTTCAGTGACATTACTGCAGCTACATGCTGAGAAAAAAGACGAGCTGTGCAGTTCTACCTGCAGCATCTACCTGCTGTTTGCCTAGATTTAGCTTTTTCCTCTTTACTGTTAAAAGGAAAGGAATAATATCACTAGGGAAGCCATTCCATCATTTTCCAATTTTAACAGGTAAAGCAAAACCCCATTTAATATACCCAGTCAGCAGCATCAGATATTGATTCATTACGTTATGGCCAGTTGAACTCAATGTTTGTATAAGTGAATTTATTTATTCACAAGAGATCTCAGCTTTTTATCAAGCCATATACTGAAAGTATTAATAAAATGATTTACGTTAAATAACTAGTGTCTGTCCTGATGAAAAAAGTACAGTATTATATATACGAAAATAAAGTCGAATATGCACCATGAAGAGTGGAACACGATGGGCCTTGTTCAGAAGGGATGGCTGACAATCATAAGCCCTAACATGAGCTGGTACCACTTTCATTGGTCCTCTGCAGTGATCCTACATTGTATTCAGGATAACCATGGCATGCTGTTTCCTTGGTGAATGCAAACATTTACCAAAGTTAATCATCTCAGTCAGTTGATCTAACTCACACAGCCAAATGAATGCATGAATGCCTTACTGCAGACAATTCTGGGGACAGCACATGGATATTTAGCACTGGCCACTCCCCCCAAATGCCTCATTAGCTTATAACTCAGCCAAGGAGACAACACAACGTGGTTATCCTAAATACTATAATATAATATACAATTGTCAAAAATTAAATTTTTTCAAATATATTTGAATAAGCTCATCTCATAACAAAAAAAAATCTAGAGGAAAATAACATATGATTAGTAGTTAAATACAAACATTTTTTTATCATTATTATTAGTAATATTATTATTATTATTATTTCTTTCCAACATTTTCTAGTATGACTGCACTTGTTCCATATGAAATTATTTGTCTCTTTTGGGATATTACATATCTTCATGAGCTGATGCTCTATTATTAGCTTAAACCTTTTCTAATCTGTATCTCTGCAGTACCTGGAATATTGTCAAGTCAAATTCAGTAGCATTAGTAGACTGAGAATGTTGGCAAAGCGAGATAGTCAAAATGAAAATGGATTCCTAGGTGCTCTAGTATGCATTTAATTCTACATTCACAACAATGCAAAATTAGGCGTACCTTTTATCTTTGCATTTATATATCTAACTTCATCTTCTTTTTTAAAGTTATTGCACCTTAAGCATCATTACCACTCTTGCAAAATATGTATTTGTGTTACTTTTCTGGAGCATTCTTTATGAGTGGTATCACCAAAAAGGAAAAAACAGCATGAAAATGTAATATTTAATGTGTCCTGTGTCAGGATTGCCATTTAAATACGTTTGTACTATAATGTAAAAAAAAAAAAAACGTTTACTAAAACATATGTAAGCTGTTATGGGAAGACCAAAGTAAACACAGAGGACTTGCCTCGAGGACTGTAATGCATATAAAAATAGCTGGCAGTTTTCAAACAGATTAACTATTACCATTTATTTCAGGTAACCATTTCCAGTAACTGACACAAATACAAAAATACAAGTGAAGCATGCATGACAACTCCAAGTATAATGTGGGATACAGGAAAAAAAAGACAGGGGCTCAGATACCACTCTAAGATGCAGTAAATTGGTATATTATTAGTTTGCTGGTAAAAGGGGGACACGTGAATCACATTTTTTTTTATATTTTCCAAGTTTATTCCATTTGCCTTGCCATATTGAAAAGTTTGAAAAATAAATAAAAACTGTTATAGCTCTCATCTGTGCATTTTGTAAGAACTATAAATCTGCGAAGTATATAATGTGATAAATATACAGAGTCATTTGTAAATAACAGAAAGCGTTGTACTTGCATATGGATAAAATAGATTTCCTAGAGCAGACTTTTATGTATCTCAGCTGTAAAGGACAGAAGATAAATCAAATGTTATTGACTGTTTGTGTAAAAATCAACACTGACATGTTTTACAGTAAGCATACAGTTGTACTATATTCTGACAGACAAGTAGAACATGTAACAACATGCTAGAACTAAACAAAATACATCACTGTACATGCTGAATATTCTATTGAGGAAATCACCAAAATTAGTATAATAGACATGTGCCCAGATACTTTAATATATACCATTTTAGTTGCAAAGGGAAAACATGTTTAATGAATATCTTTACTTGTTGAGCAAGTAACACAGTGATTCTCACACGTTTCCTATAATAATGAGCAGACCTTTCAATCACTGCCTGAAGGTATTAAATAATAAATTCAGAAAATGCAAATGTGGATGTCTTCTGCATAACAATGTCTGGACTAATGAGTTAATTAATCCCACAATTGCATAGATTGTTACTTGTCTGTGTTTGCTTAACACATAGCTTATTAATAAGAACGAACCCTCTTGGAAATATATTTAAAGAGTTGAGTTTGTGAGTTCACAAAGAAGGCAGTAAGTGGATATTTGTAGTCTAGTCATATACTCTTTTCCAATGAAATATATTTTCTACAGGATACATCATCAGTCTTTTTTTTGTAGTTTTTGTTAACCAAATAACATTATTTACAAGGAAGATTTCATCAGGTTAATAGACTTGATTAGCACATATCATGCAATGAACAGGCATAACAATTAAATTCTGGTCAAAAGTATCTTTCCCTAAGAGTTTCTTTGAGAGTGTTAACTCCTCTACCTTGGATTTTTGCTAGTTGTGTAAGTTAGGAAGTTTGTTAGAGTTAGTTTGTGTGTGTTGAATTACTGATAAACTTAGTTGTTTTTCTTAGCAGGTTGTTTTTCCCATCATTGGAGCTATTCTTGTGGTGTTTTATTGTGTGTGAATGTGTCAGGATTAATTTAGGTAGGTGTAGATTAGATACTCGAATAGGGCTTTGAAAAGTTCATTCCTTATTGTGCGTGAGTGGTGTGTCAAGTATAACGTACAAGCCATGATCCCAACAAGGGACTGATGAATTTAATGCAAAACCATGACTGTAATGTCAGAGTTTCTCTGCAAAACTGTGCTCTCTTCAAAGAACCTGTAAAATTGTTGACTATAGCATACAACTATTTGGTAGCAACCTTGTACTTTTGTGCTATTTTCAATGAATCACAAATGGAACAAGTAAAGAAAACACCTGTTCGAGAGACAAATTTCTGTTGTTACATCAACACCACCAGATGGTGTAACATACCTAAGCCATTGTATACTCCATTTCTGGAACAATGTTTCTCGCAGTTACCAGCTCAGTTGATCCAATTCCCAACAACCTGAAACTTATGTTGATGGAGAGTACCCCAGAACTAACAGAACCATGACAGGGATGAGGATATTCTGAGAGCAGGAATACTGCTTTAGCTGTTAAAAAAAACATCTGTTAGAAACAACCATATTTTGAGCTGTAATAACTGAACTTTTTCAATGCTGATTGTTAACTTGTTTTTCAGCCTTTCTCCTACCTTAACTGTTATTACAGCCATTGGAACCCTAAGTCAGATTAGCTGTTAAATCAGCTGTTTTATCTTAGATTTGGATATTTATCTGTTAGAACAGCTGTTTAGTCTCTGAGCCAGATCTTTTCCACTGCTTGCTTACCACTCTGCTATTACTTTCTTAGCCTGTTTTATCTGTAATAACAGATGATGGAGATCTACATACATTTTTTTTTCAGATTTCTGTTTAAAACCTGCTTCCTTGCTGTTAAGCCTGTCTCCTGCTTTAGTTGTTATAACCATCAGTTCAGATCTTTATATTATTAATGCTGTATCCTGTTGTTTCATCTGTCGTTTCTGAAATAAATTCAATAAGCGTAACTCTCGACAGTCTTCTTTAAATTCAGCTTTTCTGATACAGTTACCATTTTTGGCAATTAATTTGCTCAAATCTAAACATTGTTAGTCATTTTTGGAGTATGTATGTATTCAAAAACAAATTGAGGAAAGAGAAATTAGAGCAACCAATAACAGAAATGGAGAGTGAAGTGTGGGGGGGGCTTTGTCTGGCCAGTCAGTTGCAGGAGCCAATGAAAATGAATGAACGGTCACCCTAATTTGCATTTTTGTTCTGTTGCTGTTCTCTCCATGTCTAAGTCATACTGTTGTTCTTTTCACTTACTCTGCTCTCTCTTTCAATGGTATGGCTGATTTGTTTTCTATAAAATCCGCTTTTTTTAATTTTATTGAACATATGGCAGCATTTTCTTAAAAAAAAAAAAAAAATAGAATATTCCATTTTTATAGGACTGAATATCCTGTCTGTTATAATTAAAAGCATGTATCTTTTTTTCTTATTATTCCATTACAAATGAGGATTAATGAGTCCATTTTGTAAAGAACCCCTGATAATTTTGTAAGCTTTAAATCAGTCTCCAGGAATTCATTTGTCTGCTTTTACAAGACTAGTTGAAGTAACTGTAAAAAAGTAAGTTAAAGCATTTTTCATTGTGCCTTAGATCCCTTCCTCTTTTATTTACATGTATTTATTAAATGTGAGCAAGTTAAGATACCAATAGTGTTATTTTCATTTCTGTAGCAGTTTTAAAGTTATTACTTTATTTAAACCAAAAATATATATGTCCATCAGCTGCTGAGATTTAGACCCTTTCTTAAAACTCTCAGAAATTTAGACCCTGTTTCTTTATTCATCGCAACAATGCACCATTACTACTAGGAAAAGGATGCACTATGCGTTTCAATGGTTTACAAGTTGGAAAAATCACCAGGAGAAATTGGTGTCTTTTCCTGTAACTGGAGCATTTGATGTATATATAGCTGATTCCTTGGGTCACGTTTTGCCTGTTTTTTGAGCCTGTGATTCTTATTTATGATTTAAGTAGAAAGATCTGTTGAGAAGTGTTTCCTCTCTGAAGAGCTTCTTCAGATCTTTTTACTGAAATCCAAGGCAGATGCTGAGTTTGGATACTGAAAATACACAGGAAAGAGGCAATCATTTTTACCCAAAGATTTGCAACAAAGACTTGCCTAGTGCCTATGGAACTCCAGGGTCACTCTAAAGTATGGCAGTGAAATATAAATTAAAACACTTATACTTAACTGCAAGGCATACGTTTAGACTATGTATTAGATCAGATAAGGTAGGGATGAGACCATCCACTTCTGAGAAATGTGATAAAAGTCTGAGCCATGTTGAGGGAACATCAGAGACAATTTAAACTATGTTAGTGAATTCAAGGGTCCAACATGTATCACAGGGAATGCCAGCTTGGCATAATCCCCTGTGCAAATGCCAATATAATAAAAATATAGGTCACAGAAATTTCAAATTAATTAAAAATAAAAAATAATAAATAAAAAACCCAAAGCCTAAGTTAATAAAGACTTTTAGTGGGTTATGCAGGGTTGGGCAGATTTTGTAAAATTTGTAGATTCACCTGTTTGTCTTGTATAATTAATATCAGGTTTAAAAACAATAAGGTCAGGATGAAAAATAAAATATACCATTACTAACAGAGCTGCAAGAATTTCTTAATGTCTGGCAACCGACATTCCAGTAAAACTTAAGCATCAGACAAAAATATAATAATAAAACAACCAGGTTCGAGTAAGAAAGGTCAGACTCAGGGATTACATTTCAAAATCTGGCTGGGGATTCCAACAGCTGTTTTTACAGTTAATACAGGATGGTAACTCTCAAAATATCTTCAGTCTTTTTCACCATTTCTGGAATAGGCTGCCTTTTTCTTTGATGCAGAGTACTTTTTTAGAAACTTTATACCCAGTTTGGATGACTGTTTGGGTGATCTCAAATATGCACCACGGACATGTGGAGAAAATCTACTTAATGGGGGATACTCTTAGTACCGTCCAGTACTGGCAAGATACTATCAGGCTCCTGCTTGTACAGGGTGAGGTGGCTAAGTTGCTTGATGGCCTGCTTTGGCAGTATGATTACAAACATTTATGAAATTCCTGACTGCAGCAAAAAATATTTAACAGCACAATTACATGTCTGAGATATTAACAAGTCACTTCCTGTACCAAAGGTACATGGTTTGATTCCTCAGTTTGCCTACTGTATGACTGTGAGTGAACCACTTAATCAGGCAATGATCCCAGATCACCCCAGAAAAGAGATGTGCCCAGTTGGCTTACATAGATAACAAGGTATAAATCTATCAATCAATCAATCAGTCAATCAATCAATCAATCAATCAATCAATCAAATCAATTAATAATCTGTTTGCTACAACAAAGAGATACAGAAATTACTGTGTGAAGTTATTCATAAAATTTGAACCCCATGCTATGCTTCAGAAACTGCTGGAGACCAGATGACTGTGGGTTCCATCCCACTCCTGATTATTGGATTGCTGAAACTGTAGCGCAGCTTTAGGGGGGATGCTGCACTCCTGAGTGGTTTGTCCTTTGAATGAGATGTCTAACTGAGGTCCCATTTGCTTAAGTTAGTGGTAGCTCAGGTGGATCTAAAAGATCCCAAGACAGCTATCAAAAGAAGTTCCTGATAATCTGTCCAAATTTCTCCTAGCAGTATACTACCCTGGATATCCCCAGAAAATAGGACACTAGCTTAGTGGAACTAACCAAGTCATCAAAAAATAAATAAAATAGAAATGTTCATCCTGATGAAATTCATTTATTTTGTAGATTTGATCCATTAAAGTGAGACCACAGAGGTTTCTCATCAAGAGACTCCAGGGCCTCAAACATCTACACTACACAGATAGGCTAAAGGCCCTGTCCCTCTTCTCAGTTTCATACAGATCACAGAGGTGACCTCTGTCTGGCATACAAAGCAATTTCAGACTCCACCTTGACGGGACTGCTGCATATCTGCAAGTCAAGCTCCATTCGAGTAACCTGCACACGCAACCACAACCTGGTCTGTGACATCAACTGGCCATGTTCACAGAACAGATATGTGTCCCAGAGACTCCCCTTTCTGGGGATTAGACTCCCTCTCCACATCAAGCAGAGTACCTCATTAACTCTTTTTAAGTGCAACCTGGATAACTGAATGGGGAACAGAAAATACACCCCTCAGATTCCACCTGTTGGACTGGGGCATCGGGTGCTGACTTTTCAGAACATGGACTAAATTCTTGGCTAGGCATGTAAGGGCCTCAGGCCCAACAGCTTAGTAACTTCCTATGATCCTATTAAATGTAAAGTGAATGCCATCTGACTAAATAATACTAGAACAGATCTATGCTACAATAAAAAATGCCAGAAATCAATTTGCCAGAATGCAGGTATACTCCAAAAATGAAATGGCTGAAAATAAGATAGCTTATTCTCTAACTTCTTACATAAAAGTGACACATTTGCTTGGTTTTATAAGACAGTACTGTATCACAATTAAACTGTTCTATCACTTTCACAAGAATGGCTCTAGTTCATAACATCAATGGCTCAAAACATTGACTGTTAAAAGACAGAAACAATATGGTCTCTCCTGCACTCCCCATACCACCTGCTAATTACATATACCAAATCCATGATCATACTGCAGTGGACAAAAGGGCATATTCTCTGATCCCCATTGTACCATGACCTCTGTAAAAAGCAGTCTTCCTGTCCTAGCATTTGCCATTTCAGACAGTCAGCCATATGGTCTTGATCTTCTGACACTCAGCATTCTGAAATGTCGATCTTATGAATGAGACCTCATAAGAATGCATAACAGCAGGATAAAGGCCTTTTGGGAATTCAGCTGATCCATGCACTATAGCACTGAAAATTAGATTTACCATTCCTACAGATTTGCTGTACATTTCATTTTATGATTAGTGTGCCAGGTGAAGCTATCTTTGCTTTCACATTTCATTACCAGGTAGATGTCTTTTCAGAAAGCGTCTTTCATTGTTTTCACTTGTTTGACTAGAAGCTACCTACTTTTTTACCATATGTGATTGCTTACTGCTCCAAAAACTGAAATATTATCCATCTCTTTTTGATATGCTGATATTGGCCATTAATCTTTGGACATGTCTACAGTCTTGCTTTATTTTTCTTTTAAGTGCGCATATGTAATATTTTAGTAGTAAATTCCTTCTTTGAAAAAGCCCAAGAAGTCCAAAGTAATTAAATGAGTGTCAGCAAAAAGGTACGGGACAGTTTTGTTTTGCAGGCAAGTACTCTAGGTACTCTGTTTGGAAAGAAGCACTTTACACCCTTGAAACATAGTCTACTTATCTCTTTCCTAAAATAAGTAAATCTGGGTAGACTTTTGGATTTACATTGGAAGGGATGCTACCAGTCACTTTGAATAGTTTTCTGAACCAGCTTGTCATTCTCTCTGTATTTTCAACCACTGAAAATTTGTCTGGGAAATGATGCCAACAAACTTGAAGGTTAATAAAGCGATAATGAAATTATTTTGTGAAATTCTTTCTTTCTCATATTCTGAATTGCAAGACTTGTAAGATAGGTGAACTGTTGATGTTACTTTGTGTCAAAGTTCATATTTAAAAACTATAAATACTGTTCAAACTTACAACAGAGAAAAGAATACTTAAGCAAACTTTCTGTATAATTTTACTGCATGTTCAAAGTTATGTGCTGAATATGACCACATTTAAAAGAAAAGATTCTCCACTGAACAATACAGAAAATACTTCAATTGTGTATCAGTACTTCATCAACTCCACTAGAATATCACTGTTTATTTTTCAAAGTATAGCAATTTTAACAAGTTTCTTTTAATAAGTCACTATTTCTATCCTAGGGACCTGTTCCTGGCCCTGCACCTATTTGGCTTATTGCGTATTGTTCCTTGTTTCAACCTTATGTACAGGAAATCAGGTGTGGCTAAAAACACCAGGCATGTGACAGGGGCTGCTTATGGTTTAGGCACATTGAGCTCTGGAGTGTGTGTGTGTGTGTGTGTGTGTGTGTGTGTGTGTGTGTGTGTGTGTGTGTGTGTGTGTGTGTGTGTGTGTGTGTGTGTGTGTGTGTGTGTGTGTGTGTGTGTGCGTCTGTGTATGTGTGTGTGTGTGTGTGTGTGTGTGTGTGTGTGTGTGTGTGTGTGTGTGTGTGTGTGTGTGTGCATGTGTGTGTGTGTTGTGAGGGTAGAGCTGAAAGCAGAGGTAAAGTGATAATGGGTCATGCTTCCTTTCTATTTTGTGGCAGCATTCAATTAGTAGTCAAAGCAACATCTCTGACCTTCAGACCCTGCTGAGGATTGTGTGTTTTTTTTTTTGCTTCTGACCTCGGTGACTATCAAATTGTCTACCCTCTACTTTTCTCACATGTCCATTTGTTCAGGTTCTCAGAGATGAGAGCCCTGTGGCTCACTCACTCATTCCTCCAAAGTAGAAGGGCCAAGCAGCAGCATCAGGGCTTCCTTCATTCCAGCATCCATTCATGTATGGGCTTTTCTGTGAGCACTAAACAACACTGTACGTGCCAGGTAGTAGGTTACAGAGTTTGCTATGTAATGAGGTTTCTCAAAGGTATTACATGTCTTTGTCAGTGGCAAGAACCCTCAGAAGGCACTGCTCCCACTTTTGAAGCATGCACTCCTGTGGGGTGTCCAGTCTCCATGTGGAAAGCAGACTGTACACATTCCTACCTTTCTCCCTTAACTACGTGAGCATGCAGAGCACCATCGTTACTCTCTTTCTGTCTCGTTTTCTTAGCTCCTCCAGTGTCCAACTCAAGGTTTTTTGAGTTGTAGTTAGGGATTTATTCCTCTATGCCAATACAGCTGCTAAACTGTGGCTTTTTGATGTTAGTATAAAAGCTGGGCATATTTGCCTATGTACTCAGTATAATTAGGGTAGCTTTTACAATGGGTACTTGGGTGGATGATTCTGGGTTATATTCAGCACTATTTTTATTTAATCCAGGCCTTTGTTTTTTAACCAGTTGTATTTATGTGTTTATCCTGAAATTGGCAATTTAATGAATACAATGCTGGTTTCTTATATCACTTTCTGGCTATTTCTGAGCCTGTGATGCTTAATGTATGATTTAGGGAGAGGGACATTCATTGAGCCATGCTCTTTATTTGAGTGGGAAACAAAAACAGAAAAGTTACCGGTTTTATAATGTGATAACACTAAAGGAAATAATGAGGCATCTTTTACCTTATTGTTACATATGAGTAAATGCAAACTATACAAAGTTTCATTTCATTAAATAGTACAGGGGCTAAGATCATTAATTACAAGCTCTGGTGATAAAAAATATTTGACTCAGAGTGCAGTGACAATGCTGTATATTATACTTTTATTAAAGGATTACAGTTCTACTAGGAAATATTAATTTTTACTACCCCAAGAATTGTAAAAGGCAAAAGATAATGTCTGAAATGAAGAAATGCAAAAAAATCAACTTTAAGTTTTTTTTGCAAGCCCTGGACACTCTACAAACTTATATAAACCAACTCTGCAGAAGTTATATTCCTCAGAGTTTTTACTTCGAGCTACTGTCACCCAAGGAATTTCACCTTGATCATCTATAAAGGAACCAAGGATTACTTATCTTGCTAAACTCAAGCAAGTGGACATGACAAAAAATAGTACAGCCTGTATCATGTTTGCCTATATTTTTGTTTCCATCTGCCTATCTATATAAAATAAATCATCTTCTTTCAGCTGTTCCCGTTAGGGGTCACCACAGTGGATCATCTGTTTCCATTTCTTCCTGTCCTCTGCATCTTGCTCTGTCACACCAACCACCTGCATGTCCTCTCTCACCACATCCATAAACCTTAGCTTAGGCCTTCCTCTTTTCCTGTTACCTAATAGCTTCATCCTTAGTATCTTTTTCCCAATAAACTCAGCATCCCTCCTCAGCACATGTCCAAACCAATGTAATCTTGCCTCTCTGGCTTTGTCTCCATACCTTCCAACCTGAGCTGACCCTCTAATATACTTATTCCTAATCCTGTCCACCCTTGTCACACCCAGTGCAGATCTTAATATATTTAACTCTGCCACTTCCAGCTCTAACTCCTGCCTTTTTATCAATGCCACTGTCTCCAACCCATATAACATAGCTGGTCTCACTACCCTCTTGTAGACCTTCCCTTTCACTCTTACTGGTACTCGTCTGTCACAAATCACTTCTGACACTTTTCTCTACCCACTCCATCCTGCCTGTATTCTCTTCTTCACCTCTCTTCCACACTCACCATTACTCTAAACTATTGATCCCAAGTATTTAAACTCATCCACCTTTGCCACCTCTACTCCTTGCATCCTCAACATTCCTCTATCCTCCCTCTCATTCACACACATATATTCTGTCTTAGTCCTGCTGACCTTCATTCCTCTTCTCTCTAGTGCATATCTCCACCTCTCCAGGGTCTCCTCCACCTGTTCCCTACTCTCACTACAGATCACAATGCCATCTGCAAACATCATAGTCCACGGGGACTCCTGTCTGATCTCATCTGTCAACCTGCCCATCACCATTGCAAATAAGAAAGGACTCAGAGCTGATCCTTGATGTAATCCCACCTCCACCTTAAACGCATCCGTCACTCCCACCGCAGACCTCACCACTGTCACACTACCCTCGTACATATCCTTTACCACTCTTACATACTTCTCTGACACTCGACTTCCTCATACAGTACCACAACTCCTCTATAAGCTCCCTGTCATATGCTTTCTCTAAGCCTACAAAAACACAATGCAACTCCTTCTGACCTTCTCTGTACTTCTCCATCAACATTCTCAGAGCAAACATCACATCTGTAGTGCTCTTTCCCGGCATGAAACCATACTGCTGATCACTAATCATCACATCCCTTCTTAAACTAGCTTCCACTACTCTTTCCCATAACTTCATGCTGTGACTGATCAGTTTAATTCCTCTGTAGTTACTACAGCTCTGCACATCACCCTTATTCTTAAAAATCGGTACCAAAACACTTTTTCTCCATTCCTCAAGCATCCTCACACTTTCCAAAATTTCATTAAACAGTCTGGTTAAAAACTCCACTGCCATTTCACCTAAACACCTCCATGCTTCCACAGGTATGTCATGTGGAACAACAGCCTTTCCATTCTTCATCCTCTTCATAGCTATCCTTACTTCCTCCTTGCTAATCCATTGCACTTCATGATTCACTATCCCCACATCATCCAACCTTCTCTCCCTCTCATTCTCTTCATTCATCAACCCCTCAAAGTACTCTTTCCATCTGCTCACCACTCTCTCCTCACTTGTAAGTATGTTTCCCTCATTATCCTTTATCACCTTTACCTACTGCACATCTTTCCTAGCTCGGTCCCTCTGTCTAGCCAATTGGTGCAGGTCCTTTTCTCCCTCCTTAGTGTCCAACCTTTCATACAACTCTTCATATACCTTATCCTTAGTCTTTGCCACCTCCTCTTTGCCATGCACCTCATCTCCTTATACTCCTGTCTACTTTCTTCATCTCTCTGACAATCCCACTTCATCTTTGCCAACCTCTTTCTCTGTATATTCTCCTGTACATCCTCATTCCACCACCATGTCTCCTTGTTGTCCTTCCTCTGTCCAGATGTCATACCAAGCACCTTTCTAGCCGTCTCCCTTACTAGCGCTGCTGTAGTTACCCAGCTATTTGGTAACTTTTCACTGCCACCCAGTGCCTGTCTTAACTCTTCCCTGAACTCCAACTCACAATTACCCTTTTTCAATTTCCAGCATTTGATCCTTGGTCCTACCCTCACACTCCTCCTCCTCTTCCTGCTCACCAATGTCATCTTACAAACCACCATCCTGTGCTGCCTAACTACACTTTCCCCGGTCACCACTTTACAGTCTCCAATCTCCTTCAAACTGGCCCTCCTACATAAGATATAATCCACATGTGTGCATCTTCCTCCTCTCTTGTATGTCACTCTATGCTCCTCCCTCTTGTTCAAATACATATTCACCACAGCCATGTCCATCCTTTTCGCAAAATCCACTACCATCTGACCTTCTGCATTCCTTTGTTTAACACCATACCTACCCGTCACTTCCTCATCCCCTCTGTTCCCTTCACCAACATGTCCATTGAAATCTGCTCCAACCACCACTCTCTCACCCTTGTGTACAGTCATCACAACTTCATCCAACTCACTGCAAAATTTTTCTTTCTCGTCCATCACACGCCCAACTTGTGGAGCATATGCACTAACAACATTCATCATTACACCATACATTTCCAGCTTCATAAACATCACTCTATCCCGAATAATAAAAAAAAAAATATGGTTGAGGCTTTTAAGTATTGTATATTATGTGCCAGTATTCAGTGTTGAGTTTTCAAGTATGTAATTTAGACTACTACATAATTATAACTGTCTAGAAAAAGAATGAACTGGATAATGTAAACACTTACTATATTATTTTATAAGTGGGACTTATCCTTTGATGAATATTGCTGACTTTTATCCCTAAGGGTTGAGTAACTGTTGATATCTTGATGAACTTTCTGGCATTCTGTGTGGGGGAAAAAAACAGAAACAAGTAATGGAAAGCCTCACCTATCATCTGTGCAGACACAGCAACTCAGTGGTTCTTATTCAGATGGACTGTGATACAAGAACTCTTAATAGTGAATAACCAAAACTTGCTAACTGTAGTACCATGCCCGCATCCTTAAGCAAGTTATTCTGAAATGCTAATAAACAAAATGTAGGCATGCTCAAAACAATATTGTGTGTGTGTGTGTGTGTGTGTGTGTGTGTGTGTGTGTGTGTGTGTGTGTGTGTGCGCGCGCGCGAGTGCATTTCTAATCAGAGGTGTCAAAAGAAACAGCTATTTCTTTAAAAATTGTCATTCTGGCAATGCAAATACAAATTATGTGATATTCCTGTCAGCCATGTGAAAGCTATTCTTCAAATGAAAAACCTAATGTAAGTGAGTGGGTGTTAAGTCTCACTTTTGTATGTTCAATACTGACAACATAGTCCATGTTTAGATTCTGTTTCTCAAAACTCAGTTTGTCAGGTACAGACACTGTCATGTCAACTCTTAATTTAGCAGAGTGAATGATACTCTGTAATAATATGAAAAAGGAGAAAAGATTCCCCATAGGGTTTGATGTTTCTCAGTGTGCTGTCTGTTTCAGCATGGGGCTTCAACAGTAGTTAGTGACAAGTGTACTGATACTTCTTTATATACATTTAAACAAATGAAAGAGCTAGACATTTCATTCATGCAATACTTCATGGGTTAATCTCTTACTGTGCTTTGCATTTTGTTGCTACAGCACTTGTGATGACAAGGAACTTATTTATAGTATGACTGTTATAACTGCATAACCATATGGTAATTATTTACTAAGTGGAAAACAGCATGAGTGTTGCTGTGCATAATCAGGTGTGTGTCATACAATTAAAACTATAAGAGTTCCTTTATTTTATTTATCTACTAACTTATTCATTTGTTTTTCAGGATGTTGTAGCTGACTTTGTTTTACTCATTTCTTCACTGACGCAGCAGTGCATGCTGTACTTTTTAAGAAAGATATTTTCTTTTTTGTTTGTTTTTGAGGTAGATAGATCATGACACAAGAAACTTTAGGTCTAATAAATAAAAAAACTTGTATTGAAGAAACACGGTTAAGCACTTTGTTCCCACCATTCGGGACTTCATCAGAACCTGATTCTGACTTGAAGTTTCTTATGTATTATTTCATCTCTGGTCTATAATAAAATTTGTGCTTGGATTTTCAGTCTGTTTAAACTGGAATACATTATCTCGGAGGGTTTTTGCTACTATAGCTACTACAGTTTTTGCAGTGTGATATCATCACACAAGCTGAAGAGAGCTTTTTCTCTTCACCTGATGTCACCTAAGGTACTATGTGAGCCTTTTGCTTTTTCTTAGTTTTGGTTTTGCTGCATGGATACACATTGGTTTTGTATTCCTGACTCACAAGCAGAAAAATTTAGTTAAAAAATCTCCCCACTATCTCCACCTACCTTACACATTTTGGACCACTTTTGATCTCCCCTAAACATAAGCCCAAACAAATCCTGAAGGCTTTCCTGGAGAAATACTAGCTCGGCTTGGCCAGACAATGTGCTTCTTAAAGTAACCTCTTACCAGTATGAAGCACGGTCTTACTGACCCAGTACACAAGCTATTGAATCTCGATGACTTGTCTGGCTTTGTGCCTAAAGCTTGGCAAACTACAGTGATCATTCCCATACACAACAGTGGCCCACTGGCCCTACCACTGATCTTGGTAATCTCAGACACATAAGTCTTGCAGACTAAAGTACTCTGACCCAAACCATTTTGGGTTTGCAAAAGGGTATATTCTGGTTAACTTCTTTTAGAAAATCACTGCCGCCGATAAGCTGGTTCCCATAGTTTACCTTGACCTAGCCAATGCTTTTGGTAACATTCCAGTCTCAGGCATAGTAGACAATATGTGCTGTGCCAATGCTTTTAATAACATTCCAGTCTCAGGCATAGTAGACAATATGTGCTGTGCCAATGCTTTTAATAACATTCCAGTCTCAGGCATAGTAGACAATATGTGCTGTGCCAATGCTTTTGGTAACATTCCAGTCTCAGGCATAGTAGACAATATGTGCTGTGCCAATGCTTTTGGTAACATTCCAGTCTCAGGCATAGTAGACAATATGTGCTGTGCCAATGCTTTTGGTAACATTCCAGTCTCAGGCATAGTAGACAATATGTGCTGTGTTTGAACCCTTATGACAATGTCACTGGCACTGAAATTCAGCACAAATGTAATGAATAAACAGTATTTACAGAATATAAGGGTGGACAAACTGGTGAAAATTTGATGACAGTAGCAATGGCAGATTTTGATAGGCATGGTGCAGGTGCTGAATACATCGTCTGTTAGAGATGAGACATTTAGCATACAGTATTTCTTATAAAAATGTTTGCTGGCAATACAGTAGGATTCAGTACTTTACCCATGTTTACTGCTACAAAATTAATGAGACAATGAAAAGATATATTGACTAGAATGCAGAAATCTGAGTGGCCACATTCCCACTTGGGCAAATTGAAATGCTCCCTCTGCCACATGCTCATATAACAAGAACTCATGCTCACTGGGTTAGTGCCTTCCTGTTTGGGTTGGGATAACTGTGCAGACATTGATTACATCAGGGACTAGCAAGGGATGAAGACTAGCATCCCAAAGGATAAGCTAACATATCAAGAGAACTCAACAGAGCGGTCATGGACGGAAAGACTGATGAAGCATGTGTGTGTGTATCTGCGTGTGTGCGCATGTATGAGTGTGTGCATGTGTGTGTGTGTGTGTGTGTGTGTGTGTGTGTGTGTGTGTGTGTGTGTGTGTGTGTGTGTGTGTGTTTGCAGATATGTACAAGGTAGCAAGTGAAAGCAGTGGTCTTGAAATGACAATAGGGAAAGAATCTAACTAATAAATGGAGCACTGAAGTACTTTGTGTGGTAAAGATTGCTAAAGATGAATGACAGGAAGAAATTAGTGATGGTTTTAAGCATGGGTGTAAAAAGAGGAGCAAACTAGCCAATTAAAATATTACACATGCAGAACTTTATATTAAATTAGTATACAACAGCATAACAATATAAAGGCATGGTTTATCTGCCCAGTCTGACAAGTACATAATTTACAACTGCCCCTAAGTCACACACCCTACTCTTCCTGCCATGTATTTCCAATTTTGCATCTTTCTTGTGCTGTTTTTAATGTTTAAAACATTTATAGCTACTACCAGTTCCATCAGTCCAGTCCACATATCTAAGTCTCCATAAAAATAAAAAATAAATTGTTCATAATAAGACTGAAATTCAACTTCACACTTTGAAACTGATTTCTCCTTGCTACTGCAGTCTTCCTTGTCTACTTCCTTTCATCAAAGTGGGGCTGGCTCTTGTCCCATTGTGTACTTTTACATTCAGCAAACAATTTCTTACTGTAATTTTTTTTTTTTTTTTGCCTTTTACCATCTTAATGTCTTGGTTCACTGGAGGAGTTTGGTGGTAGTGTCTTACTGATATGAATTCCAGGTAAGACACCTGTGCCTCCATCACTTCTTCACAGGGATACTAAGAACTCCTCATCATAATCAGTTAGTCTTGCAGTGGGATGTCATTTCTTGAGTGGATGACCTCTCAACCACTATGCTGTGAGCCGTTTTGCAGGCACACCTGATACTGCTAGTGACATGGCTTGGACACTATTGTGTTGTATGATCTTACCCAACCCCATCACTGATGTTACTGACCACTGTTTTCTAGCCATGCTCCCATAGTGGCCGGCAAGAACTTCTTCTCCACAACAGGTGCAACCTGTTAACCTAAGTGCTTGTAGTGAGATGCTGTTCTAGCTCAGGTGAATCTGTCTAACCTTTAACATCCACCTTGTCAAGAAAGCAAAAGGACATATATGGGAATACGTCTCACACTTTTGGACTGCTGACCACTGGGCACAGTAGGCTACCATTTTCAAACAGTGGATTGCAATATGTGGTGACAACAGTACAAGTCTGAACATGGATAGAACTACAGTAGGTGAAACCGAAATGCAGTGCCAGGGACAGAGTGCTAAAGAAGTCTACTGATAGGCCCAGATATGCATATATACAGCTGGTCTTACTGCTATACACCAAACCAATGGATATACAACTGAAAAGGTAAGCTTCACTGACTGTGCAAGTTGGGAATACCAATGCATTAACATGTGGCAATGGGTCAGCTTACAGGAAGTATTTGGAGGACTTGTAGCCCACTTTAGGAATAGGCAGTCCTGAAAGTGAGCTGTCTTCCCTAGTGTACAGGGAGGATATGCAACTACACATTTAATGTGTGGGTTATACACAAGCACAATGTGCTAGCAAGCATTAATACAGAATGATATAAGAACTTATAGCCTGTTCCTAGACCAGCGCTAACATGTACAGCACACCAGAAAAATACTTATTAACACTGTTTTTGAACTTTCTTCAGAGATGTGTCTTCCAACATATTTGCCTTCCTGCTGCTATAAACTAACTTACAAATACTGTATTAGTAGCAAAGCAGTAGCTAGGCAAACTGCTGCCCCTGGTAGCAGCCCAGACCAGTATCCTGAAAAGCAAAGTTGGAGAGCAAAAAAAAACAGTTTTGATGCTGAGCTGTAATAATATTTAACAGTACATGGGACACTTTCATTTATTTGTTTAAATGAATAAATAACAGCAAGATGATACTCAATGAATGCTAGTAATACTTTGCCAGTACTGCATTTCTCCCCCATTAGTATTGATGACGGTGTCCCCTAAACATTTGTACCTGGAGCAACCGTGCTGTTTGCCCCACCTAGCCTTCGTCTGCTGTTTATCTTTCAGTTCCCAGTTTGGGTTTTAAAATGCTGAGCCACCCATTTAAGTGGCAAGTAAATAGCTACTTGTATGGTATATATGCAAATGATGCAAAGTTCAACATATGTCAATGGATTGCAGCAGTCTATGAAACACAAGGATGACATGCTTTTAGGACACATGAGTGTGGGCCCATGCAGGTTGTCTGCATGAATGCATATGTCACATTTCACAGCTAAACTAAATGCGCTACTCACAATTCAGTATTTACAATAACAACATGAATCTCAACCACCATGTTGAATTCCAGGACATTTGTGCCAACAGCCCCTGATGTTAATGCTCTTGAAACAGCAAATGTCTGATTTGCCACGGTAAGCAAGGTAATGCACTTTCTCTTGCACAGACACTTCCTGCAGCAGCAGCTGCTGGGATCCTATCAGGGTCCACCTCATGATGTTGATGCCTGATAGAATCTTGTTGATTGGCCCACTGAGGCTACCAGTATCTTTAGGACCAGTGAGGAACATAGGGACTGTTATGGTGACCACCAATCATCTGAGCATCTTCAGTAGTGGAAGGCAAATGGTTGGCAGGAAAGGCCCAAATTGTATGGTAAATATTTGCAGTAGTTACTGTTTTTCAGTTTAACCAGGTAACCTCTTTTTTTTTTCAGTAAGATCCATGTGACTAATAAAGGTTATTTCCTCTGACAGTTAACAAAACATGTCAAGTGGGCTTCTGCAGGACTGTGCATGTGTTTTACCTGCTGCTTGTCTATCTGTCATAATACCGCTGCATATTGCATGGTACTGTGTAGTTGTTCATTTGTATGGTTGTGGGTAGCATGCCAAACTTCTACCATCTTATATACATTTAAGGGCTGCAGGTTTGTTATAAAGCTGTGAACTCATTTTCTTGCAAATGCTATCATGCATATATATATATATATATATATATATATATATATATATATATATATATATATATATATATATATATATATATATATATATATATATATATATATATATATATATATATATATATATATATATATATATATATATATATGGGGAGCTGTAGCTTAGTTCTGTAGATATGGGCACATCTTCGTTCATCTGCTATAATTCATGTGCCTGCGTAGTTATAGTTTTGGACAGATGTCTGTGTATCTCACCTGTATGTTTTCAGGATAGCTATTTTTGTCTCTTGTGTCTTTCAACATAGGAACAGAGAGAGAGGCCAGTGTGCTGGTTGCAGTAGGAAGCAATTGAAGCTTGTGGCACAGCATGGTTAGTGTGACATGTATTTATAAAGTTGTCCTATGTTAGCCATGCTATTTGCAGGGCACACTCAGTAGTGTATCTTTCCTCTTGTGTCTCCTTCTGTAGGCCATGAGACTAAGGAGCTGCAGGGTACATCAGCTGCTGCTGGCACCTGCCCCTGTAACCACAGCTGTAGCAAGTAAGAGATTGAGGAATATCTCACCAAAGTATGACTTTGACCTGTCAAAGACAGGTATCCTAACTCATTCACATTATAGGTTCATATGTATATACCAGGACATCAGTTAGGTAGGCCACTAGCAATCTAACTACTACTATTCACATTAACTGCTCCCACTGTCTACTGTGGTAAGAGAAGTTAGTCAAGGGGCGAATTTCATATTCCCATCCATTCATCCAGGCTCATTTTAAAAATGGTTGTTGATTTACTTTACTTGACATGGACAAGGATCTTATATCATCAGTAAGAGATCCCTTGAGATGGGTAAGTATCCCACCAACGAGTTGTAGACACAGCTCTATGGAGTGAGTAGTATGGTAATTTACAACTTTGCGGGCATCATATAGAAGTCTATAAGAGATAGAGTAGAGTAATATGGCTTTTAGGCACTAAATGTAACCTAAAGAGATTGTACCTGAGATTTTCTTGAAGACAAAGCGTCTTTTTTTTCCAGCTGAGCAGTGCTTGCTTCCCATAGAGCAGTTGCTGCATTTCATTGCATTAGGCTAAAGACTGTGGTCCTGACAAAGACAGTTTGTATTGTTTGGGCGTTTTAAGTGGATATGAATGTTATCTGCTGATTTGATAACAGCAGTAATTTTATGCTAATCTGCAAAGAGACTTCTATGGAACCCTGATGTCAGTTTACATATCAGCGATGTATAGTCTGAAGAGGAATGGCAAAATATTCAAACTCTCTAGGATGCCATTGGTCGCTTGTCTTTTGAATGACAGCATATCATCAACCCTGACTTTGTTGGCTATGTCTGTGGTCCAATTTGCTATCAATGAATTGAGGAAGGATTAATATTTCATTGGGTCAGTTTCTCAATAATGCTCAAGTGTTCATTTTAATGGCCTTGGTTAAATCCAGGTAGGCAGTATTCACTGATCTGCCATCAGCAAGAACTTCCATACAGAGATCTACCACATTTAGTATTCAGGACATGTGTTTCATAAGGCCAGAATGGTGAGGATCAAGGGCTTATAAGATGATAATATCATTTAGAAGGCCCATTATGATACTTTTTTTTTCAAATAATGCTGGGTAAAACATAAAACTATACATTCCTTGGGTCAGTGGAAGGGTATTCCTAGCGGTTGGGTGCCACAAAAGCTGTCCTCCAGTTCTCAGGCACATGGCCATTTGCAACCTAAGACTGGATATGGTTAACAGGGACTGGTGAGGCAGTGCTTTAAGCTAATAAGGAGCCTGCTGTGGCACAGATGACAGTACAGCAGGAGGTGTAGGAAGCAGAAAATGGTCTGGTGACTTTTTGGGTAGATGTTACTTTGCCTCTCTGGAGCACAAAGAAGATGAGGTTGACCAATGCATCTCTTATATTAGGCCCCAGAATAGGGTGTGTCCCATCTCAATAGCTAGAAATACCCTTTTAAACCATATTTTGAGTCAGACTGACACCTCTATGGGTAAGTAACAGCAAAAATGCTGCCCATATACCATCCTGTCCTCAGCCTTATGTGCTCCACTCTGGTTGTGCTACAGCCTATCATGTGTCCATTGTCCACACCTTCCAGTCACCATTTGTCAACCATCTTGTTGTCTCTTTGCAACCCAATTAGCCCCCAAGTTTGTGCACACAACCCTCTATTTGACTGTACTGTTTCATGTTTGTGAGTCTCTGTTGCCCACCCTTCTCTACCTATTCATTCCCATTACCCCTATGTACCATAATCTAAAACCATTAGCCTATGTCTATTTCCATCACTTCTTCTCTACACACAATCACACACACACACACACACACACACACACACACACACACACACACACACACACACACACACACACACACACACACACACACACACACACACACACATATAAATTTCACTTTATAATCTCGAAATACTGAAATATCGAATTTTAGTATTTCGAGATCATAAAGTCGAATTTTGAAAAAGCGAAACGTCCTAACTGCGAATCCAGAAATGTCAAATTCACCGTTATGGTGTTCCGGTACATGAAGTTGGATGTACTGTGTGCATGATATACGGTTTAGTGTGTGGATTTGGCTGGAATTTCACATAAGTGACTATTTTGTAAGGGTTTTGGGTAGGTGTTTGAGTGTATGTGAGCATGTTTGGAAGTTGTAGGCGTGGGCTAGGGTAGGCAGGTAAAGGTATGACTGTTTAAGTGTTAAAAGTGGTGGTTGTTTGTATATGTGTGATGTGTGTGTGCGAGGGGACTATAGAGTGTCTAGTGGTGAGTTTGCTGCCTTTTTCTGTTTGATGCAATCTTGTATATATATAAGTAGTGGGGGATGCAGGGGGGCTTGTCCCCTTCTTATTTGTAGTGTAGGTTTGTTTATTTATGTTTTTGTGATTGTGTGTATTTTGTTTGTTTGTTGCTGTGTGGGTAGGATGGTGCATGTGTTGTGTGGTGTATGGTGTGTTTACGTTCACGATTTTCACTTTCACGGTTTTGGGGTTTTGGCATTCTGAACATTCGACTTTATAGTTTCGAAATACTGAAATTCGATATTTCACTATTTCGAGATTATAAAGTGAATCTATAGATATACATTCTCCAGCACCAATAAAAATGAAGAGCAAAGCAGTGAAGCGAAAAGATGTTTAATAAAGCACCAGTCTGCTACACAGACCGGTTTTGCCACATGGCATCATCAGTGTGTGTCTCACTGAAATAGAACCGGAAGCGTAAATAGAAAAATCCATTTAAAGACACACTAACTCCAAACCCACATGCACATTCCCATTATAATCAAACAAATTCTAAAAAACTATGCTACCACTAAATACAAAAATACAAAAAATTCCAATACATATACTGGAAAACACATCACCAGAAAATTAAAAAAAAAATAATACAAAAAAAAAAAAAATATATATATATATATATATATATATATATATATATATATATATATATATATATATATATATATATATATATATATATATATATATATATACAAAAATAAAAATAGAGAGCAAATTTCCTGAGTAATCTGACAAGAAAATATAATACATGAATATACATATACAGTCCCCCTTATTATTACCAATGGTCATTCAGACCAGGTTTAAATAAAGCTCCCAAATTAACAATCCACATGCATTTTTTTTGGTCAGCAGATTATGCTTATTAGTCATATCCAAGTGGTCCCCTACATCCTTATCTATCCCTAAAAACACAAAGTGGGCTGTATTGTGCTATAATACATGTTTGTACAATGCCCTATGATATGTAATGCTATCTGTTGTTTAAGTGCACAAGAAGTCTGTCCAATGTAAAAAGAACCACATTGGCATACAGCCATATATACCACCCATTCACTTGTGCACTTAATCAGATGCCTTATATCGTATACTTTAAAAGCATTTACTGAAGTGAATGATTTAGTCTTAGAAATCAAACTGCAATATTTGCAGTGTCCACGATAAGTACTGCCCACTACTGTTTTTGGGCAAATCCTTATCAAAATTATGACCTTTTTTATAAGAAGAAAAATATTGTCCCAAAGTCTTCCCTTTACGAAGACTGAAACTACATTGTTCATCCAACAGTGGTTCAAAAGATATGGGTCCGAGTTTAATATATACCAATATCTGGATATTGCTGACCGGATTTTAAAAGTATTATTACCAAATGTAGTAATACATTTTAATTTATCACTACTTTGGTCCTGTGGTACTCCTGGTATCATTCAATAAATGCATCTTGGAGCTGGCCAATGACTGTTGATATGCTTTTTTGATTACAGAGTCCCGATACCCCTACTCATAAATCTGGACAGATGTTGGGCCTGTTTAGTATAATTCCTGTCATCAGAACAAATCCAACTAATTCTCTGAAACTGGGCTTTTGGGATATTGTCTATAATATGACCAGGGTGGCAACCGCTGGTATGTAACACAGAATCTTTTGAAAAAGGTTTCCTATAAAGACTTGTTGCCATTGTTCCATGTATAGTTTTAGTAACACTAACATCCAAAAATTCAACAGTAAACAAGTCTGTCTTTCCACTAAAATGAATATCATATTTATTGTTGTTCAAATACCTAACAAATGCTCACCAGCCCTCTAAATCACCTTGCCAAACTGCCCAACAATCATCGAGGTATCTGCGCCACATAAGAAGTTGTGATACAAATGTGTTGGTTTCACTATAAATATATTGTAGCTCAAAATACCCCATAAAGAGGTCCACATATATGGGGACAAAGCTAGCCCCCATAGCTGTCCCTTTAATTTGCAGAAACCATTTGTTCCCATATACAAAGGCATTACTCTGCACTACCATCCCTAGTAATGATAATAAAAATTCCATTTCATCTGAACCGTATTTACCTCAATATTGTATCTAGTATTAATTTGCTGAAATTCCTCCCTCATGGGGGATACTCGTGTACAATGCCTGTACATCCAGGGTCTCCAAATATGCATCACTGGAAATTTGCAAGTCATTCATAAGTTTCAAAAATGTATTAATATCTTTAATTCTGGGTCTAATCAAAGAAAGCAAAGGTTTTAATTTGAACTCTAAATATTCAGAAAGTGGTTCAATAAGAGAACCCCCCTCTGCCATTATGGGGCACCCAGGGGGCTTGGTGATAGATGTATGTATCTTGGGAACCAAGTAAAAATACTGTGGTTCTGGAAAATCTACTTTTAACTGGGCTAACAACATATCAGAAATAATGCCATTATCTTTAGCCTGCTGTAAATACCCATCAGTTTCATTTTAAAACCCCAGGTGGGGTCTAATGGAAGATGGCAATAAGAGATATAATCAAATAAATGTCTTTTACCCTCCTGACTGTATTCATATTTATCCCAAACTAATGTTGCTCCTCCTTTATCCGCCACAGAAATAACCAATCTATCATTTTTTGTCAATGCATGTAAAGCTGACCTCTCTTCTAACGTTAAATTGTTAGAAAAATTATGAAAAATGTGTCCTTGATTAGCCTGCAATTCTTGCAATACCAACTGCTCAAAAATTTTTACTGAGCCGTGATAGGCGGGTTGGAACCTAGATTTCCTGAAGTTAAATGAACCACTATCCATAATCGTTGTTATACCCTATCTCTGTGCAAAACAATATTTAAGATTTAAAACTCTACAAAAATTTTTGGCATCTTTTACAACTTCAAAATGCGAGACAAAAAATGAAGGCACAAATCCCAATCCTTTATTTAACAATTGCCTTTCACCATCAGTAAAAGAATAATTAGTTAAATTCACAACAAGCTGGTTTTCATCATTCTCCCCTATGCTGGATTCATGTCCATATGCTATGTTTGTAGACTGCTGAAAAACATTCGCTCCACTTCTTCACTTCTTGTGCTTCCGACCTCCCCTTCTAAAGGGCCCATGGGTCGCGTACAAACCGGAGAAACGAATGTCACTAGTTCCCCAGTGTCAGTCTCAGTATCTGTATTTGAGTAACCTGAAAAGGCTTCTGAAGTACTAGAAGTGTTGTTAATTTTCCTCAAAATAGACCTAACTCTTTTTCTCTTGGGTCTATTTGGACTTTTAGACTCAGAAAATCGAACCACTCCCTTTTTCTTTTTCCATATATAAGCATTCTCCTCAGTATTAAACATATTAACATCTCTCTGATATTTTTTAGTTTTCCACCCTTGTAGCTCTTTATCATATTTATCAGTCTTGGACAGAAAAGAGGCATGTTTCCCAGCATAACCTGGTTGAGTATGAAAAACCTTGATACGCTCATAACACTCATTCAATTTGGACAACAGCCCTGGTAATTGTTGTTCATAATAATCAACTAATAAAATAAACATATTGGAAGCTGTCTGTTGTATATGTATCCATTTCTTCATAACTATTACATCTTCAGTCCCCCACTCATGCACCAAGGTTTTTTGGATGTTGCATATATATATATATATATATATATATATATATATATATATATATATATATATATTTATGTATATATATATATATATATATATATATATATATATATATATATATATATATAGATATATATATATATAGATATATAGACACTGAAGATGCCAGGATGAGAAACCGGTTACCGGTCTGTGGTTGTTGTCGTCTGCTGCCTATTAGGTGATTACTTGTTTTCCACTGATATGATGATGGCAGAGTAAAAAGAAGCTATTAAGAGTGCTTAAGTGTCTCCAGACTCATTTTTCTACCTGGAATAGGTGTATGTACAGTCGTGGAAACTTTGTTTAGCTGTGTTGAGGACTATTTGTGTTTTTTGGATGTATGGTTGGTCCGAGCACTATTTTAATACATGCACCGAGGTTTTGGCTTTAAATATATATACATATATATATATATATATATATATATATATATATATATATACATATATATATATATATATATATATATATATATATACATGTATATATAAAACAAGTACCTGTTCCAGCAAAAATATGCCTTCCCTTCCCCAAATCCAATCCTTTGTTTTAATTCTATGTACACCTCTGCTTGCTATAGTCCCCATTTCCTTCATGGTGCCAGAAGTGACTAAATGAGTGGCACCAGGCACTCACACTGCACTGAAGAAATTAGACGATTATTAGATATTAAACAAAAAACATCCCCCATGCATATGAATGAGCCTCTGCACTGGTGATCATCCTGTCCCACGAAACATTCCACATCACCAGCTGCTTCTGTATTGTGTGTTCTAGTTACCTATCTACCAATATGCCCAACTGAATAGGATAATCCAGTAAAAGGAGAAGCAACAGAGTAAGCAGGTAGCTGCTGTAACAAGCTGGAGAGTAGATGAACTAAAAACAAAAACATATTTATGCAGCACTGAAGCAAAAGCACACAGGCCTTGGAACTAAAAACAAAAACATATTTATGCAGCACTGCAGCAAAAGCACACAGGCTTTGTATTTGACAGTCCTGCAAACAAACCGGTTTTGAGTAGCAGATCCAGGATGGAATGAAGACAGTGAGAAACATACTCACAGGATGGTATTTGTGGTGCCTGGTCAGACAATAGACATGTAATGGAAGGCCCTGTACAAAGACTACAGTGCACCAAAACATTGACAGCACAGGCCTATCACTGACTGTGATAATACTTCACCACAATACCAGTGATGTGCAGAAATATGCAAAAACTCTGAGTAAGCGAAGCAGATAAGGACTCTTGGTAGTGTGCCAAAGGTGTTGATGAGCAGTACGTCAGCAGCATATGGAAATCCAACAAATCTACAGAGGGATGTCAACCCTTCTGCGGTTTCACCTCTCCCAACTTCTAGTGACAGGGCATGGTAAAAAATGAATAGGTAAATGCAATGAGAAAGGTTTGATGGCTGCAAACATGGACATACTTAAGTAGATAAGTCCATTACATATCAACCCAACAGAGGCCATCACATGAATGGAGTCTGTGTAAGGTTTAGCCGCAGCTATAACACAACAGGTAGTCAACTGAAATGTAAACTCCAGCAAAAAAACACAATGATACTGTGGGAGTTTTTTTGAGGGCATGAATGCATGGTAATGGAACTATGGAAATAGTAAAGGAAACATTAAGTTCTGAGGACAGTCTGCAAACACAGGTAAATCAACAGGCTTCTGCTATATTCAGTTAGCATCTAGTGCAAGTACTATAACAAAGTGCAGGACCAATAAATGAAAAGAAAACCTAAGGCCATGGAGAAATGAAAAGGGTTATTGAGTTTACAGGACAGTCAGGTTTCACATGTAACATAAAGATAATGTGGACAGGTTAAAGTTTACACTTGCTTGAGCTATGAAAATGGATAGAGAATGTAAAAATGCAAAAAAAAATTTTAAGCTTGTTTCCTGCCTTTCCTGTGAGTGGTCTAGACTGTTTGTAGGCTTCTGAGCCCCCAAGCCTTTCTGTTTTGGAGGGAATCCTTCTAACTTAATTTTGTTTCTTAGAACTAGCCAGTTTTCTAGTTTCAGCACTCAAATCTGTTTCTTTGAAATCAGCACTTGTTCAGAACTCGTTGTAAGCACTAAATAAGCTGCAAATTACTACAGCACTCAACTTTCCTCACTTGTGTAGAGGAAAACAGTTTTTAGTACTTAATAAATAAACACCTATCCAGGCATGTCTAAGGGTCAGCTCTTGGTGATTTCTCCTGTCCACCTGATGAATCTGGGCATCTTGGGGCAATGCAGCAATTGCCTCATGTACACAGACAACCCTCACCTCCTACCACCCAACACTATAACTTGTGTGAGATGCACTTATATTGCCAAACTGGAAGCAAAGCTCTCTTCACCTAAGACTGGACTAGACACTCAAGAGGAGAAGGTAAACACTTGCACCACACCACACTCATCACATAGTCCCTCAAAACCTACACCACCAAAACACACACATAGAAACACAAAACACACACCTACATTCGCGAAGACTCTCAATAAAAACCTGCCCAAGCATCAGGGACCTCCAAAGCAGAAATGCAAGCAAACTCCACCCCCCCCCAACACAACCCAAATGACACATAGCCCACAAACTCAGTGTGCCACTCAACCACAGCCCATAAGGTATAACAACGTACCCAACACTCTAGTCATAGGTGACTCTATAGTCAGGTACACTGATGTTCCACTCACCAGGCTAAACAAGGAGAAAGTTACTGTCAGCTGCCTGTCAGGTGCCAGGATCTGCCACATAACGTGCACACTCAGGTCACTCCACAGCAAGTACAAATATGACACTGTCATTGTCCATGTTGGTGTGAATGACCTGAGACGTACCTCCCTGGACTACATGAAAAGAGACATGGAGGAGCTCTTCGATCTTGTAGCCCAGGCAGGTATGACCCTGGCCCTGAGTAGCATCCTGCCATCACCCAGAATGATGCCAAAGTACAAGGACAAAATGACTGACTTCAACAATTGGCTAAGCTTCTGGTGTCATTCTAAGGGGATCCAGTATTTGTCTACCTGGGATGACATGATCGACAAATTACGATGCTTTGTCAGAGATGGCTTGCACCTGTCGCCCTTGGGATTCCAGATACTGGCTAAGGCTCTTACCAGCCCTATAGTGCCTTTTTAAGGCAAGGTTCAAATGACAAATTCACCACTGTAACAGGTACAAGCAAGCAAAATCTGAGGGTAATGCTACTCAATGCTAGAAGTCTAAACCTCAAAATGCACTCACTCGAGGCACTCCTTAAAATGGAGAACATCGACATCTGTGCAGTGACAGAGACCTGGTTCAAAGCTCCAGAGAGCACCCCTGCATTACCAGGCTATAATTCATACCACACCTTTCAACCACCTAACCCGGAATGAACCACTAAAGGTGGAGGCATGTCCATATTCATTAAGGATATCCACACCTTCAGGCTAGTTGCACAGCATAATGCATCCAAGATTATCCAAGTGCAACTAACTCTGGGCAAGACTGCAATCCAAATTGTAGCTTGCTACAGACCCCCCACCATGCCCCAGGATTCCCACTCCTCATTTCCTGATACACTGAAAAGTATTAGGGTACAACCTAGCACCCTAATAATGGGCGATTTCAATTACCCCACCATTAAATGGGAAAACTACTCATGTACCAACTCTTTTGCTCAACATTTTCTGGAATTCATAAATTCCAACATCTTGGATCAACTTATTCACACCTCCACCAGGGGCAGCAATATACTAGACCTGGTCATTACCAACATGGGCAACCGGTGTTCCACACCAGAGGTCAATTCCTCGTTGGTCAGATCTGACAATAAGCTAATCACCCTAAACATCCACATCCCACCCCCAATTAGGGAAACCACCGTAAAAAACTTCTCCAAAGCCAACTTCACACTTCTTAAGACAGAAGTGGCAAACTTCATGACACCCATGCAGATGGACAATAGAGGTACAACTGCTGAATCCTACACAAATGCACTTTATAAGCACTTGTGCATGGATCATGCTATCACTAATAGGACCAAGATGCTATCCTCCAAAAAAAGGAAGCCAATCTGGTGGTCCTCTGCCATAAACAAACTCTACAACAGAAGAAAGAAACTGTTGCAAAAAAAGAGTAAAATCCCATGACTGGAGGAACTCCCTGGTCAACCTCAATAAGAAGGTGAGATCCCTCATAAAATCCTCCAAAGCTAGTTACAAAAACAAAATTAACACTGACTCTAAAGGCAACCACAAAAAATTCTATAGCTATGTCAAGAATCTCAATGGCAACACTTAGATCTGCTCTGAGTTACAGCACAATGGCACTAAATATACAGAACCAACTGATATTGCCAACAGCCTGGCAGATAGGTTCAGTGCTAACTTTACTCCCCTTTTACTCCCTAGAGGGCCCATCTCTATACCAAAAGAATGCAAAGTTCCTGTAATCACAGCTGCACAGGTAATAAACACACTCTCCAAAGCCAAGAACACAGCATCCACGGGACCTGACTATATCCCAGGCAGCGTTCTACACAAACTACATAAATAACTGGCACCCTACCTAAGTACCATGTTCAGTCATAGCCTCACCTCAGGCTTTGTGCCCACTGAATGGCACACCACAACGGTTATCCCACTCCACAAAGGGGGAGCCATGACAGACCCCCCTGAACTACCGCCCCATTAGCCTGATGAGCCTGGTCTGCAAGACCATGGAACGTATCATCATGGAACTCATAAACAAAGACATTGGTAATCTACAAACTCTGGACCCTACACAGTTTGGATTTGTAAAATGCCGATCATGTCTCCTAAACCTGATTGACTTATTTTAACCAGTCACCAAAGCCATAGATGAGGGTAAGGTGTTTCACACAGCTTATCTAGATCTCGTCAAGGCTTTCAACACTATCCCCCACTCTGGAATTATAGATAAGCTCACTAAACTAGGTATAAATCCCTATGTCACAAGATGGGTTGCCAACTGGCTAACAGACAGAACCCACACTGTGAAAGTAGCAGACTCCAAATCCGACTTCAGAACAGTGACAAGTGGAGTACAACAAGGTTCAGTCCTGGGTCCTCTTCTGTTTGGTATCTACTTCTCTGAAGTACAGGCTAACACAGAAGTTCTTTGGCTAACAAAGTTTGCAGATGTCTGCTAACTAGGAGCCATAATCGAAACTCCTAACGATGTGGACATACTACAAAAGGGCCTCACTGAGACAGGTGCCTGGTGTCAAAGCCATGACCTGAAGCTCAATGCCAAAAAGTGTATTGTCATCCCCTTTGGTAAAAACTCTGTACCCATGAACTACCACATAGCTGGTAGTCTACTTAATGCCACAAATGTGATGAGACCTTGGGACACATGTGGACAGTAGTCTCGCCTTTGATAATCACATCGCCACAGTGGTCAGGAAATCCTTCTACATGGCTCACCTCATCACAAAAGGTTTCTCATCCAGAAAAAAAGAGGTCATTGTTCTCCTCTACTTATCACTCATTAGACCCATTATAGAGTACAATGCCCCTTTTGGTATGTACCTCACAAGACATCTACAACAACTGGAAAGGCCACAGAAATAACTCACAAAGAGGATTACTGGCCTCAAACAGATGCCCTACGCAGACTGTCTCAAAAAACTCCAGCTTTACTCCATCGCATATCACCTACTCAGAGGTGCTCTCTGCCTAACATGCAAAGCTATGTCAAACCCAGAGCTGTTGGACATGCTCCACTTAAAGAAGTCCCAATCCCTCCAAGCTACACGCTCTAGGGACATAAACCTTGTCACCACAATAAACAGAACATGCCAGAGGGATAGATTCCTGTCCCAGAGACTTGCCATACTCTGGAATAAACTACCTGTCTATATCAAACAGAGCTCCTCATTAGCACTCTTCAAGAAAAATCATGATGATTGGATAGGAGATGGGAAATTCACCCCGGGGATCACTTCTTTGGCTCTGTTCGACAGGGCACAGGAAAATAATTTTCTTGGGTGGCGAAAGCCAGGGTACATTTTTGGCTAGGCTTATATAGGCCCTAGGGCCAATATCCCAGTACCTACCTATGAACTTATGAACCTAAAACATATAGGCCATTGGGTCTATATTAGTTTGTCGAAATACATTTCCAATGAACACCTCATCATTGATACCAATTGCGGAATTTTTCCCAGGGTAAGGAAGTAGTCGTCCAACTCCACAACTTCACCCTTTTCCCCACTGTAGTGTGATCTCGGAGTTGCTATGTATAGTTAGGGGAAGTGGGCCAAAGCCTCCCACTTTGGTGGGTTTGATTTAGTGCAATGTGTATTGTTTTCTGCTACGGGGCAATTGTGTCATTGCCCCGGGAAAAATTCCGCGATTCGTGGAAGTGAATTTTGATGGTTTGGTATCAATGAAGAGGTGTTCAAGTGGAAATGTATTTCAATGAACTCATATAGACCCCAGGCAATGACAGATTTATGCTAAACAGTGAGCAGGCAGATGGTCAAAGATAACACTATTCAAGGAGATTAAGCAGCTAATTCCTTTTTTTTTGGGGGGGGGGACTGCAAAAGAGAAGATTTGGTGAAAGAAGCAGAGTAAGAAATGACAAATTTATTCCTACTGAGTTCCACAACTTTGACAAAAGGCCAAAGGAAATTAAACCATGTTATGACACCAAAGTAGAAAAGTACTGTAAAGTCTGAAGTAGTAACTGAACATGTAATAAAAGTGATATCAATGTATAGCTAGACATGACAATACTACAAAACAAATCTGCTTGCATCCATTTTGTAACTTAATAAAAGTGAATATTTATCCAGTTATCTGGTCAGAAGAACATTAGGACAGGAAACATGATGATGATAGTAAAGAAGATGTATAGGCCAAAGTCTAACTAAAATGGAACAAGTATGAAAACAGTTATTCAGAAGTCCATTCAAATAGGTCACTTTAATATTTGTAGATAAAAAGAGAACATATATGTGTATAAATACACACACACACACACACACACACACACACACACACACACACACACACACACACACACACACACATATATATATATATATATATATATATATATATATATATATATATATTTTTTTTTTTTATGACACTTCTGGTCTTACCAGTGTTTTACACATCATGCCTCTGCCTAATCACAGGAAACTCGGGGAGATAAGGGATAAATAGAGAGGATTATGAAAAAGTGCGTAACCTGACTCAGAACTTCAGTCAGAATGGTAGGAGTGGCAGAAGCTTCAGGCTGTGAAAATGTCCTCGTCTGAGAGCTTCCACCTGTTCATCTCATCAGTCATGTCATACGTGGAGTGTATGATGACAGGTTGTAACAATTCCTCTCAGTTTGCAGATCAGTTTCTTATTCTACTTCATACATACACATCCCCTGTTCTCACATTGAAATTATTTATTGAGCAGTCATTTTAAAGATTTCTAAACAAAATGTCAGTAAGAAATAATGAACACAGGACATTTTAACTACACTATCAGATCCAGTTTTAAAGCTGTTTTCAGTTGTAAAATGTACCTTTCTGTTCCACATTAAGAAAGGCACTGCTTCACATATGGAAAAGTGTAGGTTGAGAGACATAACTGCAGCATATATAGTGGCATTGGGGCATAGAATTAATAGGAGAAGGTCAGAAATCACATATGAAAATGACTGGAGAATTTCTGGAGAAATACAACGCTGGCCTGCTCAATGTGTGTGCATCTGTGTGTGTATGCTGATCATTTCATCTATACGGAAGATATGAAATGACTCTCACTGAATTACTGACTACATTTCATAATTCTCTTGAGCTTTGCAATCTGTATTCATGAGTCTGCCCACACACTGGATGTGGATGTGTAAAAACTCAAAAAAAAAAAAAAACATCATAACATATAGCTACATTGCTTTAGTCCTTCAAATAACAATGTGACTACAGGCCTCTGTACACACTAATATATAACATTGAGAAACATCATAATAGCAGGTTCTTTCTTTCTTATGGCAACACTCCTGCACAATCACAGTATAATACTATCTGGTTTTAACATTGCTAAAGAGTTATATAAAGCTGTTGCTAAATATTTTTCATGGAGTAAAGTCTGTGTCATGTCGTTTAATTGTGTTAATGATGACAGATTTGGTCCATTCATTTTGTTACTATGTATCTCTCTGCCCTTCTACTGCTGCATTTCATATTCTATCATCAAGACAGTCTCTGTGTGGCAGACCTGCATGACAAACAGTAATAAATAATATTCTGCTATAAGCATGTTATGTGTAGGAGTGGTGCAACACATCAAGCAATTTTAACACTGCCTGTTTTAACAATAATAACTGAAGATAAGGCAACGCTTATAGCCACTGTTTATGTCCTTAGAGATTATTCAGAAATCTGCTCACTTTAAAACTGTTGCCCTTAGCTACTGTTCCTTCTCCAACATGTTTTAAAATATTAACTCTTGTAACTTTAATACTTGATTTTAAAACACAACAAAATAATCATAAAACACTATTCATCAGAGAAACACAACGACCGTATATATGCAACCATTTATCTTTTGGGGAGTTACACCTTTTCTTCATGCCATATGATTTTATATTCATCATACTGTGTTAACTGCCCTATAGTTTCCTACTGCAGCCTTGATATGTAGCTGTAATGCCATTGATGACTTCTACATATAAATTTTATTATACTGTCTTCACAGAACAATGACTCTTAAATTCAAGTTAGTACTACTACAATTTCTGCTATTGCTACTGGCACTACATTGGTGCTATTACTACAACTACTGCAGCTGCTATTACTACTGTTTGTATTAACATTGCTTTTGTTACTACTACTACTACTGCTTTTAGTACTCCCACTACTTATACTGTCACTGCTATTATTGTCACTGCTCATAGTGATTACTACTACTACTGCCGTTACTACTACTACTACTACTACTACTACTGCTTACTACTGATACTGTCACTGCTATTATTGTCACTGCTCATAGTGCCGTGACTTTTATTACTACTACTACTGCCGTTACTACTACTACTACTGCTTTTAGTACTCCCACTACTTATACTGTCACTGCTATTATTGTCACTGCTCATAGTGCCGTGACTTTTATTACTACTACTACTGCCGTTACTACTACTACTACTACTACTACTACTGCTTTTAGTACTCCCACTACTTATACTGTCACTGCTATTATTGTCACTGCTCATAGTGCCATGACTTTTATTACTACTACTACTGCCGTTACTACTACTACTACTACTAGTAATACTGATGCTATGGTACTCTTACTACTACTGCCGTTACTAGTACTACTACTAGTAATACTGATGCTATGGTACTCTTACTACTAATGCCGTTACTACTACTACTACTAGTAATGCTGATGCTATGGTACTCTTACTACTACTGCCGTTACTACTACTACTACTAGTAATACTGATGCTATGGTACTCTTACTACTACTGCCGTTACTACTACTACTACTAGTAATGCTGATGCTATGGTACTCTTACTACTAATGCTGTTGCTGCTACTGCTTTTATTACTTCTACTATTACCTCTAGTACTGCTACTACTTTTGCTACTTCTACTGTTGCTTTTAAAATTCAGCTTCTATTACAGCAATTACAGAGATAATATGGAGAGTGTTATTGCCGAGCATGCACTCTTTAGCTTGGAGCCAGACAGGTTTATAAAAGCACTTTCAGCAAGTGCTGATACAGCAAAGCAATTTCTCTGAAAGCTATAATGTAATTTGGATATTTCCCCACTGATTTGTGACTGTGGTGTTCGTATATGTAACGTTGTGGGGTAGGTTGGCAGGGCCTGCCCCTGCAAAAAAAGTATACTTTGAAATTCTTGAAAGTGGCTTTCAGTAGTTTCATTGTACAGTAATGTCACACTGGAACTGCTTTTGGTGAATCAGCTGTATTTTATTGTACCTGAATTTGCTATCCAAGGTAGAGCACTGACCAATGAAAGAGGCTATTTCAGTCTTAGCCTTGTACCGAAAAAGAAAAATGTCAACATAAAAATTACTTGCAGATGTAAATCGGATAACTACACGAAAAATTTAAAATAATGTCTTGATTTGGCTACAACTGAATATAGTCATCAATATTTACAAGACATGTATATATCAGTGCTATACTGTATACAGAATGAATCTCTTGGTTCATAAAGTATCATTGTTGTTTATTTGGCTTCTGCGTGCTGTTAATGTATTACTATGTCAGAGCTTGATGTATCATAAGTGTTCCACTGCGAAGTATGGCAGAGTTGGGTCAAAAGACAAAAGGTGAGTTTCTTGTTTCCCGACACTTCCCTACATCACCACTATTGCACAAGCACAGAGATTCCTGGACATTGTTAATACAAATGCTGTGGAACAGATAGTGGGAACAGCCACTAGGGGCAAAAACATCTTTGACCTTATCCTTCCTAATATGGGTGAGTCATGCTCCAGCCCTTGCATTTCATCTTCACTAGTCAGGTCAGACTTCAAAACTGTTTTCCTTAAAATAAAACTGAAGCCTGAGCTACCAGCCTCTGGAATCTTTAGAAACTTTTCCAACTTCCTTCTTCCAAGCAATAGCCCTGGTAGGTTGCAAATCCCCTCACACTTATTGACTTCCACTTTGTATGTTGAAACATAGACCACTAACTTGTATTAGCACATCAACAACCACATAGAAGCAGCTGTACCCTGTAAGAACAAGCATAGGATTAACCCCAAATATAAACCTCCTTGAATGAATGACAACATAAACAAGCTTTACAACAAAAGGAAGAGAATCATAACAAAATAGCAGAAGGGTAACCCACAACAGGCTAGATCTATCATCAACAAAATAAATAAGGAGTTCAGGAGTTTAATCAAACCACCAGAACCAAGGTTCCAGCCAAGATGGCCACTCATGTAAAGGATAACCATAAATCCTCTTTTAGCTATGTATGCAACATCAGGAACTCTAGACAGTAATATGCTGAGCTGACTGTGAACAACCTATGCCAAAACTGAAGGCATAAGAAAATTACTACCTCATAAATTCAGCTCTAACTTCACCCCTGTTTCACTCCTTATCATCTTGAAAGATATCCCAGTAACTGATACCCCTGTGCTTTTTTGTAGGATCAAGTCCTGAAAGTTCTGTAAAGGCCAGGGATACTGCATCAATGGGCACTAACAATATCCAAGTTTGTTTGTCTTTTTGGCTTTTCCCGGTTAGGGGTCGCCACAGCAGAACTCTGGTCCACTAATGATTGGCAGTAGATTTTTATGGTGCCGAGTTGCCAGCCTGATGCCCAACCTTCAGCGAAGGCATGCCCATTCATGCATGTCTTTTGGAGGCCACTCGACCATGGGGAGGACATGCAGACTCCACACAGATGGCACTCTAGCCGAGAATCGAACAGGAGAACCTCTTGCTGTGAGGCAACAATGCTACCGCTGTATTACCGTAGCTTCCTAATGTATCTTAAATAGCATGATTTGGCTGCTCTTCTAACAATGATGTTGAACCTAGGCCCCCACAGAGGCTTTGTGTCATGTAAATGGAGGACAGCAGCAGTCATATCCCTGGACATGAGCTGGCCATACACTTATCCAAATAATTACCAACACACACATCTCTCCAGACTCATTTGTAAGACCAGGAAAAGACTTATAATGGAATTAATCAGTATGGACATAGGGGACCCACAATCACTTGACCCATCCCGTTTGGGTTCATCAAAGACAGGTTCTTGCTTGCTTAGACTAGTAGACTTCCAAAAGGTCACCAAAGCAATGGATAAAGGAAAGACATTGCATGCCACCTGCCTAAATCTGATCAGAGCTTTTGACACTCTGCAAGAAACTTACCTAGCTGGGAATAAACCCCTACATCATGTATTGGATTGCCAACTGACTAACAGATAGGATTCAAGGGAGGAAACTACTTCCCCAGAAAGGCTTATCATCAGTGGAGTCCCACAGGGCTCAGTACTGAGACCTCTACTGTTTACCATCTACTTTTTTTGAGGTAAAAGCAAACACCACAGGTCTCTGGCTGACAAAGTTTGCAGATGACTGCCAGTTAATACAGTCATTGAGTCCCCAAGTGACTCAACCATTCTGCAGAAAGGCTTGTGCCAAACAAATAACATGTGACAGAGACATACACAACAATTAAATGTTAAAGCATGCATTATTGTATCCATTGGGAAACCCACTACCCAAGAACATTACAATAATACACCCCTAAGAACTGACCCTGTAGTTTGGGATTTGGGAACATATGTGGACAGTAACCTTATATTCAACCAACACAAGTGTAAGAAAGTCCTTCTATATTATGCATCTAATGAGCAAAAGGATAGCATCCAGGTCCAGGGTTCTCAATGTCTCCTTTTACCCTGCTCTGTTCAGGCCTATCATTAAATACAATGTCTACTTTGGCATCTATTTGGCTAGGTATATGCAGTGACTCAAATGAGTACAGAGGCTCCTCACAATGAGAATTCAGGACCTAAAACATAAGTCCCTCATGGACTGCCTTAAAGCACAGTCATTGTATTTGGGATCCCACAGACTACTGTCAGGGACCTGTGGCTGGTTAATAGGGCATCCTCTGACCCTATAACTATGAACTTACTGCACATCCACAAGTCAGTTTGCATCAGATATACTTGTTCTAGGGAACTAAACTCATCTGTAATTTAAACAGAATGGTTTGGAGAGATAAGCACATCCCTCAGAGTTTCGCACAAACCTGGAACAGACTCACCCTCAATGCAAAACAAAACTAATCCCTGTCCCTAGTCAGACATAAGCTGGATCTATTGATGGGAATGTGAAAATGCCACCCTGGATTGCATCCTGTTTTACTTACAGACTGAGGTGGCAGCTAAATGCTCTTCCTACAACATGGCTCATATAAACACTCAATAGCATACCCTAGAAATAATCAGTATCTCACCCAAAACTAATCACTATCCTATTGGTAGTATATTAATACAGACCTTGGAACTAAGTCTGGGTAATTTTAACTAATGTGATAGTTGGCTAGGGAGTTAACCTAATGTTCACCTATGACCCCAAGAACATATGAATGAAATGTAAAGCAAAATCTGAAGCGCAGTAAAGGTAAGTGTAAGAACAATAGAGTGATAGACAGCAACAAGGCTTATATGCAAGTTAAATATTATGAACAAAAGAATAATAATAATAATAATAATAATGGTGGCCAAGATGTCGAACAAAGTATAGCACTTAGTGTGTACATGATTAATGTTTATATTATACTGAGAAACTTGGAGATCAGCCTAAAAGGAAACTGCTGCAAAAAACTTTCCCAAATGGGTTCTGATGCTTTACAACTTTGTGTACAGGCATATAGTAAATTTGAAAACACTTTTGGTAAAACTTTTAGGTCCCTTCCTACAATGATTTTTTATTGTGAAAATGTTATACATATAAACATGATGCACATTTGAATTGTCTTAATGAGTTTCTACTTGAAAGAACCTTACATATGTTGGATAATTTTACTTCAAAGAATGAATAACAATTAAATGTAATATCTATTGCTGCTACTCTTAAGGGAATATTTACATGCTCGCTATATATGTTATGTTTTTATGTTAACTATTGTGAAATAGTACCAGTCCTACCTTAACATGTGCTAACTCTTTTTTTTCCCCACACCACTTTGTCTCTTCTCTCTCCTCTCAGTACCATACTCTTCCTGTGCTATTCCCGCACTAGTCTCTTGAAACCAACTTGCCTTGTGGAAAGAACCCTATCAGAATCCCTGCAGTGGCATCTCACAGCCTAAATTCCCTGCATCCTGTCTCAAGATAATAAGAAAGTATGTTGTTGGTCTCTATATCCTGCCAGTAACATTGTAAACCATTGTACTAAACCCTTTAGGGGATCTAACGCAGGCTTTAGGCCAAGACAGCCAGCAGTCTCTACCTCCCTCTCTTAACAATACTATTACCCACTTACCTCCTAACCTACACAGCAACCCCTATTACCTGCAGTCAACCCCTCCCAGTTCTACAACCAGCTAACTCCCTCTCTAACTCACCTGCAATAGAAGACCCGGCCACTAGGTGGCACCCTTAACCCAGCTTTCACCTCTTGATTACCTTCTGCTCTCTTGTTTCCTTAACTAACATTTTGGATCTCCCAGACCACCCCTTTATACTCTCTCCTCACCCTTTACTACTACTGTCTACAACCACCTATTCCATCACAGACTCCTTACTTATCTCTGCTCTTACCTACTCCTGACTTACCTAACTTACCTTTAGTATCCAGCTCTACTGATTGTTTCTTGTCAAGCCATTTTACTACCTGTTTCAACCCGCTCTGTTCGCCCTGTGGGCTCACTCCGCTCCCCTCCCTACCCCCAATTCCCACCCACCCCCAGGGGTCCTACTCTTATGCTATTTACTCACACCCTTACCTCCTCCCAATATTCTCAGGCTACCTTACCATTAGCCACACCCCCCTATCATCCTTCTCTAACCACTCCCTATTCTCTCCTAACCACACCCACCTTTTCTTTTGCTCTTCCCTGTCAGCAACTACCATACACCCATACCTACAACAACACACCTAACTAATAATCCATCCAAATGTATAAACCATCAGTCCAAACACATTTACACTTTCACCTGTTACTTCTGCTACTTATTCTACCACCATTACTTTTAGCCTACATACTTACCTCCTATGAAGACTCATTACATCCAAACATTCATAACCCCAGTAAGCTAATTACCTCTTCTTACCTACCAGCACTTACAAAACATGTAAACATAACATCTACACCCAGCTGTCTACTGTCTAGATTTCATAGAACAGTCCACATTAGGCACTACAATCAGAATCCCAGAAAATCTCCACATCTATACAGAAGAGTCCCAACTCTAGGCTCTCTTATACAACTCCTCTCATTAAAAGACGGAGACATACACCCAAATCCTGGCCCAATGACACTTCCTACCACACAACTCCACGATCCCAATCAATTCAACACACATTCCCTTACTCAGCCAACAAACTCTCTCTTCATAGCCCACCTCAACATACGTAGCATCAATAATAAAGTCTCACAACTCCATGCTCTCTTAGAAGTCTACTCTTTCGACATTCTGTGCTTAACAGAAACCTGGTTAAAGCCTGTAACTAAAGACAATGAAATCACCCCACCCGGATATAATATATATAGATCTGACCGTACAGCAAAGAAAGGTGGGGGAATTGCTATCCTATTTAAATCAGGTCTACAGATCACCACTTATGACCTTAAACCACCTGTAGATTCTACTGCTGAAATTCTTATTTCCAAACTTCAACTCAACACTTTCAAATCCATCTATATTATCTGTATTTATCTACCTCCTGGCAATAACAATACCACCATAGAAGATATCCTCTGCTGGCTATCACTAAACCTGCCCCAAGAAACCATTATCCTAGGTGATTTTAACATAGATTGGAACAGCTGTTGCAGCAGCCAACCTACCACCCTCATTAACCTATTTGGTTTCTCTCAAATCATTACCTCCCCTACCAGGATAAACAAGCCCAATAAGAAAGAGAGTACCTTGGATTGGATACTCATAAAAAACATCCCCACATATATGAATCTGGAACCCTCCCTGATGATATTAGTGACCACTCACTTACCTACATTATCAGGCATAAAACCAATGCCACCATTCCACCCACTATCAAGTCCATTAGATCCAAGAAAAACTTTAACCCTGACCTCTTCCAAAGTGAACTAAGAGCATGCAATTGGTCTCCTTAAGACACCTCCCATTGGAGGAAGCTGTCAAATACTTTAATTCCAAATTCCTCACCATCCTAGATAACCATGCACCAAACCGCTCTATTAGAATCAAGACTAAATCTGCCCCATGTCTGTCAAAGACACCAAACAAAATCCACCTTAGAAATAAATACTGGGCCAAATGGATAACTAAAAACTCAGCTGACCATCAAAACTTTAGACAACTGAGAAATGAAACTAAGAAAGCTATACTGTCTGATAAAAGAAACTACTACTTACAGTTCCAGCAAACTAAACATAATAACCCACAAAATTCTGGGCAAGTATTAACCAACTATTACACCCAGGTCACTCCATTACACCTAACCCACAAGGCACAGACCAGGAGAACCCAAAGCACACTGCCAATGCCTTCAATACTTTTTTCACTGAGGCCATTCAATCACTTGCCAGTCACCTATCACCTAATAATTTCACTTTACCTATCTCTAACAACTCCACCCCTCCTTTTCTCTTCCAACCCGTACCTACAACATATATTCTTTCTCTTATCCAAAACTTAAACCTTGCTCTCCTTCAGCAGATCAATTACCAGCTGAATATCTACAGAAATCAGCCAAATCCGTAGCCTATCCCATTTCCATTCTGATTAACAGAACCATTAGTGAAGGACACATCCCTAGCATCTGGAAAGTCTCCCACATTATCCCCCTTCATAAAGGTGGAAAATCTACTGATTTCTCCAACTACCGTCCCATAGCCCTACTTTCACCTTTGGCAAAACTAATGGAAAAATGCATCCATAAGCAACTGCTAGAACACCTAATCCAAAATAACTTACTTTCCAGCTGTCAACATGGTTTCAGACCATCCCACAGCACTACTACTGCCCTCCTTTCCTTTACTGACTGTATTAACAAAAACCGAAATGCCAATATGCTCTCCTCAGCACTATTTATCGATCTGTCCAAGGCATTTGATATGGTTAATCACCAAATACTTATAAATATCCTCAAAATCCCTCTCACTAGATACACTCACTATTAAATGGTTCCAATCCTATTTAGATAACAGACAACAGGCAGTACTTTGGCACAACACTCTATCTACCCACCTGCCCATTAACATTGGTGTCCCTCAAGGGTCCATATTAGGTCCTCTTCTTTTCTCCATATTTATCAATGACCTTCATCTAGCAATCCCCCAAGCTACATGTGTTCAGTACGCTGATGATTCTACACTTATATGTACAGCCACATCAACTTCTAAACTTCACTCTCTTACCCAAGAAGTATTTAATACAGTAGAACAATGGTTTACACAACATTGCCTTCTGTTGAACCCCAAAAAAACAAAACTACTCCTTTTCAATCCTACTCGTAAGACTGTCCCAATAGATTTCTCAGTAATATCCACAAATGGTACTCCCATATCACCTGATCCAACTACTAAACTACTTGGTATTACCATAGACAACAATCTTAACTTTGACACACATATCAACAATACGATAAAAAACATCAATAAAAAGCTAGGCTCTCTCTACAGAATCAAACCATTCTTTTCACCAACAGTCAGAAAAACTATTGCTCACACCCATCTAATCTCTACACTCCTCTATGCCTCACCCATATTTACTAATTTATCTAAAAATAACCTCGCCAAACTGGATATCTCCTACAATAACATTGCCAGGTTTGCTACTGGCAACCCATTCAGAACCCACCACTGCTATAATCTTAAGCAGCTTGGATGGCTAGAAATTCAGAATCTGCTTAAATTCCACCAACTAACCATTGCCCATAAGACTCTTTACCAACCTTCCAGTACTCCTATATTAACTAACCTCATCTATCCCTATAAGAATCTGGATTCCTTGCGCTCATCACACAAACTTCTTGTAAACACCTCTAAATCTAATAACAAGGCTGGGGACTCTCTTTTCAGCAACACTGCTGGAAAATCCTGGAACCTTCTCCCCAGTGAACTTTCTTCAGTTTCCTCCACATCTCTTTTCAAAAACAAACTGAAACTTTTCCTAAGAACACACTGGCTATGGGCCTGCACTAAAGCTGACTGATCAGTTTTTCCACTTTTTCTACTCATAACAGGTACTGCCTACCCACTACTTCCCTATAACTAGCTCTACCTTCCTTCTTGCCACTTCACCTTTTGATATCCCTTACCCTTCTGTTCATGCCCTAAGCTTACTCTTAGTGTGGAAACTCTTTAATATATATAAAAGACACACTTATGCCTCTTTTAATTTGACTTTCTGTATTCTATCTGCAATCTGAACTGTACCTGCCTACTGCACTGCAAAGTATTTCTGTCCTCTCTGTAATTTTGTCCACTACCTGCCTTCGGCACTGTGAAGTATTTATGTCCTCTTTGATTTTTCCAGCCTAACTTCTAATACTCTCTGTAAATATAAAGGTTTTATTTTCCTGTTATCCCAGACCTATTTCTTCCCAGTCTATAGTATAATATTAGTCCTATTTTTAGTTTTGTACTCAAATTTTTAAAATGTGAGGTACTTAGACCTCTATGATAATTTATGTATTAACCTGTAACAACATTGTTTGTAAAATGTTTTATTTTGCTATTTTTTTCTGCACGGAGCTTATCTCCCCGGGCCTCTGCTGAAAATGGATATGTATCCAGTTGGACTAGCCCGGTCAACAAATGTAAAATAAAATAAATAAGTTGTTAGAGTACCAATGTATGTTGTTGATTAAACCATAACGTAATGGAAGAAGGTGAATAAACAGTTGACATTTTATATACTTACAAGCTGAATGTTGCATAGAAAAGACTTTTTAATCCTTGAAAATACAACTCTTACTTTTAATGTGGGAAATACTGGTAATTTCAGCATTTCTGTGCAATCTGCTGGACTGTGTTTGTCAATACTCTTGTGAGACAAGGCACGAAGGAAGGAATTATTAAAGCAAGATACCATGCAGTAGATTAAATGCGAAATGCGCACATTTCATTCAAAATCTAAGCAGCGAGTAAGGGAAGAAAGCATTAATACTACAATGTACTGATACTACAGTGTAAGCAGAGAAAACTAAAGGTACTGCTGAGGAAGATGTATACCCAAGTAGAAATTGGAAACTCAACAGCACAGTTCTCAAAATTGTGAAAACTTTGCGTGCCTCTGCAGCAATGACAGCAAGTTACAAAAATCAGTGCCCTATATTAAAAGTGACCCCTCTCAATGCAAGAGCTGTGCTCATACACCCTCAATATTTACGCATACGGACTCTGAGATCAATGTACCATGGAGAAAAAGGGATTTTTCTGAAATACAGCAATTACAAAGTTAGTTTGACTAATTACTCTTAAACTGCTGCAGTTCCAAGGATCACAGTTTTTGTCCTCGAGGTTACAATGAGTACCAAGGACAATGGCACCTTTGAAGCCCCTAGCATGACTTAAAGGGCAAAAAATAAAAATGGATGGAATACTGTGCAAAAATGTAAGCATACTCTTCAGGACCCTTTCAGGTCTGTGATGCAGAGAATAAAACCTTGTTTGCAGCTCAGAAGATATATTACTGACTAGCTACTTGGGTGTTGGAAGATGGGCTGAGGGAAGATGTAAATAAGTAACTGATGTTAACTCACCCATTCATTAGGAAGGGAAGGAGGGAAGTGGCCCTGTCTATGACAATACCAGCACCTACTTTACAAAGAGATATGTGGCATGGGCTACCGTTGTGAGCTCTGATCTTCCAATAGACATCCATGTGACAACATGATTAGGGGTGAGAATATATACACATACAAGCAAGGTGAAGACACAGCCTCACACCTGGGAATGTGCAATGTCAACTGTATGGTCTAAAAACAGAATTCTCTCATGTCCACATGGATGATGAGAGCTCCAAGTGACTGGTTCTATCCCTACTAATGGGGACAAAATGCTCATAGCTGCCATCAGGTTAGTTAGCAAGTATGGGATTAAAAAAACATATTCAAAATGTTTTCTATCAGTGTATAGCATTTCTAATTACTAAGTCAGGGTACAATCAGAGTTTATGAAATAAGTATTATTTCAGTTTTTGATATTAGCCAAGAGTGCTTGTTGCAACACTTACAATGTTTCCAGAAGTGCCCCCTTCTGTAGTTTATAGGGAGTTACTTATATTTGGTAGCATATCTATATGTAACTGTAAATTCTTTTTTATTAATCCTGACCCTTCTACTACTGTTGGAACTGTCTTGGAATCCTTCTATCATGTTGCTCTTCTTTTGCTTGAAAATCCTAGTATTGTATTACTTTGTATCTCTTCTATGTGTAAGGCACTGTAATCACAGAGTGTAGCAATTTCAATGATCAGTGCTACCTTTGTCTTTTTTTATGGAGTATTATATATGGCTTTCTTATACTTCCACGGTGGTGCAGCGGTAGCATTGTTGCCTCACAGCAAGAGGTTCTCCTGTTCGATTCTTGGCTGGAGTGCGGGAAGTGCCTTCTGTGTGGAGTCTGCATGTCCTCCCCATGCTTGGGTGGGCGTTCGAAAGACATGTAAATGGGCGTGCCTTCGTTGAACGTCGAGCTGGCACCTTGGCGTTCATGAAAATCTACTGCCAATCATTAGTGGACCGGAGTTCCACTGTGGCGACCCCTAACCAGGAAAACCAAAAGACAACATTATATATGGCTTTCTTAAATTTTTTTGAACTGTAGATAATGGATAATCCCATGTGATGTAAACTTAATTATTCTATATACTGCTTTGTGGCTCATGTTTTAAATGCTTCTCAGCTACTTTTGTATTGTATTGTTTGCACAATCCTCAATGCAGCAGTCTTGTCACACTATTATGTCTTCCAGTGTGTACATCCTCAGCCATGAGAGTATCACATCCAGCAAAAAGATGCACAAATGTTTCCAAATCTTTTTACCTGAACCTGCATTTGTCTGTTTCTCCTACTTTTGCTACAATTTTATAAACTGATCTGTATGTAGTTCACTAAGTTAGGCAGCCATTATTAACCTTCTGTCATTTTGTTTCACTTCACCTCTCCTTAGCCATCCATGCATTGACTCTTGGTCAACATGAGGATGTTCCAGAAGATGCCAGTGCTTGCCACTATATTTTTTTCCTTCTCCTCTGATCTTTTTCTTTATATTCTTTGTTTTGGGCAACCAAGTTGTTGTTTTGTCTACTTTCGGTTTGATTTCCATTCTCACTTGGTTCCAAAATGCTTCTGCTAAACTAAAGAAAGATGTTATGTTAGACTTCTTCTCTTCATGCTTTAGAACTTTCACCCTATTTGGATCTGATAAACTCAGCAAATATGTATGCAATCCCACAACTGCACATCCATATAGCTAGAAAGTGCTACAACTACTACTAAATGATGAAGTTAATATGAAATTAGACTGCACAGATGGAAACGGCAAGAAAAATAATCACAGAAACAGAAAACAGTTTGATAGATTGATGTCTTTAAAGGCTCATTTGTGTCACTATAAAGAGGTTAAGGACATGACGGTGCTAATTTCACAAACATATCATAACATCTACAAGTGCATTGTGTTCAACAGCTCCGTTATGCATCACCATTTGAAATACTATGATTTACCAGGATGTAGAAAATTATGTTTCCTGGTTGTGTGTTAGTAGTGGATATAGCTATGTGCCTAGATATGAAGCTATATACTACATTCATGCTAACCAGAATTTAGAGTGCATATTTTTTGTTAACAGTCATAATGGGTTGCCTTTTTGTAAAATAAAAAGTTTAAATGAAGCTATCAGTGGTTTGTTAGATCAAAAGATGCCACTCCAACAGTGTGTAAATTGAAGGACAGACACCATCTTTCCTGAATACTGACAGCTGCACTATGCTTAGACAGATTCATATAGTCTTCAGTACTTGCTTAGAGCACCATTCAGGGAAAAGAGGAGCTCAGAAGCCCATTCATGACAGTAGTGCAATAAACAGTGCATAAACCACTGGTCTTTGAAGGAAACAGTGAATGAGCAGAATGACAAGGAACATGGCACTATAGACTGTGCAGTCTGATCATGAACAGGACAGTCAGTGCTGAAGTCTTACATAGTAAAAGTAGTATGTAGAGATGAGCAATCTGCATGCCATGCATGGTAACAGACGAGCAGTAGCTGAAGCCATAGGCATACAATAACAGCAGGCCACACACTTCTGCAGCCGGTGCACCCCAAATGTGATCAGAGCAGTCATCGATGGACTAACAGACATACAGTAACAGTGGGATACGTGGCATCATAGCTTGTGAACAATGCATGGGAACAAGGCAGCTGATGAGTAAGTCATAGGAATAAAGTCAGAGTATTGTTTGAATGGGACAGGTGTTTCCAGAAAATGATGCCTGCTGAGAAAGTACAACAATATCACAAACAATATATACAAAAGTTACAAACACATAAGTAGCAGGCATGCTAGTTTCTGAACGATGAGAAATTGTGCATCATATGATATACTTTGAACCACATCTGTTGACACCAAAATATGTAGCCAAAACATACTTTCTGAGGATTTGGGAATACCAAAACAGTAAAATGTTTCTGAAACACACACACAGAAACACACACACACACACACACACACACACACACACACACACACACACACACACACACACACACACACACACACACACACACACACACACACACACACACACACACACACACACACACACATGCTGCCACATGGAGGGTTGCCCAGACTGGATTGATGTGCTTCATCCTTTCATTACATGTGTGTGTGTGTGTGTGTGTGTGTGTGTGTGTGTGTGTGTGTGTGTGTGTGTGTGTCTGTGCATGCATGTACGTAAGCATATGAGCCAACCATATCATACTCAGCGGTGGTGATAGGAATTCAAACATGTTTGAGCTTTGTTATTAGCACTTCATGCTCAGTGCCAATTGTCACTGTTCTAGCATATTACCTAACACCATTCAGTAATACTGTGTGAATGCTATTCTGAAACATCTGGAACAGCTGATACAGAAGACAAGAATATCATGCCACAGAAGATACTTTGCAGATCTCTGTGATTTGTTGCTACTACACATGAGTACATCTATATATATATCTATCTCTATATATATGTATATATATATATATATCTATCTCTATATATATGTATATATGTCCAAATGTTTTCCCGTGAACAAATGACTTGTAACCAGGCAGAACTCACTTATTCCTTACATACAGTGATGTGATTGGTTGTGTGTGTTGGGGGGCAATGCACAGTATGCTGCTTTCATGGGTTAGGTATGCTTTTCTACATTTGCAGCATGGGTCTATATTACAATGTCGAACTAAAACAAGTCCGAACATTGTAATATAGAACCCTAACATCTGAAAGTTGAAAACAGTGAAGCCACGGCACATCAACTTTTTTCCCCATGGAAAAAAATTGATGGGCCTTTTTCAGGGCTTTCCTATTTCCTCCACTGTGGTGCAATCTCGGAGTTGGTATATTTAAGTAGGGGGTGTGTGTGGGGAACAGCCCCCCTCTTTGGGAGGTGTGGGGAGCTTAGCCCCCCCACTTCAGTTTAAGTTTAAGGTTAAGTTTTTTTTTTTTTTTTTTTTTGTCACAGAACAGCGATTTTTTTTTCCTGGGGGAAAAAAATCGCTGTTCTGTGCTTTCAGTTTTGTTGGGTTTTGGACATAAGAGTTCGATATTACAACAATCAAACTTTTGTAAGTTCGACATTGTGATATAAACACTTGCAACACTACTTGTCTCAGTATCCGTGCTGCAGAGGCTACACACTGGCTTCTGGATAGTTAACAGACCTTACTCACTGCCACATAGTATATTTTCTTGTGCTCTGCTGTATGTGATAAATGTCTCTGAATTTTGTTAGCAGTATAACTGATGAAGCTTTGCCTGTCTGCATCCATATTGTAAGCCCTATTCCACACAGTGCACAGTCATATATTCTTTTCTTTAGCCCTGAAACTTTACTGTCTGTTAATCCTGTGAAATCATTTTCCAAGCCTTTTCCCTATGCATAGCCCTATGCAGAGTGTTCCAAGCCTAACAATATCACCAGAGTTAAAAGGGTGATACTGATGAAATTGATATTTTTTGCAAGCTTTCTAAACTAAACTATATCTTATAATTCACATCCATAATTTTGCAGTAAAACATGCATACAACATATGTTACAATGATATATGTAACTTTTGGAGATGATATGTAATGCTAAGCTTATAAATTCTGTTTTTAAAATTACTGCCTTTGAGGAAGACATACATAGTACAGCTAGACACAAAATATGCATGCTTTTCAAACAAAAAGTATTTGCATTAATCCTCATGCTTGCAAACACTTTTTTGTCTGAAAAGAAAAGTGCATTTTGAAGAATTGAAAATATATTAAGTTTAAAAGACTACTTCCAAAAATGTAAGACTAAATGTAGTAAACTTATGGCATTAATATTCATGGGAGGGCAAGGTAGCTGTCACGTCATTCAGGATTCCAGCTCTAACTATGCTGGATTAGCATTGGAAAGCAATTGTAAATTAGTGATATAATTGCCAAACAGTTAAATTAACAGTTTGGCAGAAAATTCTATCATTATTTGGCTCTATGGGAACATATGAAGAGGAGTGTGGTGAGAATTGAGACACATCCCTCAACTTTCCCTGATTTTACAGAATATTGCTGATTTTATCTCATATTTTTGCCCAGTCCTTCATAAAATGTTTGACTTTTTTATAAATCAGTAAGGAGTACATTTGGTCAACAATGAAATACAATATTCTTCAGAAAATATAGGTTGTTGCAAAATATGTTGTATAAACTTTCTTAGAGTAATATTTAAAATTTGTTCCAGATTGTTGAACTTTTGTCATGAATTCCTGTGTATAGAATTTGAAAGCTATGGGTTCCCAGGGCACTAATAGATTGTTTCAAGTGTTGTATCACAGTACATAGTAATTCTGGTAGCAGTGCATTCGGAAGCAGAGGACTTTTTTCTGGGTTGTTCAGCTAGCTCAATATCAAACATGTATGGATTACTTAATTCTAAGAGTAAATAATCAATCAGGGATTAATGATATACATGAATGGGATTAGTTTTTTTCTGTTTTGTGCCCAATGAATGCTGGGATAGACTCCACCTCCCCACTGATGCTGAAAGAGAAAGTAATTAATCATAGAGCTGATTAATGGATTAAATGAGTATTGATGGTACAGGACATATTCAACTTTTATATACAGGGATGATGCAGTTAGTTTCTTGGTTTAGTTGGCAGATAGAGGACCAAGATTTAATTTCAGTAAATCTAAAATGTTAACTTTGAGTAAGGGATACCAGGTAGTGTTTATGGCAGCAAAGAGGCATGTTGAATTTCTAGAACTGATAACAAACTGTATAGACATGCAGTGACGTTCACAGAGGATGGTGCTGCTGAACCAGAATTACCACATGAAAGAACTATGCATTAGGCGAGTTCAAGGAAGTCCATTGGTAAAAACAAAACATGTTAATTCAGAACTTCATCTAAATTATCATGGTCTCCTTCTAATTGGTTTGCAATGAATGAATAAATACTGAGACACACTAAAATAATACATGCTAATGGAAAAATAACATAGGTCAAAAACACTAATAAAACAATGTTTTTGCAAGGTGGCAAGATAGCCCTCACCTTATTAAAGAATGTTGAATTCAGGATTGTACAAGTTTGGAGTAAGGGCAAAGATCTTAAAAAAGATACAGTGAATTTGGTTTCTTCAGTACAATCAATAAAAGAAAAGAAAACCACTGAAACTTTTATTAATTTTTTCTTCTCCAGCAACAGATGGTATTCAGTGTAAGTATCCAAAATGAAACAGCAAGATCCTACATTCTAATAAGGACCTACAAAGTAAACTCAGACATGTGACATAAAGCCTGATTTGCAGAAAGCTTTACATATGTGAGCTGCTGGTAAGCCTTATGCTGTAGTTTGTTTCATTCTCTCAACATTTCTATATCTCCTGCATGTCTCAGAGTAAGTCATTTGACCAGGAATGACTCCTGGGACACCCTTGGAAATAGGCACTCATGAATAGTAGGGTTATCTTATTAAAAATATATACAATAAATTACAAAAATAAACTGACAGGAAAATTGATAGCATGTGTATGGCATCTGTAGTTCCTTAAGTTACAAGTTCATTTGTTATGAACATTCAGAGTATACATATTTAAGTACTACTTTGTGAATGTAATTAACTGTGATATTGTTAAGTCAAGTAAATAAACAGCTGTAAAAAGATATGATCAAAGTATACTTTTTTGATGAAATTCCAAATATGGTAGCTTTACATTGCAAATGGTACAGATCTGCCGTTAACCATACTCTTATGCACAGAACAAATTGATAATGTCAGTGGAAGACTGACCCTGCCCACAGAATTGACTTGCCATATTTTGATTGGTCAAGTACATTGGGAGTGAGTTTCTGATGGGTTAATCTATCCTTAGAAGTAAAGTGTTTCAGGAACTGCTTCATGTGAGCCTCAGTCATTTAAGGTGGAAATCGATAGATTTAGGTTGTTTTCTGTGTATTGGAATGTAGAGCTACTGCTAAATAAAGACATCAAGTTTGTTATTTGTGCTTTTTTACCCAGTATGGTTGCATATGTAACTGGTTTTCCTTATAAAAACTGAACCTTTTCTATGTGGTGTCTGCCATCCTGCATGTAACCAGTTATGTACATCTGTCTTTTTTTTTTTACTCTTGTGGGACTATACTTGGTCTAGTTTGTTAATTGCTGACTTTCTGCAAAACTAATTTAGTTAGATGTAATTTTAGTATGATTTGATGAACATGGTCTGAGTATAATAAGTGAAATCACTCTACTCTACAAATGCATAGTTTCAGTATTTTTAAGTTGTTGTGTCTTTCGCCTTTTCCCGGTTAGGGGTCGCCACAGCGGAACTCCGGTCCGCTAATGATTGACAGTTGATTTTTACGTACCGAGTTGCCAGCCCTGATGCACAACCTTCAACGAAGGAACACCCATTCATGCATGCCTCCACGCAGAAGACGCTCTAGCTGAAAGTCGAACCAGACAGTGTCTTACTGTGAGGCAACAACGCTACCGCAGCACCACCACCATGGAAAGTTTCAGTATTTTTAAGAATTTTAGAAAAAGAAAGCCTTCTCCTGCTGTACCTAATCATTTGTATGAACAGATGCTTGGATTTGCATCTGGCAAACTCCTCATTTCTGCTGGTGATGATAGAGAACCACTGGGAAATCCATACATCTACCTGTAACAGATCCTTCTCAACTGTCTTACATTCAAGCTAATTCACTGCTAATACTGTCCAGTTCTATATTATGTACTGCTATACAAACAATTTCCTAAAATCCGTACTATCTGCATGTCAAGAACCCATTTCAACAAGGAATAGTTGAAAATGCCTTTTCAAAATTTGGATCTGCAACACAGAATTTACTATCATAAGACATCTGCAAACAACATGAATTAAGTACATTCAAAAAGAAGCTTCTTCAATATCTTAGTAATGAACACAAGAATCTATGCCTTGAAAATGGCTAATTTGGGCCTCTAGTTTATATTTACGGATGTAACCAACCTCTTTTTTATTTCTTTACTAAATCAGTCAGTATGTTTGATACTTGTTAAAGACACATAAACATGACTTTCTGTCCCATCTTTAATTTATTTTTGGTCTTGTTTCTTGTGAAACTGCATGTTACTCTGCTTAAGCTGTAATTTACCTCCGAGTGTAACATTGCTATCTGTCTTTGTATTTTCTCTATGCCACATCTTTGCTGTTCTGTAAATAAGCCTGCCACACTCAGTGAATTGTGCAAATATCAGACAATAGTAAATACCTCTTGAAACATGTAAATGCTTATCTGGCTGGATCATTGCAATTAGCTCATCTATCTGGTCAACAGACTTAATAAATAAATTAATAATGAGAAAAATATGTCACAGACTTACCTGCTTATAATTTGGAGATTCAGAAACACAGCTATTTATGTATATAATCAGGCTGTTTGGACTTGCAGAAGAAGCAGGCACGGATACAAGCAATGATAACTATGAGGAGTCTGTACTGGCACTTTTTGTATATTGTTCTCAATGCATGATGGGATCATAAGTGTTCTGACAATACAGCCATTATACACATTGGCTCCTGAATTGTATGATCATAGACTAGGTCTACAACGTTTCTATCTAGAAGTTTCTTAAGTGGATCAATACTGTCTTTCATTCATCCTAACTGATTCTAGCAGTTTGTTCTCAATGTGAAATTTTTTTGTTTTATATAGCATTTTCTCAATTTCTTTATTGATACTTGAGTACAAAATTTTAAGTTATGTCTACATGTCTTAAAACTAATATATGCTTCTACATCTAATAATCCTTATTAGATATTGTCCAAAAAGCCTTATATGCTAATATTACCCGTTCACATTTATATTGGTAATAAAAAGTATATACATTTTATTTTCTACATCTGCTCGTGTAATCTAGATCTCTGACTGCTAGAATTTTCTTATTAAAAATGTAAGACTCATCTGTTTCAGTGCTCTACAGCAATTTGTTTGCATGTGCATTTCAAGAGATAAATTGATAATGTAAATGAAGTTAAAGTTATTGGTTTCTTTATAGGAGGTCTTCCAAAGAGCTTAATATTACTCTTAACTTTATTAAATTTTAGTCCTGTACTATTTGCCCATTTTTCTTTCTGCAACACATAGGTATTGATAATAAAAAAAAAATACATCCACTCTACTGGTGAGAGAAGTAACCTTACATTGGTCTGAGTACTTACACAGCCAACAGATTTGATTTAATTGTATTGTTGAAAATAATATATTATATAATAAAGACTCAAGTATTGAGCCATGTGTTGCCCCCGATCTAACTATCATGAAATTTGAGTTTATTCCTTGCAGTTTTATTGCTTTTGACCTTCGTGTTAACCATGAAATAATCCATCTAGATAAGTATGGCTTAACCTTTGCATCCAAGTGGCATTTTGTAAATCACAAAATCAGGTAATAGTCAAAGGCTTTAGCATAATCTAGGTAAATGACTCGTGAAATTAAACTTAGGTCAGAGCTATAGTTTAATACAAAATAAGTGCAAACATATAAGTCGAGACTAGATTCACATTGTCTTTTACTTATGGCAGTTGCTGCTCATCTGGAATGCCCAGTCTGTACACGCATTCACATGTGTGTACATGGTAACAAGTACATCTACGACACTGCTCATCTTTTCCATTTTATACAAGGAGAAGCGGGTAACACAAGCATGAACAGTAGAAGAAGTAGGTAACTAATTAACATTATGTGCTTAACGTTATCTTTTCAAATGCAAGTATGGTTCAGGTAGCCTACTGCTGTTGTCTCTAAATTAGCATTGTAGATCTGTTGGCCTTATCATACCTCTCAATTGTCTTGTCTTTTAAAGAATGTCTAGATTTTTGCCTCATATTTTTAGTCTGTTTCCAAGCCCATTACTAAGGAATGAAGTCACTAAATAATGACAAACATTAAGTTTCAGACTTTATATCCTTCAGAAAGTACAAGCTAACATAAAGCCACTTAGTCTGGCAACTTTTCTAAATTTATAAGAGCAGTATTTAAAATCTGTCCCTATTTTCGGGCCTTTGTCCCCCTCATTATTTTGAGCTTTTTCCAGATTTCTTGCATTAAGAGGTTGAAAGGAAGGGGCCTTATCAAATTGTAAGTATAGATAATGTTTTGTTTTCCCAAATTGCTATGCTGCTACATGTAACTTGGCTTAGATAATGCATCTGATTACTCTAAGTGGCTGATAGCATACATAGCTTAGTGATAAACAGATAATAGTGCATTTAGATTACTGCTGTTAGGCATAATAATATAGACGTACACACACATGTATATGTATATATGTGGGTGTGTATTTAAGTAAGTTTTCTAATTCATGATAAAATCTGACAGTGTTAAAAATGGCAATACAGTCTTGAGAAGATCACAAGCTGGAAATGGTGAAGATTACATAATCAAATAACCAGACATGTTCCCCCTTCTGGACCCACGTTATCACTTGGTCTTGTATCTGTGTAGGTCAGGAAATTCAGTGTTTGATATGTTTCATCCTTCTGGTCTTCGGCATTCCTGACTTGCAATCTTTTCATTGCAGCACTGCCATTTTCAACATTATCAGGTTCATCCATGCAATAATAAACCATATTGGTTATAGTAAACTGACATGTTAATGCAGACAATAGAATTTCAATGTGTTTCTGCTCATGCTCTAATAATTAACATCAGAGAAAGCAATGTTAGAAACATATTTTTCAGATTGAGGCAAATTCCCTTGCACCCCCACATCCCTTGCAAATAGTTTATGCCAACTCCAAGGACATACAATCTGTATGCAAAGGGCATATTCCCTAATCCCAGGGATTGTTAACCTAGAACACCTGTCAACTATTTGTTTTGTAGTCCAGAGTGTGTTAACAAAACAAAGGATGACATTAAGGCCTTTTGATTATTTTAAGCAACAGCATGCATACGTATATACACACACACACACACACACACATATATATATATATATATATATATATATATATATATATGTATACACACACACACACACACACACACACACACACACACACACACACACACACAATCATGACTTGTGCTTCTGGTTGCCTTAAGAAAGTAAAAGATTTAGAAGCAGGTTGTTTGATCAAGTGTTCAGAACCTGAAGAAGGCAAGTAAGCAGATGTGCAAATCTGTTTTAATATATAAGAAGTGTTCTGCTTTATCCATAGAAAGTAACTAATACAGTATGCTGAATATCATAGATTAGTACTAGGCTAACTGCCCTTGCGAGCCATTTTAAGCCTAGCCAATTATCCCTTGAGAGACTCAAACCCTGCATCTTGTGCTTATAAGGCAAACACCTTAACCATTAGGCCACCCTCCCAACAATTGTAAAAAAACAGAATTAATAACTTTTGTGTGTTTTAAATGTGGATCAGTTAGATAAAAGTGTGGTTTTACATCAAACCGTAAGGGCAAAACCTCATCAGTTAATTTGCATTCTTACAGAGCAATGTAGTCAACTTTGAAAAAAAATCAAGACCCCTCATATTGAGAGATAACATAAAGTGGTTTCTGATCTTCTGCTGACAAAAGATAGTGCTCACCATTTCTGAGCTACTTAGTGTATAAGATCACTAACCAAAGGAAAACAAAACATCAGAACAGATGTTTTTTGAAAGAACAGACTGAGAGGATCATCTCATCATCTCTTTAACCTCTAAGATAAACAATTGTATTTGCCTAATTAAAGTTAGCACAAAAAATGTTTAATTTTATTGACTGCTTTTTTTTCCTTACTCACCACGTCACAAACTTATAAAAACAGCTGTCAGAATAATCATATTTTCTGGGAATTTTCACTCAGTTCATATTACGCCTTATTAATTTTTCACCTGCATTAACTAATTTGCATATAATGATTTCTTTTTCTGCAAGTTATGAATTCACCATTGTAGATTTTAAACTCATGGAACATAAGAATAAAATTAAAAAAAATAAATAAATTTATTAGAAAAACATCTACTGTTAACTCACAGATTAAGTTACTGAATGGATGTTAAGCAACTGGACACATACAGATTACACATATGCGGTTGCCGGCACACATAAACAGTAGAAAGACACGGGCATACATATACACAGTCTCCCACAAATTAGTGTACAAACACACACATATACATATGCATGAGCATGCACACACATGCACACTCATGCACACACATACACACACACACACACACACACACACACACACACACACACACACACACAAACACACATACACACACACACACACACACACACACACACACACACACACACACACACACACACACACACACACACACACACACACACAAACACGCACACACACACACACACACACACACACATAAACACACACACACACACACACACACACACTCACACACACACACACACTAATAGGAAAATAAAGAGTAAAGCAAGATATCAAAAGCTGCATTAAAGGAAAGAAGTAGATTTCCAATGTACAAGGCAAAAACATTACAAATCCAGTGTAGTTTTGTAAGTAATACTTATTTACATGCATCTTTACTTTTAGATATATGAAAAAGCAGTTTTACTTAATATCTCCTACTGGACAGCAGGTTGCAGAGCTCTGGGATTCAATTAATGTACCGGAGCAATATACAGATACCTGTCTGTCTTCCATAATATATTAACTTATCAGCCATTGGGATCTGAACTGGACGTCTGAGATGTAGTTTGGTATTCCTACCTTCACTCCCAGTGGATGATTTCAAAAAGCTAAGGGCTGCCTCAGACTTAGAATTGCTCACCCATTTTTTAATGATTTTTATATTGAAGGAAGCTTATAGCATACACGTCTAGTTTGCTGCTTTTTAATCTGCCTGAGAGATGTAAAATGGCAGTCTACCTGCATGCTGGAGAATCTCGCAATTGTCAGAAGTGTCTAAACTGGCAGGATCCCACATGCCAAAATGATTCTTTGACAGAATTCTTTCCCATAAGTACATTACCCTGCAGCAACTGACTAATAAGTCTTTCCCATAAGATATACTTAGCCACACAGCAATGGAAGCCATGATACATGTCACCATTTCACTAGCTTTCATGTCATAGTGACACTGTCTTAACCAGTGATATAGAGAGAAATTGTGTTAATACTTTGTCACACATACAGAATAAAGGGTAGTTAATTAGTTCAGTCATGATTTCAAAATGTAACCTGTAAAAAGCTGTCTGAAACTGCCAATTTAAAACATATTGCAACAGGTACAGAATCAAAGTGATTATATATATAGTATAATACTTATTAGACAACATATCAAATATAACTATGAAAAGGCAAGAATGAACTTGATGTTGGCTAAAACTAAGAAAAATGAACCATCCAACTGAAACAATGGAAGGACCAATGAATGTGGCTCACAGCCAAGAAGACAAAGAAAGAAAATCAATGTTCTTTTTTATTTTAGTCTGCAGCAGAAAGAAAGTTTAACCTAGACCATTTACCCAGTCCTAGAGGCTTTGATTTAAGCTGTGGTGTCATTATCAAAGACACCTGCTGAATACGGGAAGAAGAAGCTGCTAACCTTTGAGATGTGGTAGAGTCCTTGGACATTTCTTTGAAAATAGTATATATAATTTAGTATTGAAAAACCTAGAAAACAGCAATTCTGAAAAAGAGACAAAACTTGTTACTGCAGGCAATTTAATTTTTCTTTTATACCCATGCCAGTTTACCTTTGGTTTTTTCACCACTTAAATAGATGTTTGTGACTTATGTCAGTATTAGTTTTAGCATCTGCTTGATGGATAGTTGTTTCACATCTCCGCATAGTTTATATGGTGAAAGAAACGATTTGCCCATCACAGGAATGTGACCACACATGTGGTATATCAATCTGTTCTGTTCACTTCATAACAGCCTATCAGAATAAGTTAAAAGCATGCTGTATACCAAGATGAGATGTATGAGGGGAATTTGTTTCATTTTCTGAAACAGCATTCATGCAGCTTGGAAGAGTGTATCAATATAAAAGTAAACATACAAGGATAAATTTCAAACTGACTTTGAGAGTTTTTGTTTTTCATATAATGCATGACAAATTTGTCATATCATAATTCCTTTACTGTGTCCATAACAGAATGTAATATTAATATTGTGAATATTGCATGATCTTGGTTTCAAAAGCAGTTATTCTTAAACTGTACTTCCAATATGTTAAAGAAATGCAACAAGCAAAATAGCCCCCAGAAGGTGTGTGTGTGTGTGTGTGTGTGTGTGTGTGTGTGTGTGTGTGTGTGTGTGTGTGTGTGTGTGTGTGTGTGTCCAGGATACTCTTCAACTTGTAGTTTAGTTGACAGAGTATAATGTGCATGTTTGATGGAACGGATGTTTAATTGACTGGAAGTTTGTTCTTGTACATATTAAGCTGAAAAGAGGAAGTGTGAACGGAGAAGATGAGCATATAGCTGTTTGGCTTAGTGTGCATGTGAGTGATTGCATGTTAGGGTTAAAGTAAATGTTAAGGTAGATAGATGATAGACTGAGTGATACATGTATGTGGCAGGTGAATGTTTGTAAAGCTCTTGCTGGTTAGGGTTAATGTAACGGTTAAGTAAGGACACAGTTTCAGTGTAGTGCATGTGTTTATGCATGTGGCATGTGTCTGAGACTGTATTGTGTACTGGTAGTGTTCTTGACAATATATAGTATATTTAAGTAAAGTGTTGGGTCAATGGAAGGCTTAGAGTAAGGGCAAAGCCCCCCTGCCCACCTTGCTAATGTGTGCTATCCCTAAGGCTCTATGTGGCCAATAATTTCAACATAATACCTCACTCAGGATTGCAGATCTTCTTCTTCTTTCAGCTGTTCCCATTAGGGTTCACCACAGCAGATCATCCATTTCCATTTCTTCCTGTCCTCTGCATCTTGTTCTGTCACACCAACCACATGCATGCCCTCTCTCACCACATCCATAAATCTTATCATAGGCCTTCCTCTTTTCTTCTTACCTGGCAGCTCCATCCTTAGCATCCTTTTCCCAATATACCCAGCATCCCTCCTAAGCACATGTCCAAACCACTGCAATCTTGCATCTCTGGCTTTGTCTCTAAACTGTCCGACCTGGGCTGACCCTCTAATATGCTTATTCCTAATCCTGTCCACCCTTGTCACACCCAGTGCAAATCTTAACATCTTTAACTCTGCCGTGTCCAGCTCTGACTGCTGCCTTTTTGTCAATACCACTGTCTCCAACACATATAACATATCTGGTCTCACTACCCTCTTGTAGACCTTCCCTTTCACTCTTACTGGTACTTGTCTGTCAAAAATCACTCCTGATACTCTTCTCCCCCCACTCCACCCTGCCTGTACTCTCTTCTTCACCTCTCTTCCACATGCACTATTACTCTGAACTGTTGATCCCAAGTATTTAAACTCATCCACCTTCGCCAACTCTACTCCCTGCATCCTCACCATTCCTCTATCCTTCCTCTCATTCACACACATATAGTCTGTCTTAGTCCTACTGACCTTAATTCCGCTCCTCTCTAGAGCATATCTCCACCTCTCCAGGGACTGCTCAACCTGTTCCCTACTCTCACTACAGATCACAATGTCATCTGCAAACATCATAGTCCATGGGGACTCCTGTCTGATCTCGTCTGTCAACCTGTCCATCACCAAACCCATACATCGCTCAATGGATACATGACTGACTTAGTGATAGGATAGGGGAATCAGCCACCAAAAAGAGGTCAGTCACTAGTGGAGTCTACATGGATCCATGAGGGGGCTTCTCTTTTTTGGCACCTACTTCTGTACAGTCAAGGTAAACATTAAGGGACTTCTGGCTGACCAAGTATGCAGACAACTTCAAATTAGGCATGGTCACTGAATCACGTAAAGACACAGATATCCTTCAAGAGGGCCTGACACAAAGACATGGATTAAAACTCAATGCAAAAAAATGTATAATATTACCCTTTGGAAAGATGCCCACCCCTGGAAATAATTGCATTGGTAATGCAAATAAAAGTATTCCCAGCAGTCAGGGAATTGGAAATGCAGGTTTACAGTAACCTGACCTTTGACCACCATGTGTCTACTGTGGTGAGACAATCATTCTATGTTGCGCAGCTTATAAGTAACGACATAACATATGAGTCTGAGGTGGACATTGATCAACTGTACTCATTTCTCATCACACCAATCACTGAGTAGAAAACACCATTCAGAACGTACTTAATCAGGCACTTAAACAGTTTGAGATAGCACAGAGATTCCTCACAGAAAGAATACAGGAAATAAGCAAGTCCTATGAGTACCATCTCAAGGTCATATTCCTGTAACTCTAACCTTAAACTGACACCTTAACTTACCTTACAAAAAACACTTTTTGTATCACAACCACCTGTCAAACAAATCAAAGCTGAATATAGTGATAGGGCTTTGGTATTAGTGATTGGAGAAGGGAATATATTTGTTTCCTTCTTAGATCATTTTTGTGTGTGTGTGTGTATGTGTGAGTGCGTGTATGTGTGCTTGTGTGTGTTTGAAATGCAAATATCAAACTATGTATTTGCTTTTCAATGTTACATCATGGAAATATATATATATATATATATATATATATATATATATATATATATATATATATATATAGGGAAAAGGGAATATTCCCATTCCTCGCTGTAGTGTGACTGCTGAAGTCAATATTCGAGGTTTCACTACTTCGAACAAGTGGACTCGGTGAAGTGGGGTTCGAAGTAGTGAAACTTCGAACATTTTGACGGATCCTATATATATATATATATATGTATATATATATATATATATGTATATATATATATATATATATATATATATATATATATATATCTACATGAGTTTGTCACAAAAGGAAATACTGCCAGCCCAGCTATATTTTGTAAATAATTATACGTAATTTGTGAATATTAATATGATTCATGCAGAAGTGTGTGTAAAGGTATAAAGTACTGAGCTAAAATGTAACACAGCATTCCCTGCTGTCTTAGAATAGAAAATTTTCAGGCTGGCGGTCCACTGCGAGGTGAGCTGCTGCTTGTCCCAGCCCCTGCCTCTCGGCGCTCCCACGATGCTCTTAACTGAGTGTCCTGGAGGTCCGAAGGATTCTCATAGGGGGTAATTGGCTAGGCTCAAAATAGTCGATGAGGGCAGTTAGCCTAGTAATAATTTATGAATCTATGAATCTATGAAAATGTATATAAACTATTGTAATTGTGTAAAAGTATATATTTTAACAGTAGAAACTAGAACATAGAGTGTTAACTTGCAAAACTTCATAAGCTGAAGTTAAATTGTTTTATGATTGTGCTATAAAAGTTATCTCATAGTTTCAGTTCAGTAGCAGACACAATGTCTAGAGCTAGTAGTTTTTGCTAGGTTTGAAATGCAGAAGTGTTTTATTGTTTTATGGCTTCCAGGATCTGCAAACATCTGAGAGATATGCATTTATCACAAGGAGATGTCAAATGCTACACTGGGGGTTTAACTTTGGAACTAAAGTCAGGTGACAAAAAGTGATGTCATCTAAGCTAACCCAGCAGTTATATTTGATATTAATTTAAGAACTCTCTCAGAAAGAGAGTGTACATTTTGTATCTTGTCTTTGACCTAGAAACATCCACTCATTACCACATCTGCACTTGCCTTGCTGTTAGTAAGTTTTTAGGGCATAGTAACTCTTTTAGATTCAGATAGGAATATAGTAAAGTATAGCTTAGATGTTTCTTTATTTATTTGAGACTGTTCTGCAAAGTTGTTTTAAACATTTCCTGTGATTTTGAACTCTGAAGTCACTATGAATACATATTTAGTATTGTCTTGTTCTTTTATTATTTGTTATTAAATATGCTTCAGCCTATCATTGTGGCTGGTCTGTTTTAGAGATATTTAAGCTCTTACAGTACTTGTATATCTATATGGTGACACTGTAGAGGCCACTCCTAAATAACCTTGCTGTTGGTCAGACTTCCATTTGGATAATAGTAACATTACACAGTAGGATTGGACACCATTTATTAAGGGCCTTAAGTAGCTGATAAAGAGCTGGCTAGTGGTCGGAACTACCTCATAGTCTTGAAAGAAGGGGGCATAGCTACTAAACCTGTGCCAGGCTTTCCCAGGTGTGTGTGTGTGTGTGTGTGTGTGTGTGTGTGTGTGTGTGTGTGTGTGTGTGTGTGTGTGTGTGTGTTTGTATATCAATCAAATCTCAAAGTGTGTGTGTGTGTGTGTGTGTGTGTGTGTGTGTGTGTGTGTGTGTGTGTGTGTGTGTGTGTGTGTGTGTGTGTGTGTGCGTGTGTGTGTGTGTGTGAGTGTGTGTGTGTGTGTGTGTGTGTCAGCTACTTGTGCAGGGACATGAAGCACTGGTTGGACAGAGAGGGTGCTGGAAAAACCCTGCCTGTAACAGTTTATTTTAGGTCTGCTTCCCACTTATGATATCAACAGGTGCTACAGTGTTCAACCTAAACTTAAAATCTTTTACATGTAAATGAATTTCAGAGTGATGAAGGAATTCATAATGAATTAGAACATTTGCATTAAACATGTCAGGGTATGTGTATATGTTAAAGAAAATTGTTCAGATGTGATTAAGTCAAAATAAAAAAAAGTAACCCTGCATCCCTGCTGACTAGAATTCATTGACAACCCTGGAGACACGAATTTACCTGGGTTAAACATTTGATCATATTTAACAAATGAAAGAAAAATAGCAGCTAAAACAATTCAGAATTTCTTTACAGCAATGCTTTCACCATCATATTCATCATCATCATCATCATCAAAAAAAGTCAGTTTACAGTTTAGAGATTTAAGATCTGCATCACTTTGCTGCATCTTTTTCACTCTACTTAATAGAAAAGTTTTCTTTTTTAAAGGGATGAAAGGAAATTCCTACCAAAATAATCGCCTTTACGTCATTAGGAATTACTATAATACTCGCCATCCCTTTTTTCCATGGATAGCACATATGGGACAATATGATAGAAATTCTTATTAGCAGTTCTTTGTAACCTTTCACAGGTTTCTTCATCATTCTTTCATGTTTGGGAAAAAACACTACCAATTCTAGTTGTGTTAAGGAAACAAAGGTAGTATAAACTGCAGCTTCCATTCTGCATCACTCTGTATTTTTTGTCAGACAATCTGCAAATGATTACTGTATGTTGTTCAAGTTGTCATCAGTAGATTCACTGCATGCCAAAGAAAAATATGACAGAAAATCTTTAAACTCTTTGTCTCTGTTGCCTACATTATTTCCAAACACACTCCTTTCCTGTCTTTAACTCTGTAAATCCTGCAGCTAGAGAGAAATTGTGCCCTATTACCTGTAGTCAATAAAGAAGCTAAACAATCATTTCAAAGAGTGTATCTTTTAGAAACTATTCATCTGTGGAAGGCTTGCCAGATCAAACAAGCTGCAGGGATCTGATGAAGCCGGCTCATTTAAAAGGGAAAGGAGAAGATCTGTGTAACAGCAGTTTTCTCTTTCTTAAGAGTGTATTCATTTACCTTCCAGTAAAGCCGCTTAATCTTCTGCCACTTCCTAGTTGTACACAGTCACGTACATAATTTGCTCTGAAAGGAAGCTGAATATCTAATTTAAACAAGCAGCTCTATATTCCCTACTAGTTGGTAAAAAGGCACTATTTAGTGAAGCTGTCATCATAAAACTCTTCCAGAATGTAAACATCATGACTAACACATTTTTCCCCTTTCTTCTAAAGTTCCCTCACTATGGTTCATAAATAACTACAGCTGCAAACTGTCATCTGTCATGTAAAGCTATATTTGCAGGTACCTTAATGTTTATGGACATCAGGTTTCACCTTAAGCTCTGTGTTTCCAAAGTCCATCTAAGCAATCCAGTCATGTCTTACTGATGAGCTTAGAAAAAGGTTGAAACAAAGTAGGTCTTCAGCTTGCTCAGTTTAGCTCTATTGAGCTGAATGTTCCAGTAAAGACTTAAAAGGTAAAGCATTATGGGGAATTAGAAGCCATGTAGCTGAAACACTAGTATGTCCTTAAGAGGTCATTAGTATATATCCTGTGGGCTGCCACAGTAGGAGGTTTAATGTATTTCACAGTGAAGGCACTAACTTAGGTCAGTCTTTCATGGAGTAATCTTTTATAATACTTATAAAGATATAAAAGCTAATAATTAAAGAATGCATATGGTATTCTAACCCCCCCAAGCTATTACAGGAAATGTAAAACTATGCATTTTGAATGTAACAAACTATTCCACAGGGTCTGAAACTTAATTTTCATGCACATACTCTGATTCTGGAAACCAACAATATGTCATACCTTACAGAAAGCTTCAGTTGCTGCAAGTACTTGCAAACTTTACAACATGTATTCTGCATTTTTGCATCAATGCTTCTAACCAAGAATTTCAAGATGTATTTTTTACTCTGTGGGGGTTGAAAAAGATAGTTGTGATTAATGTTTGACTATATTATTGGGCCAGATTCAAAAAGACTTGTTCTCAGACAGAGCAGGTATTTTGGGATCTGGACCCCGGTGAGCTGCGTAAGGCTGAAGTGATTCATTTACACTGAGATTGATTCTTTCAGAATCAGGGCAGACTTACAATGACATCAACTATTTTGGAATCTGGTCCATAGATTTAACCAATAAAACTTCAAATGAACAATGAAATTCTGGCCAGATGCTGAATGTGCAATTTGACAAAAATGTAGGAAAGTCTAAAACTATGAAGAATATGTTTAATGAAAAAAAAAAAAAAAACTAGCAGCAATAATACAAGCTTTAATGCAAGTCTTTCTTTCTCAAGTATTAAAATCATGAACACAAAAAGGAATGTATTTAAAAATAACCACATGAGATGACAACAAATTGCAAACTGTAGCAACAGCAGATAATTAATGCTTAGTACAATTTTGCTTCAATACCAATGTGAAAAGAAAGCTTCATTCAGAACTGACAGTGATGTCACATTCATAAGAGTGCTCCATTTATATTCTTTTATTTCTGGTTTGTTAATAACATCACTACCAGACATGTTATTATGCACTGATTCCAGTACAAAAAAAAAATAAATAAACACAAAATAATGAGTTATGCCTTAATCTAAGCAATGCTCTGCAAGAACATTCTGCATGGTGCCTCTCTGAATGTCAGAGACAGATTCAAACTTTCCAAGTAACGTTGTCAAATTATAGATTTGCCTAATGACTCCAAAAAACATTCTTGTGCTTTTCTAGAAAAAAATATTCTAAGTGTGTAGGCCCAAAGCAACCAAAAGTGACTAAGGTATAGTACAATGTTGTAAATAACTACACAACTTGGTGTGATACTAAATACCTATCATGACCTTTGAAACCGAAGTTTGATATTAAGCACTACACCTCCACTAGTCAAAACCTGGATGAACATGTATTTACTTCTTCATTAATCAGGAAATTAGAAGAAATAAATGTATACACGCAGAAAATTATTTACAGTCGTAGTATGCCATGGAAGTACTAAGCTGAAATGTCCACTGAGAAAAAAATGGAGCAGGTTGTACAATCATTGTTTAAAGAAACATTCCAAGGTTCCTGCAGTTGGCATCTCCTAGAATGCAGCAGGATACCATCAATAAGATGCATTTTTTTTTTTTGTTTATTTGTATCCCTACTTGAAAGAGCATGTTAAAACATTTCTCTGGTTTGCTGGTTTGTCTTTAAAGTTTTGCTATTTATTCTAGAAACATCAAGGCAAATATGAGGTGTTTTGTGGGAAGGTAAGTAAAGTTAAAACATACTTCTATCATTGAAATATGACACAATTAACTAAAAGTGTTTGAATGAAAGACTGAATGAATAAATGGATATGCATCGAATTATTTACTGCATTTAGCAATACAATTTGTCTTTTTCTATAAGATTTTCTATAGGATTTATGAAATAATTTTCTGAAAAGCTATGACAAATGCAGCTGTTATACGTCTCCATTAGTTTTATCCTTGACTGGATAAAAACACCCATATGTACTAAAGATGACATAACTTCATGAAACATCAGATAAGAAATTGTATGAACAAGACTCTGAGGAATAATTATGTGGAATACTGTTTTCTTCTTACTCTGACTTGTTTAATACTCCCATCTCCTTTCAGATAAATATAATGCAAAATACAGTTCCATGCAACATCATAAAAAAAAAAAAAAAAAAAAGGTTGCAAAAAGTACAACCATGCCTGCTTTCATCAGTCATCACTGCTTGCAGAAAGATCTGGAAAACAGATTCCACAGTGATGGATAAACCACACTACGGAAGGACTTCTGCCTCTTTCAGTTATTAAAATAATTTCTATACCTTTGTGTAAAGATACATTTATTGTTTATTCAAACATGTTTAGAGTTCAGACAGATGTGTTTTTTATCACTGTAGCTGCCTTGCTATACTAATTATGCAATTCCCATTGCTCAGCACAAAAAAAGTACAAACACGTCATCATCATAAAGTTGTAGATGGTTGTCTACATTACCATTTTTTTAGGTTCTTAGGTAGGTACTAGGCTAGCTGTCCTTGTGGGCCATTTTAAGCATAGCCTGTTTCCCTTTTTATCCTCCAAATAAGATATACTACTTAGTTATAGACTGGTCTTTCCCATCCCATGGTTGATAAATATATATTACCCCTAATGAGAATAAATGGAATCATACAGTATATAATTTTAGGGGACTCATGAATTCAATAAAGAATTTAAGAGCTGCCTTTGTCTGTTATCATTACAAGGGGCAGTCCTGGGTACATTTTCTGTTCTCCATTCGTAGTTCTAAGTTGTGCTTGAATATGGACAGGGATGAAATTTGTTTTCTGTGGATGAGTAATCTGTTCCACAGTGGCAGTATCCTCTGTGAGATATATACCTTTCCCTTGAAACCATACTATTGATATTGCAGAAGAGGTTTAGATCCCTAAACTGAATATTTTTGATGACACCTGACTTGAATGATGTACAGTAAATTCATCAGTAGTGGGTCATAAGGTGCCTTGTATTCCTGGCACAGGTTACCTTTTAGCAGCCTGTGAGATTCAGTGTATAGTGAAAGGGCTTTGAATCAGTCTATGTAGGGCATGAGTTTTGGATGTCTATCCTTTTAGTAAGGTATATCTGTGGGCATTCCAGTTGATGCATGTGTCTGGACAGATACATGTAAAAGGTGGCATTGTCCTCAATGACTGGCCTAATCAGGGTTGAGTAAAGGGGGTGAAATGACATCCCTAGATCTAGATGCAGTCCTTTTGTTTACAAGCCAATACAGAAGGACTTTTTTACAACAACAGATAGATGTGTTGGTCAAAAGTTAGGTCACTGTTCACATAAGTTCCCAAATACTGAACATCTTATTCAACTCTTATTGTTAATGTGGTAGATCTCGGGGGTAGATGACATCCCAAAGGATACAGTAATGCATCTTTTTGCATTTAGTTTCAGTCCATGATTTTGGAGCAAGTTATTTATTTGAGACAAATGTCCCTGCAGAATGACTAAGTCATTTGGGGAGTCAATGACTGCTTGTAGTCTCTTTGTGGAAGTACTTCCCCTATTTTGATTATCTGTGCCCCATCTTTTAGCCAGTTAGCAAACCAGTTGGTGACATAAGGGTTGATTCCTAGTATATTTAGTTTTTCTACTATGCCTGAAGGGGGAACTGTGTCAAAAGCTTTGGACAGGTTGAGGTATGTAGAATGTACATCTTTGCCTTCATGCATTGCTTTAGTAACTTTTTCAAAAAAGTCCACCAGGCTAAGTAAGCATGACCTGCCCTTGATGAATTTAACTGAAAAGGGTCCAGTGTTTGGAGGTTCCCTATGTCCTGATTGATTAAATTCCATGAGAAGTCTTTCCATGGCTTTGCATATGACACTGGCCATACTTATGGGTCTGTAATTGCCTGCGTCTGTGGAAGGTTCTCCCTTATGCAGGGGAAAGACAGTAGCTGTTCTCCATTTACTTGATACAAAACCTGTATGGAGGCTGAGATGGAGCAGTGTTGTCAGGAGTGTAGCTAAATCATGCTTCATGCTATTTAAGCATCCAGAGATATTGTCAGAACCCACTGATGCAGTATTTTAGCTCTTGATAGCACATTTAGGACTTGGTCTTGTACGATAGTTGGAGGCAAGCCAGTTTCAGGTATATTTTGAGGGACAGATGGAAGAGAAAAAGGGGTAATGTTAGACCTATTTTGTTCAGCCAGTAGGTTTGCTATATGTTCAGCCTCAGTGTAGGTATCATCTTTTACAATCAGCTTGGAACATTGCTTGATTACGAACATAAGAAAAAATGATTTATGGTTGTCTTTGGTTTGGTTAGCTATTTTAGCCTCAAACTTGACTTTTGTGGATTTTATTAAGCTACTGAGTTGTTTATCTATTTCAGTGACAATGGCTCTAATATTCTGGGAATTGTTCTTACTTTAGGTCAAAATTATTTTCATTTTGTTATACAAGTAGTTGATATTATGGATTCATCATGTGAGCTTGTTTGTGTGGTTTGAACTTCAGTTGTTCCTAAAGGGTGCAGCGGCATCTATGCTGTTTACATGATGGTATAGAGGCGGTATACATTTCTATCCATTCAGTGGAATTAACTGTTTTGTTTGTTTGTTTCTAGTAAGTGGAATTTCTAGAGCATCATGACCAGGTAAAAAATCTATTGACTTTTCTGTCCACTTACTCCTTACAATATATGAAACAGGATCTAGATTAATTTATTTTAAAGAATGTGTAGTTTAACACAAAGTTGTATATTAAATAGCACAGTAAAAGAAGGCAGTGTAGAAATCTAGCTAGTCAACATATGCCATCAATAAGTGATATATGGCAAGGTATAGAAGGAAACCTGATCAACGATGCAGTTTCACTCTTTCACTTACTATTTTAGCAAAACATTTATGTTTTGTTTACCCTAGTTATCTAATAACTGCAATAGACATGATGACCCCATATAGGAGATGATCTGAGTTTCATATTTGTTGTCAACTGTATAAGAAAAGTGTATTAGGTAACTGATGACTTATGTTTCCTGTGTTTAAGAGCCAGTTTGCAGCACTCACTTTTTTAACTGTTTGAAGACTATCTTAGAAATGATGAACATGAAGTAAAAGAGTTCCACTAAAAAACAAGGGAACACAAGCCTGCCATTTCTGTTGCAGTTATAGCTCCATTACTAATTGCCCATATTAATGTGATTAGAAACTGGAAAACATTTTAATTGTGACAGCAAACATGTTGTTTATGTAGCTGCATGGGATTCTTGCAATTTTTTTTATGTTGGTAAAATGGAAATAAAATTTCAGGCAAGAGTTCAACATTATGTATATTCTACAAGGAGAAAAGTTAGTTCCAACACTTTGCACTAACATTCCAGATTACATTCAATCTTTAAGGAATTTTTGCTTTATGTTATGGAGAGTCAAGTCCTTCTGAAAGAGAAAGGTTTGTTAAGTCATTTATCAATTTGAAGTACCTCTTTTAGCATGTTGAGATATCATTGAGATATCATCTAACACCCCAGTCTATTAGCTTGAATAAAATTATTAATATCAAATGCGATCTGAAGAATGAAAGATTGAAGTAATACTGTTTTCATACAGTGAAATGAATATTCTCAGGTGAAATGGTTGTCACAGTAGCTTTACAAGTCAAAGGTCTTGTGTTCAAGTCATTGTATTAAATACGAGATTGCTATTGTTACAGGGGATGGGTTTTTAGTGCATTTATTTACAGAAGTTCATGCTTATGATTTGAATGAGTGATGACTAGTGTGAAGTGAACATGTTATTTGTAACAAACACTATTTAAACTAAGTTACATTTTAAAATGTTCATCCAAAAAAAGGAAGCCAATCTGGTGGTCCCCTGCCATAAACAAACTTTACAACAAAAGGAAGAAACTTTTGCAGAAAAGAGGAAAATCCCAGGATGCAAAATAGCCTCAGTAAGAAACTGAGATGCCTCATAAAATCCTCCAAATTGCCAAAGATTCCAAAGACAACCACAAAGCATTCTATAACTATGTCAAGAATCTAATGGCAATGCTCAGATCTGCTCTGAGCTAAAACAGAATGGCATTAAGTATATTGATCCAAAGGATATTGCCAATATCCTGGCAGATCGATTCAGTGCCAACTTCACCCCCTCTCACCCCTAAATGGCCCATCTCAATACCAGAAGATTGCCAAATTCCAGTAATAACGCCACACAGGTACAAAACGCACTCTAAAGCCAAGAATACAGCATCCATGGGACCAGATGACATCCCGGGCTGTGTACTACATGAACTACAATATGAACTGGCACCTCACCTAAGTGTCATGTTTAATCATAGCCTCACCTCAGGTTCCCACTGAGTGGCAGAGCTACAGTTATCCATCCACCTTGATCCAAACTACCGTCCCATCAGTCTGACAAGCCTTATCTGCAAGGCCATGGAACTTATAAACAAAGACATTGGCAACCTTCAAACACTGGACCCCACCCAGGATCTTGTCTCCTGAACCTGATTGACTTCTTTGAATCAGTCTCCAGAGCCATGGACAAGGGTAAGGTGGTCCACACAGCCTATCTAGACCTTGCCAAGGCCTTTGACACCATCCCCCACTCTGGAATCATAGATAAACTTACTAAGTTGGGCATTAATCCCTATGTCACCCAATGGGTTGCTAAATGGCTTACTGATAGAACCCACACTGTAAACTTGTTTGGCATCTACTAAGTACAGGTCAACACTAAGGGACTACAAAGTTTGCAGATGACTGCAAACTGGGAGCCATTATTGAATCCCAAATGATGTGGATACTCTACAAAAGGGCCTTACAGAAACAGATGCTTGGTGCCAGAGCCATGGGCTCAAGCTCAATGCCAAGAAATGTATTGTTATCCCTTGGGAAAAAACATGTATCCATGAATTACCATATAGGTGGCAGTACACTAAACACAGAAAGTGTGATAAGAGACGTAGGGACACAGGTGGACAGTGGTCGCACCTTCGACCACATCGCCACAGCAGTCAGGAAATCCTTCTATGGCACACCTCATCGAAGGGCTTTTCATCCAGAAAAAGGAGGTCATTGTCCCACTGTACTCATCCCTCATTAGACCCATTATAGAATACAACGCCCCATTTGGTATGTACCTCTCAAGACATCTGCAGCAACTGGAAAGGCCTCAGAAATACCTCACTAAAAGAATCACAGGCCTAAAGCAGATGCCCCACGCTGACCCATTTTAGACGCCTTTTAAAACTCCAGCTATACTCTATCTCTGCTTAACATACAAGGCCATGTCAAACCCAGAGCTGTTGGACATGCTACACTTAAAGAAATCCCAATCTCTCAGAGCTACACGCCAGGGATCAAAACCTTGTCATCACAATAAACAAAACATGCTGGAGGGATAGGTTCCTGACCCAGAGACTCCCCAGACTCTGGAATAGATTGCCCATACATGTCAAGCAGAGTGCCTCTTTGGACCTCTTCAAGAGGAACCTGATTGGATGGGAGAAAGGAAATTCACCCCAGGGATCCCCTGCTAGACAGGGGTCCAGGAAAGTAAATAGCAAGAAATAGCCAGGGAATTGTCCCTAGGGCTGATAGCCTAGTACCAACCTATGAACCTATGAACCTATGAACCTATGAACCTATTTGATGAAGTCCACTGGAACGGAGAATATGGCTACACACTGATCAACAACTTTATCTTCAGCTTCCCAGTGTGAAAAAAAGGAGAAACAACATCCAGTGATATTGTCAGCTTGAATAAAATTCAGTTACTTGCTAGTAAGAACACTGTCTGGAGGCCAGCAAATAAGAAACTAAGAGAGTCTGAAAGAAAATCAACCAGAAAAGGTGAAGAGAAATTACACTGACTGTGAATAATTCTGTTTCTGTTCAGTAAAAAGCAGTTCATGCTTCAGCTTTGGTGCAAAATATGCCTTCTAGTAATTTAGAAGAAAAAATAAGTCAAATGTACTCAGTGCTGATTACAATAAATGAAACATTGAAGGAATATATCAACTCAGATAACAATAGGCTAGAAAAATGGAAAAAGCTTTAAAAAGATATTTGAATGAGCTGATAAAACTGCCAAAGTCAGAGTTCAAAATTAAGAAAAGGCTGGCTAAGTATGAGAATGCTCATGAAGAAATGTTTCTAAAATGGCAGAATTAGGACAGAGCACATAGGGAAATTATGAGATTTCCTGCTGTACTAGAGAAACTAGAAGGAATAGACTGGCCATGAGAATGTGGCCAAGACCTTTATTAGTAAAGATGCAAACTTATCAGCAGAAATAGTCAATCTTGACAAAACTGTGGCAAAAGGGCAAAGTGTTAAAAGGTGTAGATAGCAGATTGTTTGTGGAAAATAATTATTTGCTGTACAACACTCAGAAGAGAAAAACATTTAGTCTAGTAATCAGGAAAAAGTGAGAGGAATGTGTCAGTCTCCAGCTGCTATATCCATCTGTCTTGAGAATATTTTTTCCTGGAGGATCAAAGTCATTTTTTGATGCAGATCATTCTAAGGAAGAAATGTTAAATTGTATCCAACAAAAAGTGAACCATCAAGCAGAAGGAGACTCTGCTTCCCATTCTTAATAAAGCACACAGAGAATATGACTGTATGACAGAGAAAAACATAGGAGTTGATGAGAATAATTGAACCTGAATATGGAGTTGGCAGATGAAGATGCACAGGAAGAAGACCAGCAACATGGAAATTAGTGAATACATATAAGACTGCAAAGCATCTATCACATTTGTGAAATACGACTGTATAAGAATAACTGGAAATAATTAACATTTGTTGACTTTGTCAAACCTGTAGGGAAATAAAAAGCATATGCCTCACTTCATGTCATTAATGTTTGGAAGGACACTGAAAGGAGAGGAAGAAGGGAAAACAAGTAAAATAATTGGTGTCCTTAACAATATTTCTATGAAACATTTCACGATATAATTGCTTATTTTATAGTAAAGTATTTTAATTTTTCCTACATGTGATAAAGTTACTAAAGCAAATAGATGTCTTTTCAACAGAAGAAGAAAAAGAGATAGAAAGAGAGAGAGAGAGAGAGAGAGAGAGAGAGAGAGAGAGAGAGAGAGAGAGAGAAATTAGCATTAAAAGAGAACTGAAGAATAAAATATTGAAGCAAGACTACTGTCTCTCTCTCTCTTCTTCCTCTTCTCTCTTTCTTCCTTTTTTTTGGTATTAAGAAATGTAATCATTACAAGTTCAAACAGAGAAGAAAAGCTAAACAAAAACATGGTTAAGTTAATATACTGTTATGTTGGGTTGTTGAGGTGGGAAATGGGGGTGTAAATGTACTCGGATCAAAACATATGTAGAGCTGATATGTTTTCTCCTACTTTTGCATAGGTCAATGTCTGGATTAAGATACATGGCATAAACAAATAACACATTTTAAGTGGAAGCAAGTAAATATGAGAACACAAAATATAAAAAAAAATTCCTTCAGCAATAAATGCTTCAGCTTGTCTTTAAGACTGCAGCAGAGGACTACAGTTCTCTTTTTTCTCTTGACTTTCCATGGAGACAAGCTGATAATAGGGCAATAAAATACAGGAAATGGGTATAGTCAAGGGTAAAAGTTAATGATTTCTGAAGGCTTGCAAGCTGTTTTCAAAATGGGGTGTGGATGGAGATAAAAAAGAATAGTCACTCAGTATAAGCAGAAAAGAAGGCAGTAACATGCATCTAAGCATGGATAACCTCATTTTTAGGTTAATTAAGGCCTATGCTAGTAGCTATCTATTTGTCACAGCTGTTAATATTAGAAGGGTTAAACTTCCTTATTTGAAGATGTACATCATTCAGTGTGTCAGTATTCTGTTAACATGTTATGGGGGTGTCCTGGGAGTGCATTTGGCTTTTTGTTTCAGCATTTCTACTAAAAGAAAAAGGCATGTAAAATGTGGCATAGGTTCCAATGTTGATAGGAAAAAAAATTGTATAAAGGATTACTCTGTCAAATGTTAATGGGTGCATGTATCACAAAAGTTGGAAACAGACATTTTAATAAGCTGGCAAATATAATAGGTGGGAATAATGTTATTTTGGAATGTGAATGATCTCACAGGTATAGACAGGAAATTAACTAATACTTAATTGTATTAAGAAATGCAGACTGCATATAGTAGTGCAAGAGGCACATTGGAAATGAGCTGAGCATGTGAATTTGATAAAGAAAGGATTTCAGGACATATATTCTGCAGAATATCAGGGAAAAAGGAAAAGAGGACTGCTAACATTAATCACTAGAAGCGCTTCAGTAGTGACAACAGAGGTAACAATTATAATAATGGCAGATTTGAAAGGGCTACTGGCACCAGATGAGGATTTTGCTGCCATTTATTTATATAATATCTATAACTGATATTATGGCACTTAAAAATGGGAGAAATAATCAGAAAATGGGAGAAATAATCAGCTTTCAGCAGGGACTATATTGGAATTTGATTCACAACAATGAGGATAGCTTTATGAAGAAATTTATGAAAATATTTGGTAAAAAAGATGTGAATTTAGTAGTTGGAGCTCAAGAAAGAATTTTCATATTATTCACCATGGTAGAATAACTGGGCTATACTAGACAGAAATGATATTTTACAGCAGCATGTGCATTTAGTTCAGAACTTTGAAGCACTGTAATAACTATTTTTAGATCATGCACCAATAATTTCTAAGATAAAAATGCAGGGTAATGAAATAAACATGAGACATGGTTCTTCCTCACCTACTCGTTAAAAAGAGAAGAATTTATGGAGTGGGTAGTGAAAATTATCTGGGAATTACTAGGGATGTCAGAAAGCACTCCAAAAGTAATAGAGAGTGGGGATCAAATAAAAGTGGACTTTAAAACTAAGGATGAAATAAAAGAAAAAGAGAGCTGGTTAAGAAGAAAAAAAATATTTAGAGGGGGTAACAAAGGTTAAAGCATTACAAAACAAGAGGAATCTCACAGAACAAGAAAAGGCACAAGTGCTAAAGAGAAAAATAAGGGAGCACATGGATAATATGCATGAGTTTAGAAAGATTGCAGTTAAGCAACTGCTTTTAGATAATAACTCCAGAGCACAAAAAAACTTCTGGCAGAATGACCTAAGCAACAGAAAATAGACAGAGTTGTTGTCAAACTTAGGAAACCTACAACAAAAAAATAACCAGAGACTGTGTAGAGATATCAGAGATCACATTTTTGTGAAAATTTGTATAAAGCACAGAAGTAGAAAAATCAAAAAGCACTAATGAAATATTTATGGAAGACTTAGATATGCAAAGGTTAATGTTAGATGAGGCTCAACAACTATCAGTTAACACAGGGGAAAATGAGATAAAAGTGTTGATGTATAATCAATCTGCAGGAAAGTCTCCAGAAATACATGATATTCCAGTGAAAGTTCATAAGCTAGAAGGGAAGAAAGTAATAAAGATTTTAAAAGTCTTTTTGACAGCATTTTAAAAGAAGGGGAGGCACCAACCTCCTTGAAAAAGTTGTGTTGGCTACAATACCCAAAGACAGTAAAGACCCCCGGATCGAGCTTCATACAGAGTCATTTAAATTTTAAACCATGATTATACAGTGTTTATGCTTGAAATGGATAAAATACTGGAAAAGGTAATGACAAAATTGATAGATATGGACCACTGTAATTTTGTAGAGGTGAAACAAATATTTGACAGCATTAATAGAACAATGATGATCCAGAGGGAAGCAAAATGTAAGAAAATGCCACTGTTATTGGTGGGTCGTAATGCAGAGAAAACATTCTACAGAATAAGCTGAGATTGTATGAGTAGGGCAATGGAAACATTTACATTTCCTGATACAATAATAATGTTAATTTGAATAATATATGCAGGATTGGAGTCAAAAATCAAAGCAGAAGGGTTCATCTGTAATAGGTTGTGTAAAAACATTGTCAATGAAGGGACTCAGAAATTCAAGTATATACTTGGTATGGTCTTCAGGAAAAGTTGGCTTTATTTGCAGGAGATATTATTCTGTACTCAATGGAAGCAGAAAAGGACAAATCAGTATTGTGGAACATTCTCAGACAGTTCTTTTTTTTTCAGGATATGAAATTAATTAAGATAAAACAAAGTCTATAGCTATAAAATATGCCCCCCACACATGAATTGTTTCACTAATAACCACATTTACGGGGACATGGTAAAATGAATTATTTATTGAAATGTAAATAGATATTTATTTATGTATTTAAGAGAATGAATTATGAAAGATTATGGCAGCTAAGGATATGTGGGAAGACACTAAACAAAAGATATACAAAAAATAGAGAAACTGGAAGCTCTTGCCCATAGACACGGATGTGAAAATACAAGCAGTGACAAATGAATTTAGTCCCTTTAATTTTATACACAGGCTAGCTATAGTTTTGATCTTCCCAGAAGACAAGGAGGTTTAAGATCAGCTGACTTGAATGGATATTTTAGAGCTACACAGTTAAGGCTCTTATACATAACACAAGCAGTAAGCTACAGTTCAAAGTGGAAAGGAATGATGATGATGATGATGATTCAATAAATAAATAAAGAATAGGATTTTGGATGCTGATCCTTAAGGACCATAACAACAGTCATACAGAATATTATATTCATAAAGAAGCAAAAATTAGATTAAGGACTCAGCCAACATTAGAATGGATAAAGAAGATTCTGCTGATAGGATTGACTACAATTAGGGGTACAGAGAATATGTAAGGGAGAGGTATACCTTACTGGAGGAAGCTGGCAAAGTTACCAAAGTTATAGGAAACAAGGTATTACAGAGTTAAATATAATAGAATGGGAAGAGGAAAACAAGACATTTGGATAGTGGGCTAGTGATTGTGTTTCCTACCAGGGACTTAGAGTATAGACAGGGAAAAAGGAATAGGGGAATCTTAAAGAAAGACCTGCACTGGTTGAGTTTTGAAGTGAATCTAGAACAGAAGCAGCAGTTAAAAAAAAGAAACAATTAGTAAGGCTTATAAAGTATTGCAGGATAACTGTAAGAATCAAGAAGAAGTGGTCAGAAAAGATTGGGAATAGAGATTAGATATGCGATTCACAAAGTAACAATGGGAGTACATATGTATGGCTCCCAGATATGCAAAATAATCTAGATGATTTAGGATTTTTGCCTGGAAGTGTTTGCATAGATACCTTTATACCACAGGCAGACTCCAAAGAATTTTTCCTCAGGTAGATGGCAAATGTTGTAGCTGTAATGGAAAACACTGGGGTACTTAAAAGCATATGCTCTTAAAGTGTAATGAGTTGACAATCTAAAAATTCTTTACAGAGTACTCTGTCAGGAATACTGAGTGAGCAAATGAGTGTAACTAAGGAAATTGTCTTTGGAGATGAGGTACAGGATCTGAATTGCCTAGACATAGTAAAGCCATGTTAAGTTTAATGCTGGTGGCTGCCAAAAAAGCAATTATGAGAAAACGGAAATCAAAATCTAAAGCAGCTACACTTGAAGTAGTACATATTGTAACAGAGCTAAAAGAACAGGAAGTGAAATATTTAGAAAAAGTACACAGTAGATTATATAGAAAAAATGGAAATTGTGGGAACAATACATGCAGAAAAATATTTTGGAGGAGGATTGAGGTTTAAGAGAATGTAGGAATAGAACAATTTATGTTGCAAAGATAGGTAAAGGCTGCCAGCCTAGCCAGATAGAATTTTGTAGATAATTCTGTCATTTGTAAATATGTTCTCTTAAATGAAAACAAAATACTGTTAGATGTGGAACTGCAAAAATATAACAACAGTGCACTCTGCTGTAAGAAAGCTAAGTCAGGCATTTTATGACTGTCTTTGATGTCAAAATTTGGAGCCGAGATGTCTACAGAAAGGCATTCTGCCTATTGCCTTGAGACCAGAGTTAATTGCTAAAATTTGAATGCATAATTTCTTTTATTGCCCTGGCTTCCTGCCCAGCTGCAAGATCAATAAGGCTATTAACCTCGGAGTTCTGTTAGCCTGGGAACCAGAAAGAAATTATGTAATCTGAAATGAATCAGTGGTATTGTGTTATCAATTTAAGGAGAGAAAGAATGAGAGCATGAGAGCATTTGTCTTGAGAACATCCAACATCACCAGCACTGCCTGTTTCTATATGTAAGTAGGATCTTACACTTTAGTGTTTCTCTTGGAAATAGCTAGGAATTAGGAAGATTAGACCAAGTGTTTTTCTCTGATGTCAGAACTTTCCTACTGTATTATTTTAAATGTTTATCTGCGATCTCTAAACTTTTGACTAGCACTGTGTAGTAAGAAATATTGACTTGTGTTTGTATTATTTATTATTACATATTTTTAAACCTTTTTGTGTAGAGATAATTTAAGCTCTAAGAGTACATTGCATGTATATAGTCATACTGTACCAAGTCACTCCAAATAAGCTTTGCTGTTCAGTCACACTTACCATTGGGATAATAATATTACACAGTAATAACTGGACACCCCTTAATAAGGGCCTTTGAGTAGCTGATAAATATTAGCTGGATGGTGGCAGTGATTTCTATCGTATAGTCTGGGTAAAAGGGGCACAGCTGGAGAACCTGTGCCATCCTTCCCAGGAGTGTCTGTGTGGTCGTATATAACTCTTATCTCAAAGTGTGTGTGTGTGTGTGTGTGTGTGTGTGTGTGTGTGTGTGTGTGTGTGTGTGTGTGTGTGTGTGTGTGTGTGTGTGTGTGTGTGTTTGTGTGTGTCAGCTACTTGAGCAGGGACATGAAGCACTGGTTGGACAGAGAGGGTGCTGGAGGTTTTAGCTTGCCCACTAGGCTGAGATCTGGACCCTATAGCTGTGCCACTGGGGAGTCTTATTGGGGACCTGGAGAGAAAGGGAGAAACCAGTCCCAGACTGAGTGTAATCTCTGTGTGCTGTTACGGGAAATTGTACTTTACTGTGTGTGTATTTATTATTCTTTCCCTATATGGATGCCCCTTACTGGTGTTAGTGGTGAGGATATAGGCTCGATTGCTGGCCAGTGCATGGGTGTCACATATGTAATGTTGCTTTGATTACAAGATAAATAACAATTCACATGACATAACATTTGTAAATGTGGACTTGTTCATACGGTTTGATTACTGTTATATAAATGCAAGTTTGTCTATGTCTTAACTGATAATCCAATAAAGGTGTTAAAAAGGGAAACTACTACCATGACAAGAACAGAAATGTAGTTGTTTATTTATTTTTGTATGGGAATCTTGGCAATTTAACACCACCAATACTGTTGTAGTTTAGCAGGGTCATAATGGCTATAAGCTGCTATAATTCTTTCAAGATTGTTAGCTAAAAATAATTTTTAGTAATGAATAAAGATGGATCTTGTTTGGTTACACAATTTAGCGTATGTTGTAAAAAAAGTGAAATCAGACAAAAAAAATTTGACTAACAGACCATATAGTAGACCCAACATGGGGGCTGGAGATGAATGACAAGGCTTTGCTTGTTTGCATCTGTAGGTGTTAGGGAGAGGCATCTTGGGGTCATAATTTACATCCTGGCTTTTTGTTGAGATGAGGAATTAATTACTTAAGTGACATCAGCTGTTAAATAGGTAGCAGGAATATCAAGGAGCTTGTCATCACCAAGTCAATGATGACTTCCTCACAATGCCCATGTGTGCTCCCACCCTACAATGCCAACCGACATACAGTGGATTAGGAAAACAAAGAAAAGTACCAGCTGATCACCACATGCAAACTAATTCCTCTGCCCAGTTTAAGGACAATGCACAGTGTGGTTTCCACTAGGCTTTCCATCTTGTAGAAGCCGGTCAAGAGATATTTTAGGTTATGCCACAACAGGGAGGAAAACAAAGCATAGGCTTAGTCAGGAAGCTAATATCAGCAGTACTTAGAAGAAAATGCAGAAAAATACAGATAAAAATTAATATATATATATATATATATATATATATATATATATATATATACATACATACATATGAGCATTTCTTAGCCACAGTAGACCACTCATAACAGTGACCCATTTTTAGGCTCAGCCCAAGGTTTTACAACCAACAGTACACAGCAAAGCATATACATACACACATAAATATCACAACTATTCCAGTTATATACAATGTGCAAAACTTTTGAATCATACAATAGTCACGTCAATGTATATACAGCCTGTACTATAGTTTAACCTTGATGTGTAAACAAATAGTTTAAGTGACTTAGATGGCTGGAGAGATGGAGAGAGAAAAAGTATGGGTAACATTAGGATCAGAGGGGCAGATGTAGGGAAGAACTGATCATAGAAGAGAGAAGTGTACTGAAGGTTAGAGGGTGTTATTACATGTAAGAACTTACAGGACTAGTGAAAAAGAAGTCTACTCATAAGTAATTTTCAAGGACAATTGATAGTTTGTAACAGCTACATAGAGATAGTTTTGTGCTAGTATATAATAGTGGAGGATTTGTGAAGTAGGGTACATCACATTTAACAGCAGTTTCACTACCAATACTGAATGTTAGTAGGTTCAGAAGTTTGTAGTGAAAATCAATATTGATCCCTAAACTGCAATGATGGTGGACTGACTATCATCTACATTTATTACAGATGATGTACTATGTAGCCTTCTGCTACTTCTCACTACATTTGTTTTTAAACAACTGACATGTGAATCGTTTACTTCACCCTTCTCTTAGATTATCAAACCACTCAAAAACAAGCCAGCATCTCTTTCAGAACGGATATCAGAGTGGCCATTCAATTCTATTTTGTAATACTTCGCATAGAAGCTAAAATGCTCCTGAAGCTTCAAAGATGAAAAGAGAATTCCACAAAGTTTTTTTCTGAATCTTAAACCCTGAGTACTGCTGTGATGGCTTAGTGGTTAACTACTGTGACTATAGTGTAGAGGGTCCTGGGTTCAAGTCCTGCAAAGGCTGTTTATTTAGCAGGGTTTGAGTCTCACAAGAGACAATTGGCTAGGCTTACAATGGCTCACAAGGGCAGTTAGCCTAGTACTAACCTATGAACCTATGAACCTATGAACCATTTCGTCCTTTAAAAGCATTCAGTGATAGCCATTGAGTGGAGTCCAAAAAGGAACTGCAAATTTTTCAAAGATGTAACTGAGACACAGACTTATAAATAAATCATTGGCAAACAGAATAATAAATGCAGCATTCACAGACATTTGTTTACACTGCCATGAATGCATCCCTAAGACATCTTTCGGCTTACAGTAATTCTTTCTTGATTAGCAAAGCATTCTCCTCACCACCAAACACTGCACTGATGTCAGGCTTGAAGAGTATGCCACTAAACAGCTTAGTGTGTGTTCAGATGAATTAATTTATTCAGAATGAGTCAAAGAAGTAAAGATTTACTTAACAAATCACAATAGTGGTACAGGGCAGCTACAGCAGTGACATCACATTATTATTCACAAAAAATGTGTAAAACATGTATAACATGCCGAGAATGTTTGCAGAAATGTGCCATACCTGCCTCTTAGCACTGTAGCCTTTCTTTTCTGAATCAAATGGTTTACTTCAGCCAAATGCTAAATGCATTCAGCTTATGTTCAGTCATAAATAGACCAGTCTTAGCCAAATGTTTTTGAGTGATTCCCAGGTGCAAGCAGTGTCAGAAGTGCAACAGGTAGCACACTTGTCTTTGGTGCAGACACCTGTTGGTTCTATTCCCACAGCAGGTAGATCAATTCTTGATACTGTAGTGTAACATAAGGGATATGCTATCTTTTGGATGAGATGTTAAACAGAGGGTCCCATCTGCTTGAGTTGGTGGTAGCTCAGGTGGATGTAAAAGATCCAACAGTACCAATCAAAAGAGTAGAGGAAGTTCCCTGATGCCAAGGCCAAATTTCCCCTAGTAGTGTAAATATCACCTTGGTTCTCCCATGAAAAGAGGCTACTAATGAAGTGGGAATAACCTGGTCAACAAAGGATAAATAAAATAAATATTAGCTTGTGTTGTCTGAAATTACCCCTTGAAGCTAAGTGCATTCTTTTGAATCTAACCCTAATTCTTTTCTGGGTTAATTCAGAGTTGTCTGTCTTTCTAACTCCTTCCATGATTTCCTAAGAAGTAGTCTGAACTTCTGTTATGAGGAAGCTTTCCTCATTACCCCGAATGTTGGGTGAACTAAAAATCTACTGCCTGCTTTATCAAGAAACCATTGACTCTACAGATGGAGACAGTCTTCAATGAGCATTACCTGTTTGAGCCTACCTAATCTGTATCTAGTGTCAGGCTCTAAAATGAATCTGCTGGAGTTTATATATTTGCTAGTGTAGATAGTGGAGTTGGACATATTCCAGTATGACCATTTCAGCCTCAGTGTGGGAGCAAAAATGCACAATGCCAAGAGAACAATAAACAAAGCATATTTAGGCAAAGAAGAAAACTACTAAATAATTACAACATTGCAAAATTAATGAAATTCAGCACAGGTAAAATATAAAATCAGTCACAGTAAGACAATACTGTTCTTTTGGAAAACACTGGAAAAATCTCCTCTCCTTATTATTCTAACTGTGATGTAGCATTCAGAACCTTTACCAATGTGATATTTGCATATTTGCTATGCTTAGTGCATGAATTCAGAGGTCAGGGGTCATTCAATGTGGTTCTAAACTTCACCAGCTATTTAGATATTACAGTTGCCTAGTTGGTAGAACAGATGTTTGTATTTTTTATCTATGTTACCTGAAATCTTAATACCTACTTTAGGAGGAATTTATGCAAGTGTTATACATCTCTCTCTTTTTTGCTTTTTAATTTGTAACTATTTTTTGTACGACTAACCAGGATGTTTTCCTGCTCTTCTGGACTGCACCCTTAACTGCTGTATATTTTCATCTATGCTATATACAAGTCTGGCAGTACAACTTATACATGCAGAAAGTGTGCCTTCTGGTTACCCTAATTATAATTATTATTATAATATTTTGATTCTGCTGTTACTTCCTTCAATTTGCTAATGTTTTACATGCAGATCAGCAACATTTTGTGCTACATCAGCTCTTTCTCAGCTGCATTTGAATTGGTCTTTTTTGGATCAGTTTATTAACTCAGATAATAAATATTAAATAAAAAATGCACATGTTGAACACCTGCATGGAATGCATGAAGTCAGTTTGGTGTCATTCTGTGGACTAAAGCTGAGGTCTGATAAGTTATACTGTGCCTTTTATTCCAGAGAGTTTCACTGGTTTCCACCAAAGACTAGTCAGGACAAAACAAAAATAAAAACAAAGAAATGTTTTCAGAAGATGAGAAAGATAAAAAGTATTTATGTAACATCCTTACATTCACTGCTGCAGTATTTTTTTAACTATAAGGCATTCCTTTCCTCAGAAGCCCGACATCCAGCTAGTTTTCCAAAGACTTCTGAATTTAAAAGTTATGATAAACATTACCATACACTCATTCAGGTTTTCCAAAAACAGAACTTCTTTGCCGCCAGTCTGAAAGTATCTTTTGAACTATCTGTCCATTTACTTCCATCTGTTTTCTGCAAATTTTCTTTCTCCTTGGACTTCATACACCTGTTTATTGTTTTTGCAAGATAAGTGTCCCATTGGGGATTTTGTTTTTTCTTATTTTTTTGTGTTACTTGAGGTTATTGCCATCTAGAAAGGATAAATGCAAGTGGGGGAGACAGAGTTCCCATAGACACCACCATGATAAATGTCCTTTTAGCTTAGGTGCTTCTCATGACCATACGTCTTGTTCTATTTGTCAGCATTTGTTCCGAAAACCCTTCCCAGTAGACTTTCTTCCCTTTCTTTGTATCTCGAGAACCAGCATTTTAGGCTACTTGCTAAAGTTACTATGGAAGGAATCTCTCACCCTGAGGGTCAGCCATTAGGGAAGAAGAAGGTGAAAAGGTATGGCCAGAATCTTCCACTGTCCTGCCTCTGCCAGGTGTTTCTTCAGAGGTCATTACAAACTCAGAGGCTTGTCCAGCTGTGCTGTCAGATTTCTCTGTTGTGACTGTGTTGGATTCTAGTGATCCGGCTAGCAGCACATCCCAAGAGACTTTGCAAGCATCCATCTTAGACATTCAGAGTGAACCACAGTTAATTTTTTCTGACATGCCTAGGGGAGTTCCTCAGTTTCTAATTGACGAAAAAGTTCCTGCTACAGTTCTTGACTGTTGTCCTGGACCTGAGCCTTCTCAGGATGTTCCCTTAAAAAAGAAACAAAACAAAATTAAGTATTTCTTCTGCTTCTAGGGATTCACAAAGTGAGTGGCAGGCTTTTACTTAGGGGTTATTTTCTGCCTTAATGTTCCTGAAGTTTCCTCATGGGGTTTCAGTTCCTACTCCTCCTTGGTCCTCTACACCTCTTAAAAGGCCTAGAGACCAGGATTCTTCTGAGGATGAGTCAGATACTGATGATGAATGCTTAACTTATACTACTCAAATTCCATCTCCTTTGGACTATGGATTGGAGGAAATTTCCTTTGGGGACACACTCTCTAGCAAGTTGGATTTTTTTAAGTGTGATTGTACTCAGGTCTCTGATATCCATAAAAGGTACTATGAGTTGTTGCAGCTGGACTCTCCTAATCCTCCTGTCTTGGCTACTTTAACGGATGCTTTCTCCAATATCTTTCAGACACCCGATTCTCTCCCCACTGCTCCCAAGAAGCCTGATAGGTTTTATAGGGTTCCTGAGGATTGTTCTTTTTTATATAAATGTCCTACTGCTGACCCTTTGGTAGTGTCTGTAGCCTCTGATAAACCATCTCAGTTGCTTCCTTTGCCCAAGTTGCCTTCTGACAAGGACAGCAGAACTATGGACAGGCTGGACAAAGGAGTTTACACTTCTGCTACCCTAGCTTTTAGGGCTATTAATTATCAGACCCATATGTCTCGTTATGTATTGGCTCTTCTTTCCCAGCCCTGTCAACTTATTTCTGATTTTCCAGACTCTGAGGGTAAAACTTCTGTTCCTTCCTTGCTAGGGACTTCCTCTCAAGTTGTTCATCATTCTATTAAATGTAGTTATGATGCATCAGATGCCCCTTCTAGGGCTACTGCTTTTGATTCAGTTATGAGGAGGTATTCTTTGCTTAGGCTTCAACCTCTACCTGATGATATTAAAGCTAAGCCGATGGATTCTCCTTTGGATTTTAAACTTTTATTTGGGGAAGCTGCTGCTGGTTTAAGTCCCTTTAGGATAAGAGTAAGGCCTTACGGGAACTTAAACATTTGTCTGTTTCTCCTGTGCCTAAATTTCAGAGAAACTACCCTGCTAAGCCTGCCTTTGTTCATTGGCAATCATGTTCTTCTACTAAAAGTAAGTAGAGCGGAAAACAGACTCCTCCTGCTAAGACTACTCAATTTTTGGGGACTTCGAAGCTTTCCTTTCTGGACAAATCAGGCAGTGTGTGAATATGTGTCCCTTCCCAGTCACATTCCTCTTTCTCTTCACCTTTCTCTTTCTCTTCTGGTTTGGCTTTAGATCACTCAGGATTCTTGGGCTCTGTTGATCATTCATCAAGGGTACTTCATGGTGTGGAAATCCCATCCTCCATTTATGGGCATTCCTCAGCCTCCTCGGGAACATCTTCCCTTTTTAACAGAGGTTCTTCAAGATCTCTTGTCCCAGAGTACTATTCAAGAGATGCCTGTGTCCCAAAGGGGGAAAAGGTTTTTCTCCAGGCTGATTTTAGTGCCCAAAAAGAGGACCTATTTTAAACCTGTCTCATCTAAACACTTTTATAAAGGTACCTTCTTTTTGGATGTTGTCCCTTCAGACTCTGTTTCCTCTCTTGCTCCCTCAGTCCTATATGGTGTCTCTGGATCTCAAGGATGCTTATCTCCATATTCCGATCCGTCCTTTTTTCAGGACATTTTTGCATTTCTCTGTTGCTTCCTGGCATTTTCAATTCTCTGCTTTGCCCTTTGGACTTTCTACTGCCCCAAGGGTGTTTACCAAATGCCTTGCTCCTGTGATCGCCTTTTGCAGACTTCAAGGAATCCAAATATTTCCTTACTTGGATGACCTGTTGATTCAGGCATCCTCTCCAGAGACCCTTTTGCAAAATCATTTTGCCATGTCCCTTCTTCAGACTCTGGGGTTCACTATACATTTCAAAAAGTCTTCTCTGACTACTTCTCAGGATCGTGTTTTTTTGGGGGGTTGCAGGATTCAAACAGTGCCATTGTTTGCATCACTGCCTCTCCAAAGGCCTTAACTGCCATTTCTTTCTTTCACATTCTTCTTCCTCTGGCTTCCATTACCTCCAGGGAGTTTCTTAGAGTTCTGAGTTTTATGGCATCCACATTTTCTCTGGCCAAATGTCATATGAGAGAGTTTCTGAGCTTTCTGAAGTCAGTGTATCTTCAACATGCTCATCGTCTTGAATATGTAATTCCTCTTCTTCTTTGCTTCAGACAGGAATTTCTCTGATAAATTCAGCAGTTGTATCTGAATCCCGGGATCCATTTTCATCCCCCTCTTCCCTCTCAGGAATTGCTCATAGATGCCTCAGACATAGGATAGGGGTGACTTTTGGCTTCCTAAAGGTACAGGGGGTCTGGTCGCCTTATCAGCAGAAGGAGAACATCAATGTCAAAGAGATGAAAACTCTCCTGCTGGCTCTTCAGGCAGGCCTTTTAGTCTCTTTTTTCTCCAAAGCTTCTCAAAGTATTCACAGACAATACAACAGTGATGTGGTATATCAACAAAGGAGAGCTTATCTTCTTTGTTGGTTGGCAATTCTGGTATGGGATCTTGCTGTCAAGTGTCAAGTGACTCTTTAGGCAGTTTATATCCCTTCATGTCAAAACGTTGTGGCCGACACTCTGAGCAGGTCCTTAACTGAGTCCCACAAATGGATGCTTCACAGGGATGTGTTTCTGGACATTATGCACCAGTGGGGTACTCCTCAAGAGGATCTTTTTGCTTCTCCTGTGAACAGACAACTTACACTGTACTGTGCCAGTGTCCCAGGTCCTCTAGTATGGAAGGTGGACATCCTCTCATTCTCATGCAAGGGGATGTTTCTTTATGCTTTCCCTCCCCTTCCTCTCATTCCAAAACTCCTGTACAAAATCCAGCAGGATGCTCCTAAAATCTTGTTGGTGACCCCCTTTTGGCTGTGAGAGCACTGATTCCCTATTCTTTTGCATCTAGCCAGGGGCAATCAGCACAAGTTACCATAAAGGGTGGATCTAATCACACAAGACAAAGGATCTCTTATCCAACCCCACCTGTCCACACTTCAACTGACACTGTGAGTGATAGGATTTTGATTCCTCACAGACACAATTTTTTCTGAGGACATGCTGCAAATCCTTTAGGAGGCCAGAAAACCTACAACTAGGAAATCATTTTTATACAAATGGAAGAGGTTTTCTTTTTGGTGTCTCTCATAACCTGGACCCACTTTCTGTGGGGGCTCCTTTGGTTCTCTCTTATTGGTGTGAGCTGCTCAATGATGGTTTGGCCTATTCTTCTATTAAGGCCCACCTATCAGCTATCTCTGCTTGTCTGCCTTTTTCTCCTCTTTTAGGTGCTAGAGGTGAAACAAAGCTGCTACAGGTGAAACAATTTCTTAAAGGCATCTTTAATATTAGATCTACCAGAAAGCCTGTTTGTCCTCCCTGGGATCTTAATTTTGTTTTGGAGAAGTTGACTCAGACTCCCTTTGAGCCTGTTGCTTCAGCTTCTTTGCAACATTGTTCCTGTTTTTTTATTAGCGCTTACTTCTGCCAGACAGGTGTCTAAGTTGCAGGCACTTATGGCTTGTCCTCTTTTTTTGATTTTTCATGAGTATAGGCTGTCCTTGCACACTAACCCTTCTTTTATGCCAAATATGGCTAATGACCTATCTCTTAATCAGTCTATTAATCTGCCTACATTTTTCACCTCTCCACAAACTGACAGTGAGAGGGTGGTGCATACTTTGGGCATGCATAGGCAACTTACAGTTTATTTGTATATGACCAAGGCTATCAGAAAATCTGATCAGCTATTTATTTATTTTCATCCTAGATTGTTGCGGCTTGCTTTATCCAGGCAGACTATTTCTTCTTGAATTTCTAAGGCTATTTCCTTTTGTTACACTTCTCATAGCAAGAGTCTTCCTTTTTTCAATTAAGGCTTATTCTACTAGAGGTGTGGCTTCTTACGGTATTTTTGCAAAGGCTTAGATACTAATTCTATTCTTGAAGCAGATACCTGGCCTTCTCTGCATAACTTTAACAAGCATTATAAATTGGATGGTATCTCTAGTGTTAGGGCTGGTTTTGATAGTTCAGTTCTCATAGGCGCCGGAAGCTGTTAAAGACTGGGGGGGTGGAGAGTGACAGGGGCACTTAGTGAACTAAAAAGGGTAATTTTTTTATAACTATATGCTACCACAACATAGGTTCACTAGAAGGACATTTTAAGCTTAGCAATTTCCCTTTTGGTCCTTGAATTAACATTTTCTGATTGATCTTAGCTATCCCCAAGGCTGATAATTGTACATTAGCCCTAGTGAGAACAATTGTGATCATACCATAGATAATTTGAGGGAGCCATGTAATGGATGCAACATTTAGGAACTGCCTCTATCCATTAGTGGCATGAGGGGAAATCCTGGAGTACATTTTCTATTATGCATCCTTAGATCCAAGTTGCATTTGAATATGGATGGATGAGCTTTGCTTTATTTTTATGGATAGTCTGTTCCGGAACAGTGGTAGCCTCTGTGATATATATCCATCTCTCCACAACATTCAGTTTAGATACCTGGACTGAGTATTTCTGATGCCATTTGACTTGCTGATGTTCATTAGGTCCATCTGTATTATGTCGAAGGATGCATTGTATTCCAGACATGTCACCTCTAAGCACTCTGTAGGATACTGAGTATAGTAATAAATCTTTGAGGTGGTCCATGCAAGACCTATTGTTTAGGACTTGTATCCTTTTAGTAAGGTATCTCTGAAGGTATTCCAGTTGTTGCATGGGGCTGGACAGATACATGCCAAAGTGGGCATTATACAAAATGATTGCCCTAATGAGGGCTTTGTAAAGGGGGACAACAACATCTCTAGATCTAGTCACAATCAATTTGTTTATAAGCTGTGCAATATAGAAATGCTTTATGACTCTGGGCACATGTTGGTCAAAGGTTAGGTCAGTGTACACACAGTTCCCAAATGCCAAACAATGGGATCAGTTCTCAGAGGGCATTGTCATGATTTTGACACCAGTTATTGTTTGGGACAAACCTTCCTGCATGATGGATAAGTCATTTGGGGATTCAGTAACTGCTCCTAGCTTGCAGTCAGCTCACACTTAGCTGGCCAAAGCTCGTTAGTATTTCCTTTTACTTTTGAGATGTACATGCCAAACTGAAAAAGTCTCAGCACCGAACCCTGGGGGACTCCAGTGGTGACTGGCCTCTTCCCCTGTTTTGATCTTCTGCATCCTGTGAGCCAAGCTGGCAATGCAGCTGGTGATGTAAGTGTTTGCTTCTACATTATTCATCTTTTATACTACACCTGAGTAGGGGATTGTGTCAAAAGGCTTGGCCAGGTCAACGTAATGTGGTGTGAGCTGTTTTACCTTCATCCATTGCTTTGGTAACAAGAGTAGAGCTTAAAATCTGCCCATGGTTTTGAGCTTTTCATACTTTCCTCTGGGCTGTTTTCAAACACATTTTTAGGGTCATGCATACATGTATGCATTCGATGATTCACCTTCCTGATTGTATTAAATTATATTTCTTGTATAATACAGCACACTTGTTAGACTTAAGTTATAGCACATTTTAATGTATTGTTTAAACATTTTTCCAGTAAGCAATGAAACAAAAATGCATTAACCAATAATGACAAAACTGCCCTATTCAGAACATTTCTATGATAACAGTCTACTTCTACACACAATATATAAATACAGAAACACAGTAGACTGTAAGCCATAGGCATGTTGTACAGCTTTTTATTTTCAATTGGGGGGGGGGGCAAAAGTCCAAAATCCAGAGACACATTTTAACACATTGCCTGTATAAAGTTGCTTGCATAAAACATTGTTACCACCATGCATTTTGCTGCTAAGTCTTGAACCCAGAACACTGTTCACTACAGTGAGAGCAACATATCACTAAACTAAACCAGCAGTTTCTTGAAAGACAGGAAGACAGACTTAAATGGCTATCATATCATTTAGTGAATTCAGTTCTCACTTCTCACCATAGCTCTCAACCTCTTAGCACAAAAATACAGAACAAAGACAATGATGGGGGAATACAGCCCCAGAATAGGGACACATTTCAAATACTGATTTTATAACCTTAGAAAATTGCTTGAATAAAAGGTTTTGTTTTACCACTCATGCAAACCAGAAAGAACAGAACAAAACTGTGAGGCATAGCTCCACAAGTGATGGTGACTAGGGACTTTAGGCTCTTTTTATCTGTACCCAAGGTACAGGGTTTGAGCCTGAGTACATCTAGCCACCAGATGTACCCTGTTGGGGCCATTTACACACACACACACACAAACACACACACACACACACACACACAAACACACACACACAGACACTCTCTGATAGTCTCCACTCTGCAATTAACACCTGTCCCAGTCCAGATGAAACAAACTCCATTCTGCAGCAGCTTATATCCCGCTTACAAATAACAGCTAGAAACAAACTTTGAAGCAGCAGATTCTGAATATATCCTGCTCGCACATAACGGCCAGAAATTTGCTGACATCATTGCTGCAAATGAAACTGTTCACAAAAGGGACAGAGGTGATCTGCAACAGTGGTGGTGGGGGGGGGGCATGCTCTATAGTTTTGCTGTCCATGTCAGTTCTTCATGTTTTTCTTAGTGGATTCTTTTACCCCTTCCTCCTCCCTAGGGGTCTTCTTGAGCTTTGGCACTCTGTCATATAGTTAAGAATACTGCAGCAGTAAATGAAAGGACATACTACAGTTGTGTAAAATCTTATCATAATGGTAGATATCCTTGCCTTCACTGCTGCAGTATCTAATCCCTCACTCCATCCCCCTATTTCTTTACCTTCCTGGATGTACACATTACCTATTGGGTTCCTTAGACTGGCGTTCCTCCTGGGGCAATCAGTTCTGTTTTTGGTAAGCCTGAATGTCACCTTTATGCCCTACATTATGCAGGGTGCATATGGTGACATTCTGCATACCTTTTAAATTCAGAAGTCTTCAGAAGACTGGCCAGATGTCAGGCTTCTGCAGCAGGGAATTCCTTACAGTTAAGAATATTGCAGCAGTGAAGGCAAGGACATCTGCCGTTATGGTAACATTTTACACAACTGTACTTTCTTTTGGCAACAACTTAATTTTTGTCTCTTTCTGCTCATGTTTCATAAATAATTAAAGGTGCCTTATAACACCTCAAAAAACGTTACAGGCCTTGCATTCTGGAGGAACATTAAGCATTGACACTCAAGCTGAAGTGATATACAAGAAAATGTAACACAGAGTTCCAGCTGTACACTCTGCGAAGTATCAGGGTCATTGTATACTACATTTTTGTGGTGCTGATTGTGTTTACATGTAACTAAAAGAACCAGGGTAATTTTGAACCACTCATGGCCTTCACCTTATAGTTGGATGATTCACCATTCTGTTCCATTGAGTTATGTATTTAAAAATGTGTTATGATGACTTTGGGTTCAGCTTGTGTGAATCTATATTTGACAATTATAGTGAGTGAGTGAGTGAGTCGAGAGACAAAATTGCTTTTTCCATCAAATGAAATAGTAACTGCAAAGTTTCAACTTGAAAAGCAGGGCAATGCTGTTGCCCCCACCCTCTTTTTGAAGGGGAAAGGTTTGGTAGTCACAAAAATATAGTTCTCTTAATTTTATGGTATACATAAGTATGTATAGTTGTGTGCTTGTACATCTATGTGCGTTTGCCCATGTATGTCACTTTGTGAGTTTGTAATCCTAATTTAGTGATGTGAGTTGCATCCTATGTCAAAAACAAAGTAGTCAACTGTAAGTGTCATTTATAATGTCTCAGACCTAAGTTTGCACTGGATTAGCTGGTAAATCCACCTTTGCAATTCAGTAAGTTTATATTTTACAGTATACTGCAATAATTTTTCATTCATTCAAGGACTTCGAGCATGTCTTTGTTACTAGCCTCCCCTTTTGGGACCATAATGGTTTGAACACTAACTACAAATAATCCATATAACAAAGCATTATGGGAAATATATGTAAATCCTCATTAAATATCACTGCATGATTTGGTTTTAAGCACAATTACATGGCATGAAAGGGTATTTTAATGTAATCTGCAAACGTCAGGGTAGGAGATGTATGTGACTTGAACATTATCTTTTGAACCCTTCTGTACAACTTTTCTCTTAAGATGATGATAAATGCAGACTTTATGTAAAGCACATCTTCATTGTTGGTGACACTTTGAAAAAGAAAATATTAAATGTAGACATCTTGCAATATGAACTCAAAGGCAATTTAAGTTAATTGGGTTGTACTAGTTCAGGAAGAGATCAAACAGAGTAGCTAGCAGGCAGCATTTCACAAAAAAATTATCTTTAAAGTACAAGGCACCTAGCATATTTTATCAGGCAAAGACAGAAACACAGTAGGTTAATCAGACATTAATCTGTGAAAAATGATTAGGAAATTCACATTTACAAAGACACTACAAATCCCACTGTGTACATATTTACATATCTACTGGTCTGAAAGGATTACAAATCATCCATTCAAAGTGCATGTAACTGTTTTAGACTGATTTGTTATTACTAGAGCATTTCTTGTGTAGCATGTAATGAAACAATGTCTGGATTTTTAAACCGTTTACTATGTTTCTGTACTTGTTGGTATTTGAGACTGCAAGTACTAAAGGCTGCCCCGCTAAAGCTGCCCACTTCTGTCAATATATTTGCAGTAATAACTAGAACTGCTTTAAAAGGCAAATAATTGGAATATTGCAAAATATGCACTTTAAAGATATAGCAAAATAATACATTACTCTTCACACATATCATTTCCCTACCTATAATGCAAACAGAAGGGAAAGAACATTCTACAGGCTTATTAGTTTGTGCATACAACTACGGTCAGTAAGATGAACAAAATTCTCATGGCATTTTTACAGGTACAGAGAAGCAACATTGTGGACTCCAATAAAAAAGACTTGCTCTCAGTGTAAATGACCAGGTCTTTTGGAAGCTGGCCTCTGGTGATAGCCTGTTAACAGAAAGGACTTACACTGAAGTAAGTCACTTACATTGAGAACGAGTCTTTTGGAATTAGGCAGACTTACACTGAGATAAACTCTTTTAGAATATGGCCCTATGTTTCATAAGCTTAGAAGAACACAGGTATAATACTACACCTCCCTTGGGCAGCAACAGAATAGGCTTTCATACTATCCTTTCTGGTATACACTATCATGGACTGTATTAAACTAATGGAGTGGTCTGGGTGGGCAATAATCACAATTAAAACTAAAAGATTCATAAATCAGGAGAAAAAAAAACGTTACTTCCTACATAAAAGTGCCACACTTAATATCCCCTAAAAGCAGGTAGAATAATTGTAATGAGGCCAGTCAACCAAAAGTAAATACATGATTAAATAAGTAAAGTGTTTTAACAATGTAATAGATCAGAAAATATATAGTATCTATCTTTTCAGAAGCTATTAAGCCTTTAAATATTGCAAGTTAATATACTAGATTTTACATATGCTTGCAAAATAACAAAATGTGGTGGATGTAAATTTTAGGATATGCCAGTCTGAAATGTATATTTGATTATTACTGTTATAGCTGACTACTTCAGAATAATAAAAATGTAGTATTTCTAATGAATATAATCATCCTAGTTTAACTGAATATCAGGTCTATGCAGATCAGTCAGCAGGATGTAAAACAACAACTTTCTCTAAGATTCTTGGACTGTTTCTTTAAATTTACATATATAATGTCATTATGTTTATGATTAGACAGATATCTTTACAAACAGCAGTGTCTTCAAGCCTCTGTAAGAATTAGACACTTGTCTGTTGACTGCAGGATGTGCTATGGCATAACACTTTTCTGCTTCTCTCTGTAAAATAGCATCCTAAAGATGAGCACCTTTTTCCTAACGCTTATCATGTTACCATCTCCTTTTTTTTTTTTTCTAATTCAGTAAACCCCAAAATAAACAATTATTTTCAAATATAATGGCATTGTAACTTATCATTCAATATTTATATCTAATGTATCAAACTGAAAATGATGGTGCCTCACCCATTCAGGGTGAAGAAAGTGGTAGCCCGGTTGGTTGCCCACCATCTAGAAGCAGAGGTTTATTTCCCACAAAAATACAGACAGAATATTGGAGATATGGATTTGCTGCTCATACATTGGTGATGGTAGTTCTCTCTGGATGTATGTGAATATGCGTTCAAATGTGAAACCATGGGAACCCAAAGTGATATGAGTACTCACACCAGTTACTAGGGGTGGTATAAGGGCTTCCCCTCTGAGCCTTAGAGGTAGGGGGAAGAGAGTCAGTAGTGTGGGTGTTGTCAGCAGCTGTGTGCAAATAAACATTGTAGGGGAGGGTTAATAGTAATATAGGCTCTGACTTAGAGATCCATGGGCTGTAGGTAGTCAGTAGACACATGTCTCTTGGGATGGTTGATTGTCTGTGGATGGCTAGGGAATAAACAGCCTTCATGCCTCACCCAGGACAGTGACCACACTGTCACTGACAAGGGAATGAACAAACTGAAGACTCAAAGAAGGAAGAGCTGATGCTCAGAATGTGGGGAGGGAAAAAGCCCTCTAAAAATATCACATTCAGTATTTGGTTTTCCTACCTTCATACAGAGTAAGTGTCATATAACTTGCAGAAAAATATAAATATGGATTTTCATTTTTCTGACTTCTCATGTCATTTCTGCAGAAAGACTTTTTATACCAATTTGCATGATGTTGAAGATAACAGCAGTAGATTTTGTTAATCTCAGCATTTTGCACAATCAGATATAAACTTCAAAATGGGTACATGATTTAAAGAAGTACAATGCTTCTTCAAATACGTTTTCATTATTTATCTCAGTACCCTCTATGAATAATGTTTTCAGTTACTTCTCTTTCTTTAAAATGCCTCCATACAAAGCATTAACAATGTTATGAAAGAGTTTCATTTTCTCCAGCAGTCAGCTATTAAAACGGTTTTGCCTTGGGTTGAGCAGACCAGAATAAAAGCTAGGGACTCTTTATGAATTACTTGACATTCTTGAAAGTTCCACCAAATAGCGCTCCTTCAGTCCGGGAGCCATCTTTGATTGCCATCACTTTCCTTAGATATGCCAGTTTTCTGCTTGGATTGTTTTTTTTTTTTTCTTCTCCAGTGTTTGTAACTTGTGTTCTGGCTTAATGTTAAACTTCTAATTCAGATATTGTTCTCTGTATTTTTGCAAAGTTGTAGCCTCCTGAAATAAAGTGGCTAAGATTTATTATGTAAGTACAGCCATTGTCAGGGACACTGATTTTCAGTTTTCAAAAAAACAAACTTTCATTTTCATGAGATGAAATCTAGAAATTATACCTGTGATTTTTAAATGTAATTTCCAGTCATTATGGTGATTTCATTATAATTTTAATCTGTATCAATATATATTGAAAATTAAAATAGATTCTAAGCACAAAATATTCAATAATGCAAGCTGGGAATATTATAAACAATAAATATGAGTAGAAATTCTTCTTCCATGAGTTGATTCTCAGGCCTGTATTGCCAAATTCTGTGAAAGTGCCATAATTTTTCAATTCTCAGTCAAAAACTGGGATTTACAGGTATTTTGTCCATAAAAAATTAAAATCAATGTGCCTGCCTATTGTACGTTCATGTACATCAGTGATTTCATTTGTCCAATGTTACAAAACAGATTTTAATTGCTTCAAACTACTTGTTTTTTCATTCTTTAGACATTAACCATTTTTTTCTCATTTGATCTTAGATTCTTATGCATGGTGTTTCACTTTTGGACAGCAACATTTATTTATTTATTTATTTATTTATTTATTTATTTAAATTTGTTGACCGGGAGTGTCCGACTGGATGTAGGTCCATTATCATTCATTAATTCTAAAATCACAGGTTAAAAATATCTAAACATACAATAAGTATCATAACATAAAAACAGCTGAAGCCTACAATTGGCTTGCTTGTGTCCAGTCATAAGCCTATAAGCTGATAAGGCTGCAGCTTGGGAGCTGTTGCAAGGATGTTTGTTAGACTTCTCCATTAGAGCAAGGGGTAAGGAGAGAGCAGATCAGCGGGTCAGAATATGAAATTGGTAACAGGTAGGGAGGAGGTAGCACTGAGGTGGCTTATCAAGCAATTAAAAGCAGGTAGGGTTTTAGGCCTGTTTGATGTCACTTCTTTTTCTGTTTTTCAAATCTATCCATAGGATTTGGTGACCAAGAAGAGAGCCATAGAATTTCAGTTAAATTACCATATTTCTTTCCCGGAGTGTGTGTGTGTGTGTGGGGGGGGGGGGCTCATTGAATGCTAGCATGGACAGGGGAGATGCAAGAGTGCGGTACTCATCCATGGATGTTACAGTCAGGCTCATCTGATGTTTTAAAGACCCTTGGTTTGTTAAACTGGATAACGAAGCTGCATTTCAGCTCCTAACCACGTGGGAATCAGACTGGCCTTGGTTAAATATGTGTGTCTGATGGCTAATATTTATTTTGATAAGATAATGTTGATGGGTTTTGCAGTAGTGTGTTTTACTTTTGAAATGTTTAGCATAGCTCTGCATTAGATTTGGCAGAGGCAGTCCCCACAGCAGAAGGCTATTATTTGGATGATTTTCTGCTGATCAGGGAGGGTTTGGATGTTAAGAGGAAAGGCACGCAGTGCTTTACTAACATGTCATAATGTGGAGGTGACTTTGGCTTAAGAGATGTCGGACGGCCCATGTAAGGACTTACGTGTCTTAGACTTAGAGCTTCAAAGTGGATGTACACCATATTTTTTACACCTACCTTTAGATAAGTTAAACAAGTTGTGAGACAGAATTGAATTTGTTACAGGCAAAGAAAAATTCTGAGTTGGAGAAGTTATGGAATTTTTATTTTTGTTAAATTTTGCATGTAGGTCAATAAGGTCTTGTAGAATTTTCTGCCAATCTTTGGCTATCTTGCTGAAGGTACGGAGGCACGAGAACCACAGAATAGTAGCCAGACCTGTCAGGCAGGATCTTTCCATTTCGGCTGACTTTCTGCACTTGGTTCAATGGAATTTCTTTTAAGCATGAACAATGGATTTCATCTGACAATTAGCAACTTTATAAAGATGAAGCTAGGGGTTAGGCATGGCAACTTGTTTTAAGAGGAGATACATTGCGATTGAATGGTCTGTATAGTGACCACTTGAATAGTGAAAAGATGCAACATATTTGGGGTTAATGCCTTTATGGACAGTGCAAACAATGTGGCAGGAAGACTTAAAAATAGACAGGTGGTTTTCCTTTATGGCAATATTGACAAAGACGTCAGCTAGGTCTATTTTGATACAGCTTGTACTTAGGAAGATAGAGTTGCGGAGCTTGAGAGATAGGTACTTTTTTTGATAAGCATGCTCTGGGGTGACTGAATGTTGTCACTGATAATTTCTCTCACTTTCAATTTAACTGCTTTGGTGCCAAAAATGGACAGTCAATAGCACTGCCTGAGGAGGTTTCAAACATTGACAGGTTGTAGTGTGTTGGTTGGTGAAACAGTCTTGTTCTAGAACAATAAGAAGAAAGGTTAGTTCTATGGTCATATCTTTTATGACTTTTGTGGAATAATTGGAAAAGCATGAAAGAATTTATTAGTTGGTTCTCAGGTACTTGATTCAATGCCGGAAATTAGGTGAGGCAGTATGAACAGCGAGGATTCACCTGGCTGCTCTTAGTGCAGCTAAATGGTTCATGATGTTAGGGATAGTACCAAACAATGGTGGATTACCAGAATGTTAAAAGGCTGAGATAGTCTGAAAGGCTTGTGATTTGGGTCTCCCATTAAGCAGGCAGTTGATGTAATGATGTAGAAAGGGTTATATGTGCTGCCTTTGAGTAATAATGTATGCACTCTGTGGCAGCATTGTCTGTTTTTAATTTATGAAAGTTTTTTGTATAAGTGTTAGGCAGTTTGCAGTGTAGAGACTTGTGTGTTTCAGAGTCAGACACTTTGATTTGGTTGTGAAGGTGTCAAGCTGGATCACAAAAAAACAGACCATCAGGTACTTATCAGCAGGAATTTTGAAAACTTGTATTCACTGTTTTGAACAGTTTAATGGAAGCATGTATCTGGATCATGAAGGGCTCATTTATTTTTCAGGGTTTAGATGGTTACACAGTTTCTTTTAAATTCATAGTTTCATAAGTAAGTACTAGGCTAGTTGCTGTTGGGGGCCATTTTACGTCTAGCCAATTTCCCTTCCAAAGGTGAAAATGAAACCTGTACATTGTGTCTGCTGCAGATGTAGCATGAGCAACAGTAAACTTTTTTTCCCTTGAAACTCACATTCATTAAAAATGCACTGAAACTCACATTAGGCAATCTGAAGATGTTTAAAAGCCTAACCAATAACTGGAGGTGAGGATCAAACCCTGTATCATGCATCTGTCAGGTAAAGACCTTAACTTTTATTGTCCCGATCTCCTTCAATAAACACACATCACACCAAATGACATTTGACGATCTTTATTAAATTTCATAACATAGCTTTGTTCACCCAATTCATTAATTACAATTATTCATAATATAATTGATTCTAAAAACAGCATAACATTCTTGTAATGTTAATCAGGGCAGCGTACCTACTCACCCTGCCCCAGTAAGCAGCGTCCATACCTCTGCTTGATTACTTTACTTATGAAGCACCATCCTTATAATGTTAATCAGGGCAGTGTACCTACTCACCCTGCCTTGGCTGCCCAACAAGCAGGGTCCATACCTCTGCTCACTTACTTTACTTATGAAGCAGCGTCCCATCTCACTTCATACACCATCCATTGAATTACCTTCCACCAATAAGCAGCATCCTTACCTCAGCTTACTTATCTATTCAGCAAACTTCCTCCATCTACTCATTTTCCTTTCCCCAGATCCTTAAAATGAACATCCAGACACCAGAAGGGGAACAGAAGAGGGCAAGCCTGTCCCTCTTCTCCGCCAACCAGCCTGACCAGGCTGTTCTCCCTCCCTTCTACCCAAAATTGTTCAAACCACTACTTCCTATAAAGGGAAGGGTCAAGCCAAATATCATCACCTTAGAATCCTGTCATAAACCCACCTTGCCATACCATCACTGAAACACACCCTAATGAAACTCAATAAAATAGGATTACCATGACCCCACTGTAGCACCTGAACATCCAACCCAAGAGAATACACATCCTTTTCTGCTTCCTTCAAAGCTGAAATCATGACTCAATCTGAATGGATTGACAACCTATAATCACAAACTATAACCCCTATGAACTCAAATCGACACCCATTCAAAACAACTAGCATCGAGTCTCCCACCCAGGACCCTGTCAACTGTAACCTATCACTTTAGCCCACCAACTACCCTGTTCTGGATGTGCAACAACTCAGTTACCGTAGGGAATAGTTTAACTCCAAAACTTTAATGTCCTAACCTTAGATGGCAGAAATCCAGCACCCCTTGACCTAGTTCCTGAAAACTCACCTATGCTCAGCAATGAAATATTTTACATGCCCAGCCATAAATACCCCCAATTCACTCATTACCAAACCATTCTTAACCCCTGTTTGTCCTTAGCCTTTTCCCTCAAAAGCTCTCTTTCCTTATGTTACTTTTACTACGAGTAGGTAATTAAGACCTATCCTGCAACCAGGCTTCCTTAAACCTTCTAACTCCTCTGTAACTATGCACATAGTTTCTAAAGCTACCCCAACATAGCCACCTACCTACCATGCTTCCTAAAACCCTATCTAGAAAATTCACCCAAACCACAAGTGAAATGATCCTTGTGCTACTCTGTAAAACCTTAACCTGCTATGTAACATTAACACTACCTACTCAAGGGACAAAGTTGTCACCCCAAGATACCACCCATTAGGAAAAAACTCCAGCAGGATCTATATCACATTATCAAAATTCCAAAATGTCAAAAACCCCATAAGCTCGACCTTGGAATCTCAAAATGTGATATACTCGAATGCTCAGAACAGCAAATTTTTTCCAAGGTAAAAAATTTGCTGTTCCGAGAATACACACACACAGCACAAGCACACCAAAATACACAATCCACACATACACACTTCATAGAACCCTACACTAAACCGTACATACACTACTAGCTATCCACTTACCTTAACCCAACCCTAACCCTAAGGTCCCTAACTAATGCACACTCACCTTACCCACTCCCTAACCCTAAGGTCCCTAACTAACACACATTCACCTTACCCGCTCCCTAACCCTAAGGTCCCTAACTATCGCACACTCACCTTACCTGCTCCCTAACCCTAAGGTCCCAAACTATCGCACACTCACCTTAGCTGCTCCCTATCCCTAAGGTCCCTAACTATCATACACTCACCTTACCTAGGTCCGCTTGCACACTTACCTTAACCCAGTCCGTCACCTTCACACCACAGTCAAGGAAATAGCAAAGCAGCAGAAACGGCCCACTGAATACTTTCCCTAGGAAAATATTCGTTGTTCTGCAGCTTCGCTATTTCAAGCATTCGCTGAATAGGGGTCGATATTATAACATTTGAAGTTTTAAGACTTTGATGTTATAATATAGACCCACTACAGCATCCTGTCAAACACCTCATTGGCCCTTTCCCCACATACAATTCAAACAACTGGATGAGTGAATACGACCTCCCAAGTTTCTAAGAAAGCAAGGATTGAATATCACTGGCTTGCAGGAGCCGTAGGGCTGTAGCCTCATAAGTTCCTGTGCTGCTATGAATGTCGTGTGATTCTACGCATCCCATGGGATCCTCACACTCCCCATAAACCATCCCTGACAGTTTTCCCCTTTGCCCCTTTACCTAACTCTTCCTTACTTGCCCCCTATACCAATGCAATAATCAGCTCCCACTAATTAAATACAGAGCTCTAACATGCCTTACTAAGATGATTACTCAGACCTTCCTTGTGCCCCATTCAAGTGGCTAGAACATCCATCCTATCAAAACATCACCTTTCAAATCCCCTTTTCAAGCCACTGCATGATGCCTTCTGCACTTCAGCAATCTGCAAGGAAAAGAAAAAATTATAAAATTCTATGTGCACACATACCATAATTACTTAACATGGAGGCACTGACAAGGACCCCTGCCACCACATCAAACCCTTACCTATGGCCAATGGCTGTGCTCCCTTTTATGATTGAATGCAAATGCCCAAAAGCAGGGACAACTTTCAACATTAATCTAACATACTAAATGGTTAATAGAACAAATTGCACAACCCATTAACCCTGATATCACAAACTCAAATGCCTGTCCTTCTCTGACTAGCAGTGTAAAATCCTCTACCAAAACTTAACAACTTTGAAGTCCACTTACTTCCGTCAGTAACTGTTGCCCACTTGTGCTCCCCCTGTGTAACTTCCTTGCTAGCCACTGCTTCCATCATCTGCAAATTCACGTTATCGCCACAACTGGTACTCAGCACACCACCATCTACAAAGAAAAGGACACAATTAAACCGTCTTATAGTAATGAGCAGGCTCCACCTTATACCCACCTATTCCAAATTACAGCCGCAGCGTTCCAAGACCCCATCTGCAAGAACGAAAAAGACATGTAAAACATCCAAAATACATAACAGACATTCCAAGGCATCTTCAAGGACAACCTATCCTGCCAACCCGGGAAGGAATGTACCACCACCACTCCCATCTATGACAAAGTAGCCATAACTGAAGCTATGCTTCCAATGACCCTATCAAATAACCAAGATAAACTTAACTACCAGTTGAGTATGTTAAAACTAAACCCCACACATGAATTGACCTATCAATATCCCCAACCCAGGTAACCTTGCGATTCCAGACCACATCCATTAGCGCCTTGTATAAGCCAAGCTAACTTATATTGTAAAATCATCTGCCTAGCTTTTAACCTTCCATCTCCAAATGAGGCACACTAACCATAATAATGTGGAACAAATGGACCAATGCAGCAAACCTAATAATAGCTGAGTAGCAACTTACAAAATACAATAAGATATTATTTAAAATGCTCCTCTTACAAACTTAAAAGGTTGATAAAACAGGTTGCGGTAGCATGGATATTCAGAATGGTATGAAGTCAGCAACTCAAATGCCTGTCATTATTTCTGACTACAGTCTTGACTTTACCATAACTGGTCAGAAGACACCCTTCTAAGGGCAAAAAAAATAATGTGCAGCAAAATCTGAACATCCTGCATAAATCTGTACCAAGGATTTTCAGGGAAATTAACTCATCTTTATACTGCTTTTGAAGTTGATCTGAACCTAAAGATTTGTAACATTTACCAATCACCACGCAACAACTGCATTGTATATCGATGGTATGCATCCCAACAACCCTTTCTGCTAATTACCCAACTTAAATGAAAAGTAAAAAAAATTCTTGAGATTAATTTCTTAATCAATACCCAAATGCTGAAGTTTTTGCTCCCCTGATGTGCAACTTCTCAACAAAACTAAGCTACAAACTGATTTGCTCTACCAACTACACAATCACTTTTCACTTGAAACTCTGTATCAGTACTTAAATTGGACATACTAAAATTAAATATCCAAAAGCAGAATTCAGCTGTAAAATAAATAAACGATGACACTGTAAAGAAAGTAAGCTTTTCTCCCAAGTTAAACAAAACCAAACGATTCAAACCACCAACTTCCTCAGTATTTCAGAACATAATCAAAGAATAAATATACAAGCACAGATTTATTGAAATGAAGCACATACCATCAAAGTCACATACAAAACAATAACTATACACCTTCTACAGGCCAGCCATGCACGTTGCAACTGAATGATGAACTGGATCAACCTTTCCCCATTTACAAATAACAAATGAAGTATTAATATAACTATATGGAAGTCAGCATACCCCCCTACCTGTTACTCCTTGCCACCTCCCCACAATCTTAAATTCAAACCCAATCATTCATGCCCAATAAACTATCTACTCGGCAATATGAGGTGAGGTGTAACAGTTCCAGTAACAGTCGAGAGGTTTGCCCAAATGGTACATCCATGTGCGAAAGCCATTGTTATTCCTAGGTACCTTGCAGCCCGCGAAAATATCCCAAATAAGATGATACCTCAGCCAACCACCCCAACACTGAATAACCAAACCACCAATACATAGTCCCCAACCATCTCCCTCTGTAAATGCCATTCTTTGTACCCCCCCCCATCAAATATAGTCTCTTATAAGCTTAGAAAGTTGCTAAATGAACGGAGTTCTCTTAGCATGCATTTTCATGAAGGATACAAAGCCTGAAACACCAGTGTATATCATTATTTAGTGACATAAATCTGCAAATTAACCAGTGACTTGCAAGAAAATTGCTTATAACAAATACTATATCCAAAAAGGCTCACGACTTAGATGAATACCTGACAACTGAAAGATGAAAGTTCTTAACCTTGACAACTTCTGTTGTCTGTTAAGTAGAACACTATTCAATGAAAGCAATAGTATAGAGCCCTCAACCTCTTAGCCAAAGAATCAAGGACACTGTCAAAATAATGACGAGAAAAAGGAGGGCAATCCAGGACAGATTTTAAATACTGTCATCCAGGTACCCGTTCTGCGAAAGCACCCCCCATCTAATGGCTAAGTAGCAATGTGCATGCACAGAGAGCAATGCTAAAAAGAAGCCTGTGAAACAGCTTCAGAGACTCCAGAAAACCCGCAAAACAAGCTTTTCTAACCACCAGAAAACCCTCAAATTAATTAATAGTGGAAGTACTCATTCCAACTATTCTAACCTGCAGGAACCAAATTAAAGACCTGCTTTTACCAACAGTCCACACGCCACTAAATGCCCCTCTGTTGCAGAAGCTGGCAGTAGTGTGCCACCACCATGGGCATAAGTATTGCTTCATGCACGGCATTGAGACGATACTTACATAGCTTCCAGTCTAATCAGTCATAGCACTGCTGCCTATTCACTACGCCATAGCAAAATAAAGGTAGGACAAATTGTACTGCTCTGAAAACTCAGAGAATTGCTACATTCAGAAAGTTTTTTTTTTTTTTTTTGCCAGACAACTTTCTAAATCAAATGTAAGTTAACAGAAAGAGGGTGTTTTGGGCAACAAGCTTCTTGAACATATGAAGTCAAACGTGATTGCATGCTGTTTTTTTTAAAGACTGCCCAGGACTCACCAACCATACTATCCGTCATAGCAACCACGACTGTAATGCTGTAATGGCCCAATGCTGCCATTGTGGGGGTGTCTAACCCCTCCCCCACAGCATGAAGCAAACAAGCATCAGTTCTACATAGCCCGTGAAAGGAGGCATGGCCCAAGAAACACTAACCACCAACGCATATAGGAATTACTGGCTAATGACTCATCGCCTGAAGCACCAACGGTTAAAAGCACCCACGGTTAAAGCATCACGGAATGACAAAAAAATATATATATATTAATAATGTAAACCCCAACAAAGCCTACACAACCTACCCCTTCAACCTTCAGAAGGCACCGCGCCACCTCATCCAACACAACACCACAAACCAAGAGCCAAACAAAATAACCTACACAACAACGAATTCCCTACAAATAAGTATTACACACATGCAAACTACCCTGGCGAAATTATAATACCGTAATAACACACCCACCATGCCACCCCATCCAGCTCACACTGCTCCATGCTGCTTTCCAACTTTACCCTTTCCTCAAAGTCAAAGGCCTACCTGCTCCCCAGTACCTAGTACAGTAGCAAGTTCACACCAAAATGTGATTGCTTAACTCAGCAATACTAGACTAAACCCCTTAAACCCCTCTCAATCCTTATCTCATTTCTTCCCAACCATCCTTGCCTCAACTTAACCGTTTCACCTCTCCAACCCACTTAACTCCCCTTAATATCCACCTAACCTCCCCCTATGAAGATGTTGTGGGACAATTTAGTTTGTTGCCAAACTTCATTTATGTGTCTCAAGTTTTTTGTAAGTCTTTTATCAGAAAGGGACTCCTATTTCCCCCCGTTCTATTCATTTGATTTTTTTGCATAAGTTGGGGTGAGTGATGATACCATACTCAGGGGCTAATTTAATTAGTTTGCAATGAGTGATATGTTTAAAGTTGCTTGTAGTAGTTCTGTTGTTTAGTGAGCACTTACATCACTGCCAAGATAACTAGGTTTTTATAACTGTCTGTTCTTCAGTGTTATGCTTGCTATGTGTGTGCTTTAAATGAAGTATGTGTATAGCAATAAAATGGTTACACAGCTCTACAGGTGCGTTTATTGTGTTGGTCAGTAGTTTGTGGATAAATACAGTTTGACAAACATATTTGTGCATACATGTTGTGGCAGTAAATTCGTATGTGAGGGATGGGGAGTGAGTGAGTGTGGAAGGCAGAAAACAGGAATTTTATGGTCGGAGGTAGGCAGACAGGAAGCAAGGTAGATTAGGAGGGGGAGGGTTTTTTTTCTATCCTTCAGTGTTATGCTTCTATCGTCTGCTAAGTGTGTTTTTATCTCAAGTTTATTTTATCCTTACAAGTACCTTGAGTATTATTGAGAAGGGTGGAAATGCATAAGGAATATTCCCATCCAAGTCAATGAGAATGTGTCTGTCCTCCTAGCAGGGCTGCAAGGAAGTCTCAGACAGAATTTTTCCAACTGTCTATTTTGAAAGAAGGCAAAGAGATCAATTTGAGATGTCCCCTGCATTTGGAGCAAATTTTGGAAGATGTCTGTCCTGAATTTCGACTTGAGAAGGTCCTCCTGGTATCTGGTTAAACTGCCTGCCACTATGTTTTGCTCTGACAGGATACATGAGGCCCAAAGTGTCATAGAATGCTTTAAGGCTACCTCACAGACCACCAATGCCAACCAGCAAAGATGGTATGACCTTGTACTCCATGTTTGTTCAGGGACTACATGACTTTGGTGTTGACTGTGAAAACTAAAACAGGACCTGTAAACCATAAGTGGTGAAGAAATGTTAAGGCCTTATTCAGTACTAATACTTCTTTGATGTTTATGTACTTTGTACTGACTGAGGGACCCCATTCACCTTGCACCTGAACTTTCATGGACACTGTTACTTATGCAAAATCTGATGAGTCCATCTGGACTAACTGAAACTGGGATCTGGAGTTAGAAGGGTCAGCCTGGATGGAGAGAATCTGATCTCTCCAGCATTGTAATTATTGTTTCAAAAATTTCAACACTGGTACCTAAAAATCTAAGGAATGCAGGTGCTAAGGCCAATGCTTTTTTATAAGTACCATTGAATCATTCTCATATTTAGCCTGACAAGTGGAATCATGATGTTCACTGATGCCATAAGGTCCAGAATTTTGAGAAACTCTCGTGTAGAGGCAGCTTCTTGAAGACAGAAATAACAGAAAATGCCCTTATAAGTCATGAATTTTTCTTCTGGTAGGAAGGCTATTCTTTTTTCGATGTCTGTTATACACCAAGGACAATTCTTTGAGAAGGTGTGACAATGGACTTTATGGACTTTTGTAGGTTCAACTTGAAGCACAGGTGAACTAGAATACTCAAGATCTTGTCTAATGATTATAAACATCTGGAAACAGACTTTGCTTAAATCATCAAGTCATCTAAATAAGGAAAAAGATGGATGCCATGGGTCCTGCAGTAAGTAATCACTGGAGCGAGGAACTTCATGAATACAACAAGCAAGTTAAATAGCCGAAAGAGTATTGCAGAAATCTGATAATATAAGCCAGACACAGGAAATCTCAAATACTTTGTAAAGTTGGGAGCAATGGGAATGCGATGATAAGCATCTTTCAGATCTAAAGTCATCATGAAACAGTGTTTAAACGAAAGGGTTGGACAGTCTGTCGGGTGAGCATTTGAAATATGGCTACTTTCAGAAAGGTATTTCAATGAGAGAAATCTAACACTGGTCTTCACACTAGCTCATTTTTGAGTGCCAAAAAATTCTAGAGTAAAATCCTATTCCTGTTTGTGGTCCAGGAACAGGTTCAATAACCCTTACTTGCAAAATGTGAAGGAGTACCTAGACAGATGGGAGGGAGGGGATCTTCCCCTGAAAGGAGGAGGATTTTTTGTCTACTGTCAAGAGTATCCTCTCTGAATTATTCTCAGCATCCATTTGTCTGAGACTTTTGTGGCCAGGCTTCTAGGTTGAGAGAAAGTATGGGGAAAGAGGAAGAGGGATGAGAGGAAAGAATGGGCTGCCTGTGTCTTGACACAGTCATTTCTTAGCAAGGGATTGATACTTTTTGAGAAAGGAACCCATTTTATTTGGTCTGGAAGCATTATCCACCCTGACTCTTGTTAGTCTGTGAATTTTGTTTGTTCTGCCCTTTGAAGTTGAAGGCCTTCTCAGGGGACAACTTGGGAATATGAAACGCTGTAGATGCCCATCCATCGATTTACCTCTGTCATCACATCAGTTTAGAATCCACAATAGGTAGAAACAGGATCAAACCCAAAATCATACCTTAAAGGAGAATTCAAAATGTAATTTTTTTAAACGTTAGAAATATTCAGGTTATTACCTTCTCAATGCAGCAGAAGTGGCTGCAGTTCTTGAAATTGTGTCCTCACCTTCCAAGACACTTTCTACACCTGAGTCACACTAGTACTATCTCAATCACATAACACTTACGTGCAGTAGGCAAAGTGGTAGCAAAGTCATTTAAACTGTAAGTACATTGCAAAGTAAACTTCCTCATAACCTTTTTAGGAACTGGTTCACTAGCCAAAGGGGTTTTAGCTTGAGTTTTATTCACGTTGTCTAAGGATGGTAAAGAGAAGTAACAGGCTAAACATTTGGAATCTCATCCTCAATACAATCAAAAACAGTGCCGATCTCTGGCATAGCTCCAAATAGCTTCTATCAAATACATTGCCAAACCTAGCTAGCAACTGTGGAAAGGTAAACACCTGCTTGGGTTTTTGAACTTGCTCACCTTAAGAGAAGAATCAGCTGGCCAGACTCAAACTATGCAGTCATTGACTAATTTCTAGAGAAGGTAGTACCACAGTCTCCTAGATAAGCTGACTGTAAATGCTCTTAGATAACACATTTGGTTCTCCCATACCAAAACCAGGTACTGGAACAATCCCAGAGAATATGTCTGACGCACATACCATAAATGGTGATGAGCCCAAACCAGCAGGTAATAGGAGAAAAGATACATGCTCTGTGGACGAACTTAACAACAGATTCACAAACCATAGGCTAAGGCATGCTTTTATTGATCTTTCTGGATTTTACTGGAGGGAGGGGGGGGGGGATTGCCATATCAAGATCCATTAAGTTAAGGAAAAAAACACCACCCAGATTAATGCAGCGACACTATTAAGGGCTGACGAAAGGCATCAATAATATAGAATATAAACTATTTCACAAATGGGAAATACGGCTAAATTGCATAAAATATAGCAGAAATAGTTTAAAATGTATAAAGCCTTGTTCTACAACCTGCACAGTGTGGTAAAGAACAGAATATATAGTCAAAGTAACAAGTACATTCACTGGTCGAAATAGTGCCAAAAAAATCAACAAATGTCTTTAAATCAAATAGATAAAAAGCAGCTTAAATACACATTTACTTAGAGATTTCCTTGTCCAAAATGAAAAAAAAGTTCATAAAAAATGCAAATAAAGAAATTTGCAGTAAAATTGTGATGTACTGATAAAAATGGCTGTAGCAATGGCAAATCATCAAATATCATAAAAATGGGCGGAAAAAAGTAAAAAATGCAATTTTTTCCTGTCAGAACTTCAAAATGATAGGTGTTAGTTGATCTCCTTCCACAGAGAGTCAAAGGATAGAATTCTGATCTCCGAAAAGCTGAAAATGTGGGTGTCTGTAGACACAGAACTTACATGCCACTGAGGCAGTATGATTAATGAACATCAGGTTTTTCTTAATATCTTCTTCCTGAAGTGCATGACACCTCTAAAGAAAAGAATGACACTTGCACTGATTGTATGTGACATAATGCTAAGAACACAGATCTCATTCTGCAGATACTGGGAAAAATGGAACTGCTGCACAAGCCCAGGGAGCATATACAGTTGTAGCATCTTTATGAAGACAATCTTAGGTATGCCTTCATATTTATCCTCATGATCCACAAAACGTGTGCAATATGCTAGTTATCACAAAACCTTCAATATCCATTAATTGACAAAGAGATGTCCCAATATTCAGTGACCAAGACTGCATTTGTAGTGGTCCTCATTACATAACTGGCTGTAAATACATATCATCGATATGATGAGTGTGATTTTAAAGAGGCATTTTAACTGTCAGTGGTATCCTGATGACAGTATAACTTTGTGGGGGAGCAGAATCCAAAATCTCGAGTACACACAGCCTCAGCTATCCCGTCTTCAGTACTCTATAAACTAAAATTTAACCCATTTCCCAGGATGACATCATCGCAAGAAGAGGGAACCCCCAAACTAATACCTCAAAAAGCCAAGACACTGAGTTGAATGGAGACCTTTTATGCCCAGAAAAATAATATAATCCAGAAACATTCTATGTTAACAAACTGTACTACCTAGTATAAGCGTGCTGCCAGAGATGCCAAAGAATTCAGAAGGTCGCCAAATCTGATCAAAATTCTTAGTCAGAAGAGATCCTTTTGTATAACAGACTGAGTATTACAAACAGAGAGCATGTCTGTGATGCCACCTTAAAAATACAGGTGGAACTGCAAGGTTATAAGACTGATCAGCACCACAGCGACTAATGAAGGGCAGACTTGTGAATGGAGTCATGACATACAACACAGCGGTCATGCTTGCATTTCTCATGTCCAAGAAGAAAAGAATACATGTGAGGCCACAAGCCCAACAGGGAATTCACTGTTTTGTTTTTTAAAGAAATTAAAATGAGCCATTCCAAGAAAAGTTTGGAAGACATCTCACACTAACCAATACCATGCCTGCACACGGTCATAGGCAAGCCCTCGTAGACTGTCAATAGCTACAGTACAGCTCGACCTGTATGTAGAACTAGGTATTGAAACAGTCCTGTCTTCTACCTTGTACTGCATGCAATGACTAGGTGCAGCTTACAACTCACAGAGAGTCCCATTCATTTCAATGGGCTTCACTATTAATTCTGTCCTTTAAATTAGTGAGTCTTACCGATATACAACATCAAATTAATTGGCAAAGTGATCTCCATTACCCTTTTGGCATAGGGAGATAATGCTCCACTAACCCTATCAGCATATTCTGAACTGTAACTGATACAGCACTATCGGTTGTAATCAGGCATGGAGTAGCTAGGAATGTTACTCCACACCAAAGGCCTTGACAATCTACTGTGTGTGTGTGTGTGTGTGTGTGTGTGTGTGTGTGTGTGTGTGTGTGTGTGTGTGTGTGTGTGTGTGTGTGTGTGTGTGTGTGTGTGTGTGTGTGTGTGTGTGTGTGTGTGTGTGTGTGTGTGTGTGTGTGTGTGTAAGACAGAGAGTATGCTTTTATACATATTGGTGTGGCAATAAAACATTTACCTGAGGTACAGTATTGATTGTTATTCCTTTTTTGTTTGGTTAGCCCTTTGCATATATGTCCATTCTAGTCTTGCCATTAAAAATTCTCATATAATTGATCCATGCAATTACTCTCTCTAAGCTCTATATCTGCCATGTGTATTACTACACAGAAAAGAAATAAACAGAATTTAAACTTCATACACACAACACACTGCATATGCAAAATGAAGACAGACAGGCAGGAATGTGTGTACATGCAGGCATGCAAGTATGCACACTTAAAAGAAAAAAAAAATGCATGAAAAAAATCAACAGCATCCTCAACTCCTTCCACACTGGTAAAACCTCAAAACCCTCATTAAAAAATTAACTAATTTATAAAAAAGGCTAAACACTCCTAAAAAACATAATTTTGTGCTAACTAAAGTTACAAACATAAACTTACCTAAAGTTAAAATCTTACCTCCTGAACTAAGGTTCAGTCAAACACAAAAAAAAAAAAACATGAGACATTGGGCACTAAGGCATCTCTCCCAAAACATATTTGATAACTCAACTTGTATTCTAATAAAGAAAATGTAACAAACTTTAAATTAGAAAATAAAGAACTAGGTAAAAGAAAGGACTTTAACATAATAATAATAATAATAATAATAATAATAATAATAAACATAATTTCAGCCAAAGTGGATGCAATCTTAAATAAATAAACTAAATTTGAAAGATACTGCTGATACTGCAACTAACTACACTTCCTAAAGTTACTGATTAGCAACTTAAAAAATAGCCAAGAGTATAACACATAAGTGGTGAATTGCTAGGACCCACTAGAGTGAACCTCAAAATGCAGGGACTGAATAGCTGAAGGAAGGGACTTACATATACAAACTCTGAGATGCCACGTCTCAGAATATTCCTTTTTCTTGGAGATATGGCAGTATCAGAGTTGGTATACATAAGTTTGGCGAGTGTGGGGGGTTGCAGGGGTAACTTGACTCCCTGCAAAATGAAGGTATAGAGAAGGGTGATTTTACATATTTCCTGTTTTCTGAGTTTTCAGTCTTTTTTTTTTTTTAGCTTTTCTGCACTGGGCATTCCAAGTGCTGACATTTCACTAGGGAGGCCACATAAGTAGTATATGGCCACCTACAAGACAGCCTCAGTCATAAACACCTAGAAAAACTACATTTCTTCCTTAATAAACAGACATCTTGCACAACTACCACATCCGGCTGACGAATGAATAAAAATGTATAATCTAAATATTTTAACTAAAAGAAAAAGTGAATAACAGAAAAAAAAAACTTTTTGAGGGGAGTTGCAATGTGTAACAAATGAAAAATGACTAAACTTAGTTTACGACTGTGCCACTAGTCCTGAAATTCTGATAGGTATGAATCTCTATAAGTATATTTCTTATTTATGTTTGTGTGTGTTGTGTTTTTGTGTGTCAAACATTTGTAATCTCAAATGTCTTTAACACCAACAAAAGTGATCAAATAATTATATGAACAGTTCTGCCAGCAATACTTGTGGGAAGTCACAGAGCAGCAGGAAGTGGGAATTTGTCATTTCCCCTTCTATTATGCAATCTCAGAGTTGTCATATATAATTAGTGTGTGTGTGTGGGGGGCAGTTGCCCACTGGAAAAAAAATATTTTTTTTTCTTGTTTTGATCCTTTGTGACATGTTTTGATGTTTGACCTTTTGCTACTTCAATATTTTGAAGTATGTATATATCTATATTATTATTCAAAATAAAGACACATGCAAAAACACATATACAGGATAGCAGATGTAGCAACGGCAGTGAATCCAAGAAGCAGATATAACTGTCAAAAATGCAGAAAAGAAGGTTTTGTAGTGTGGTGTCCATGTTGCTCACATACTTCCTGTAAACAGATTTTTTTTTTATTTATTTTATATCTCCTTCATTGACTGTGCTAATCCCACTAGGTTAGTAACCTGTTTCAGGAGAGATTTGAGTAGATATTTATAGTACAAGGCAGATATAGGCATGGGCATTAGGGAACTTCCCCTTTTCTTCACAATAGATACAATAGGGTCTTTTACATCCACCTGAGTTATCACCAACTCAGGTAGATGTGGCCTCACTTTAACATCCCATCTGAAGGACAGTACAATGAAAAGTGCACCACCCTATTATGCTGCAATGTAATACCAGTATTTAAAAATAATCCATGCACCTGGGGTGGGAACAGAAATTCCAGATCTTCCAGCATCAAAGAGAAGTGTGCCACCTGTTCTACAACTGACACCTTTAATATGACATAAATAACATACCAACAGCTATTGAACATAGAGTTAAACAGCATATTTGCCTTCAGTGGCCATCTGTACTACACTTCATTTTTAGGTGTCACTCACATCCAGGATTTTAATTTATTGTATTCATTTGACAAAACATACATCTGTAGTACTAGATGCTGTTGGTATGCTAAGATTTCCAACTTTTAAAGTCATTTGCCTTTTAACAATTTTATAATACAAATCCTGTGATATCTTATTGGACTGTTACATCAGTGCACAATAGTTTTCTCCACTTCATGAAAGCAAAACAGTTCATGAAAAGTCTTCGTTTTTAAATATTATTTGACTGAACTGGAAAACCAGATGAAGCTGTGAGACAGCTCTTTTGTTCATACAACACAGTTAAGTACTTCATAATTAATATATCTGTAGTACTTACACATCTTTTTAACTGTTGTATCATTTCTCAACTACTGTTCTAGCTTTTTTTTCTCTATTGCTGTCCTTTGTTTAGTAGCATCATTGTTAATTTTCTGCAATGTGCTTCATTAACTTTTAAATGACTCTGCCTCAGTTCTATGGCATACGTCATGAGCAATCTCGCACAAAGACATAGAGACATGGAAAATTAATGAAAAAAAGTCAAACAAATTCAATAAATTAGTGTTTGTGTGTGTGTTTATAAACTTATTACATCATCATCATCATCATCATCATCATCATCACCACCACTAGTAGTATAATTAAATTATAATTTCTCATTATATCTTCTATGTCATGGTGGAATTTAAGACTGATTATGGTTTGTTAAAATAACTGAGTACTGCAGAATATAAGGAGAATTCATTATGTCTGCTATTTGACAATCAAGATACAGTAAACAATTTTCTCCGTTTCCACGGCAACATGTAAAATGCTGCACTTCAAATGAATATATTTTTTACAATTTCAATGTATAAACTATGATGATACAAACATTTCTTTACTAAATCTAACCCATCAAAATGGTATGCCATATATGTTAGGAATCATTACAAAATGGCTGCCAATTGCTTTCCTGATAATTGTGTTTTCCTAATTTTCCATCACTGCAATAAAATATGTTTTGTTACATTGTTTCAATTTTCCAGCATACTTCCATTATCTGGCACAGTGAGATTATGCTATGTTTCTGCACAAGCATGTGTGCACTCCTCTGCTAAGTAGGCTGTTTGTATCATATTTCTTTGGCTTATTTTTTACTGCTAAAACTCGAAGTAAATATTTTTTGAATCTGTTAAGTAGATTAGTCCCTCCTCATAGTATTTTGTCTATATTTTCAGCTATGATGCAGAGTTATGAGGAATTATTCTGAACTATGCTGAATTTATCTCTGCAAAACATATTTAATTACTATTTCTTTTAGCAGAAGGTTGAGCATAGTAGGGTATTGTGCTCACCTTTGTTTTATACTTATTCCAACCTTATTTTTTTGTAACATGTTTACTTAAAACATTTTATTTTTTGTTCTTTATACCTGTTCCAATGTCACATGTGCATTGGCTAAAATGTAGATCATCATTAGCAATCTTTGATTTCTTTTTTTATGCCTGAATCTTTGCATAATGCATGAGTTTATCATTTATTACTATTACTAACCTTTATCCTATTTACTGTGTGTCCTATTTCTTTTGTTTTTTTTTTTTTTTTTTTACTTTTCAAGCAAAGTATTTGTGTGCTTTGCACACACATAAATAAAACAAATCTTCTTGGTACATGTTTTCTTCATCTTCGTCCATTAATATTGATTGGATTTGTTTCCTATACTTTGTTAATGTATTAATTTAGTTATGAAATCTTCAAAATAAAAGGAAGCCGCAAGAAAATAAGTACATTGATCTTACAAGTCTATAATGTCAGTTCTAATAACTGTTCAGAAACATCACAGTTACTATTAGAAACAAAACTGATTTATAAACTTGTAAGATCAATTTACTTACACTAGCTTTTGAAAAAACACCGGAAACAAATACTACAATCCACACTTGTAAAAAGAAAGGTACATTCCACCTCCCCACTCTGTTCTAAAATGGCACACTTTGAGAAAAGCTGTGAGAGGGATCTTTATACATTGTACAAAAATACATTTCGATTCCAAGATAATTTAACTAAAGAAGAGAGATCAGTATTAAAAGCCCTCATGAGTAATAAATCAATCAGTATAATGAAGTCTGATAAGGGGAATGGTGTAGTACTGGTGGACAAGGTAGATTATTCCAGCAAAATGGTAAATATTTTACACAGTACTGATACATATACTACAGTTTCTAAGAATTAAATTAATATTGGATACAGGAAAAATAGATTCCTTCTTAGAAGACAGTTTATTCTAAGGTGCAATTCCGTTAGATACCTATAGATTCTTGGTGATGAAAGCCCCAATTCTCCCTTCTATTTTCAGAATCTCTAAAGTACACAAATACCCACTTCACCCACCATATATGTTGATTGTAGTGGCACAAGGGTCTAAAATACATACTTTGGCTGTGTTGATTGATTGACTGTGTTTTAAAACAAGTGCTAAAAATATACTACATATCTTAAAGGATTACTTGGACTTTTTGAAGAAAATTAAGCAAGAATACTTTTCTAATGATGGTATTTTCTTGACTAATGGTGCATTGGATTTATATTCAAGCATCCCACATAAGGAAGGGCTTGAGATATTTAGTGCAGCATTACTTGAGCTCACTGAATTAGACCAAGTGACAATTAATTTTTTAACAGATTTAATGGAATTAATACTTTTCAACAATTTTGTCTTTTTTAAAGTGGAATATTTCCAAAAAGAGAATGGGGTAGTTGTGAGAGCTGCATGTGCCCTATTATATGCAAACCTAGTAATATACATGTGAGAAAGATGTTTTATCCTAGATTCCAAATATAAATTATGTTGGAAGGCTTATTTCAGATACCTGAACAATATCTTTATCTTATGGATGTCCACAGAGGCTGAAGTTAATGAATTTTTACATCATATTAATAATACTACCGGATTTTTAAGGTTTACTCACCAACACACTAAATAGGCAGTTAATTATTTAGATGTGTGCATAACTAAACATTTTAAGCTGAGTTATTTTGAATCAATAATTTTCAGGAAGGACACTTTCTGTAATCATTATTTAAAATACAGCAGATGTCACCATTTCCATACTAAAAATAGTGTATTTAAAGGGCATCTCATAAGGGCAGCAAGAATGTGCTCAAACATTAGTTTATTCAAAACCGAGCTGGAAAAGATTAAACATATGTTCCTGGAGAGAGGCAACACATTGCAACTTTTAAATACTATAGCAAAAGAAGTAGATAAAAAAATGGGGTAAGAATACTGCCCCCTACTGAGTTTAGGAACCAGCACAGATTATAATGAAAGAGATGACGAAGAAATGCACCCTAGTAGTATTTTCACTTGCTCTTAGGTGATTAAATCTGACATGACTAAAGATATTTAAGCCATTATAAGAGACAATTGGAATATATTTAAGACTGGTACTACACTGATGAAGACACTTGGTGAACCCCTCACCCCTTTTCACTTACAAGACAGGGAAAAACCTGAAAGACTAGTGGAAAAAAGTACTGTTGATACTTTATGTAAAGGGGTACATGCCTCTGCTGGGCATGTAACCAGTGTCATTTTATAATACAAGTTGATAATATGTATATTAACAACACAAATATTAATTTCATAAGAGGGAATTATAAAACTAAAGGAGTAATCTAGATTGCAATATGTACTGCCTGCCAGAATTGTTATATGGGCAAGACAGAGAGACAGTTGCATAAGCATATTTATAAACACAATTATGATATGATGAAAGAAAATATTAATGGTGTTTTATTTAAACATAAGAAGTTTTGGTCTGATAGTTTAGATTAAACATTACTAACTGTCCAGGACTAAATGAACAAACTTCCATTCTCCCGGCTTTGAAAATAAAAGCAAATAGGTTATGATAGATTACCACTGGCTCTCAGAACAGAACTGCATTTTTAAATCTTGTATATTGTTTTAATGGTTTATTTATTAATAACTTTTAGGAAGAATGTAACTTTATATATATATATATATATATATATATATATATATATCTTTTACAATTTCATATTTCATATGCATATTTTTTGAAAATTATTCTTACATATTCATTAAATATATATAATGTTTGCACAGAATTAATGTCTTGTAGAAGTTTTTACTAGAAATGCTTATTTAATATGTACACTTTATGTGGATGTCACTTTAAATGCAGTAATCAAATCTAATTAGTTTTTAAATTCTTCTTAAGTACCAAAGTTTATAAGTGCTTTGAATGATGGGTAACTGGTTCTGTTGAAGTCCATAAAGAATTTATTAAAGAACAAAAGCGCTTAACCAACATGTCTATTCTTGTCATTTTATTAATTTATTAAAAATAAATTTGAGTTCTGTTAAAGTGGCTCAGACTGTCATTTTATTCATCTGTACAGTATTCTTAGCTGGAATTCAGTAAACTAGTACAGAGGGAGCACTATGTGAGTGAATTTTCACTGGTTTTTGGTTTGAGTTTTACTAGGTGCACAGACACACGCTCATTTTTCCCAGATATTATTGTTGCTCTAAATGCTGTTTTCATTCTATCCCACCAGTAAAACCTTTACTTTTATTTATATGTCAGGTTAGATTTTAATGTCTGTGTAATTACTCAGTTTCTGTTTAGCCTTGGAGTCTCTCAAACTGTAGCAAGCTCATCTCCATACATGTTGATTTTGTAGGTCCATTTCTTTTTGCTGTCTTAGAGTTGCATTCCTTTCTTAGTATAAAAGGTTAAAATATAGCTGTATTTTACTTTACTGTACAAAATTGGAACTTAATATTTATAATTGCCCAAAAATGTGGTTATTTTCCTTTACTGAGTAAGGATATTCCTTGAAAATAATATATATAGATGGCTACGTCTGTTTTCATTTCTGACTTTCCATATGTCTATTCTATCACTCCAATGAATTTCGTCTTTTAAGAAACAATTTCCCTTATAATGATATTCTCATTTTCCAGAGTCTCTATAATTTTTGACATCTAGAGCGAAATTAAAATGAGCAGCTATTTCAGAATAAAATCTCTTCCCTTTAATTCCAATTTCTAAGTTTCAAAAAACATTTAGAAATTCTTTATCATACTTGTCAGGAACATGGAAATTCTTTACACTCAGCAAGCAATTTCCCTCATATATTCCACGACAAAAAACAGGATTACATAAATTAACCTTTTTTCTATTTAATGCCTCACATCAATGACATCCAAAACTACTTAATAAAAGCTAAGACTATAGAATTCTCTTTATTTCTTAAATCATCCCTCAGATACCTCTTTCTACTAGTTTGAGAGGAGTTCATTAGAGTCATTTATATATGCTATCATATTTTAACTTTAAAGAATATATTTTCCTACCATATTTGCCAAAGCCATGCAGAATTGTGCTGTTACTCTAGAAATAGTAATCCAAAATTGTTACATGTGCATAACTGTAAATAGTAATATCTCAATAAATTGAACCATAAGTGGCTCTAAATATCTATTTGTTGACAAAATGTCCTCCCTTACAATAATTCATTCACCTACAGCCAATATTCAGAATGCCAGGTGGCTTATGCATACATATATACATTTTATACACACACACACATATATATATATATATATATATATATATATATATATACACACACATATATATATATATATATATATATATATATATATATATATATATATATATATATATATATATATATATATATATATATAGATATACATACATACATACACATATTTACAAGTGTGTAGATGTAAGTATAAAAATGTTATTTAAATTTGTGTTTAACCATGCAGGAAATTTAAAAAAAGTATCTTCAAGGTCTATTTTAACACATGTACACAGTCTATATAGCCCTTCCAGCAATGGGCTACATGTAGAGCCAAACTACAAGGATGCAGCCCTCTCCCCATTACCAGATTGCAGCAGTAAGTTGAAGGTAACTCCCACAAGTATGCCTTTTCAACAGGCACAAATGAGCTGTTATACCCCATGCCTGCAAGGTCTTCAGGTAAGCTTCTCCTTATCTCTAGATGAATAACTACAGTGTTTCTTTTCGTTACAGCTACCTGCAAGTTCTCAGAGATCTTGTGTCATTTATTAGTTAAAATAAGTACATTTTTGACTAGATTCCATTTTTTGGATCATGCCTGATGGAGCCCCAACAATATCCTGTCAGCTCATTTGTACCAGAAGGAAGGGAGATGTATATATGTGTATATCTTTATATATATATATATATATATATATATATATATATATATATATATATATATATATATACACACACACACACACACACACACACACACACACACACACACACACACACACACACATACACATACACATACTCACACATACACACTTATTCTTATTCTCTGGGTGCTTTTTTATTTGAGTTTTTGTGAATAAATGACAGCAGTAACTGCATCTGTAGATAACATAAGACAAATCTAGACTCGGTTGGCACACTGATATATGTGTCCTTTCTAATAAGGTAACAGGCAGCACTTTAAGGACCTCTTTTTATGCATCATAACATTATGAACTCCCTGATAATTATTAAACACATTTGCTAAGTCAGCATTCATATAATTAAATTGCCTGCAGTCTAGTAGTGAGAACAACCCCCCTTTTATACTGATGGATTATTATTATTTAACAGTCTTATCTGTATGGTGTCATTTTCTCCATTTGAAGAACTATGTACTAATAATCAACGAAAGACTTCATGCTGATTTTACAACTCATTTTGTTAAACAGTCATGTTACTACTGCAATGAGTAATATTTGAGTTACCTTTTAATGGCTGTTACTGGAAATACTTGATTTAGTCTCCTTCATCCGTTCCTTTTATGATTAATGTCTGAACATGTGGGATATATGTATTTGTTGCTCTTGCAGTCTTGCCTTTATTTCCTTATGTAATTTTTAATTCCATATGGTGAAAGGGAAACTGCTTTATTTGTTTTGAAAATTTTGTAAATTTGCAAATGTTTCTGACATAGTCATGTGTTTTACTAAACAATGCAGAGTAGAGCTGAATGCCTTTCCAAATGTCCGTCTAGGTTTGTGAATCTTAAACAATGCCTATTGAGTTTGATGAACAGCCAGAAAATAATGAAATCATAATGTTTCATAGAAGGAAAAAAGAGAATCTCAAAAAATGGCTAGGGGTTAGCTTCAGCAGATGATTGATGAATGAGGCAAAAAGGTTAGCAGGCTGATAAATCAATAGAAAAGAGAAGCAACATTTTAAAGTCTGTAAAATAAAGCATAAATTGGAAAGAGTACATGTTTTAGAATAAAAGCAGTTAATGCTTACAAAATATTTTCATTATTTAGAATAGCATCAAGGAATCGCTCCCTGCACTATTAGCATGATGACTGTTTTTTCTGCATTCCGATATTCCGTCCAATTAATTCACAGTTAAATCATAAATAAAAATCCAAACTTCAAATAACTTTGGGTCAAACTAAATTATATTAATACTAATTGTTGCCAGTAATCTAAATAACTAGAATAATTAAGAAGCAAGCTTGTGTACATTTGTAGTTATTGCTGAGCTGCATTTATCTATATTTTCAGATTTTATTCGAGTAATAATCTTCACTGGTATTTTACCACAGTGGTACAAACCTATACCTTTATATATAATGTTAGGCATTCTGTATTAATAAATTATTACATTTTGTCATGATCTGTGCTAATTTAATATTATTTTGTGAAGATCCTCAAGTATCACTAGAATGTGGGCAGCACAATTTGCCTGACAGCTTCACTCTTCCAGCATAATGCTTAAAGCACATTAAATCTTAACACGCATGGAACTGACAAGCTACAGTGAAGTTTCTATGACAGATTTGTCTTTCATAAGAGCTTTATAAAGAATCTGAACAGCCTCTCTTGCAGTTCCACAATCTTCTTTGTGTGAATACTGATGAATGAGATCATTTGGTCTAAGCATTCTTTTGAAATGCCTTAATTCCTCATTACATTGACTAAAATGCATCACCTACTGTAAATGACCCCTCAACGCATTGCTGTAACTTATCATTAAAATTGTCAAGAGTTAGGAATGATCTTCCTTCAGAAGGACTTTCATTAAAATAAGAGGACTAAATGTTTGACCTAACTGTTTATTTCACTGTAAGAAGTTCAGGAATGCTGAAAATATGTCATCATGTTTTTTTTTTTCTCAACCATGGGACAAGTAAGGACAGATGCAAAGACTGCACCTGTCATATTCATATGTGCAAAAAGCAGCTCAAAAAAGTTTTGCATTCTTCAAATGAACTGAGGAAGAAACTGCAGTACTACAAAAATGTACGAACTACACACCACCTTCATAATCAAAAGACACTTTTCAAATGTGAATGAACCTCAAGTCTTGAAGCCACAAATGGAGTTTTATAAATCAGCATCACGGCTGTTTCATTTCTATTTGACTATCTATCTGTGATATGTTTAATTTGCATTAATTCTCAATATATTATTTACTTAAGTAACAAATCTCTTTAATTGCAAATTTTAATCCTGTATCTGGACCATTGCGGAGAATGAACTCTCATGTCTGAAAAGCTTATTTGCCTTTATTTTATCAACTTAGCTAAATAAAAATATAACAGAAGCACAGTAATTTCTACATTACATTTGTTCACTATAAGCTGCTCAAGGTCAGACTCTGAAAGATTAAGGGTAACATCGCAGAATGCTTATGACACAAATGGTCTCCCAACCAAAAATCCAAAGACTGTGATAGGAAGAAAGCAGAACACCCAACTCACTGGTGACAGCTGAGGTCATTGATCATTGCCCAAAACAGAGCAACAACAACAACTAAAATGATAACACAGAATGTCAGTTAGACACATTACTGAATCAAAGGTGTTCATAATTAAGGATAAAATGTCTAATGAGATCTGAGGGAGTTCTTTGATGATGCCACAAAGGTATAAATGTAATACTGTTTAAGATATCTTAAATAGGTTGTCTGCAAAATATGACACACATGAGATTAATGTTTTACAAATAAAACATTGATATGGAGCAATACTGGCAGTATACATTCAGAAACATAAAATGTGCTGCCAATACCTCTCAACTGTACAGATTTTCACAGAACGTCCAGATTTTTGACTTATGTTTTTAGTCTAATGCTCATAACATTTGTGATATTTTGGCAAATCAGTGGGATGATCTGAGCACTGAAGTCACTAAATAATCATGTATATTTGAGTTTCAGACTTCAAAACCTTCACAAAATGCATGTTAACACAAACCCTGTTACTCTACCAACTTTCTAAGTTTATAAGAGTGATATTTAAAACCTGTCCCTATTTTTGGGCCTTTGTACTCCCATTTTGTCAGGCTTTGTTAAGATTTCTTGCAGTAAGAGGTTGAGAAATATGGCTGCCATGAATAGCCATGCTTCATCTGTGCATGGTGATACACTGCAGTAAAGAACAACCACATGAAGAGGATGATCCATATGTGCAAATTGTGATGCAATGAAAGAATGACAGAACAGTAGTGAATGGCAGCTAGTAAGGGCATTAGGGCAGTAGCCAAAGCATACAATGTGCTGGCATGAGCTGCTACTGGCTTCCAATAACAGAGGGCAGGATTTGGAAGTACTGTCAGACATGGTGGCAAAAGAGAAACCTATAAACATGGACTTGACATATGTCCCTCTTTTCTAAGTGCAAATGGTACATATTCAAATATTGCGAACATAGTAGAGAAGGACATGTACAGTAGGTTAAAGATTCTGACTAATAACTAATAATGACAGTGGTACATGGCGTGGGTGTTCAGTCATTGTAATAGAAATCCAAATTGTACACATGCACCCAAAGGCAAAAGTACAATACCACCAAATAGCCCTACTATGCTGCCTGGATGATGGTCCTCCATTTCCTCAGTGTATTTCAAATCATTAACAATGGTGGCAACTGCCAATAAAGATGACAATGAGGCTTACTATAAAATATAACATCATTTTCTTGAATATTCCTTTATTTTAAATATAATCCATGAATCAGGGAGTCAGATCTAGCATAGCAATGGTATGACATCCAGAATTAGTGGTGTTCTCAGTAAAGGCTTGCATGCTTCCTCAGTTACTTACACTCTCTGACAAAGCATACAACCATGCCTTGCTCTGGTGGTCATACTCATCACAAATAACAGCTTGCAGATGCATCTTGGCCAAAGAAAAAATTGCATTAGAATCTGCTGTTCAGTGTATTGCATTGTTCTACACTCCCTTCAGCGATAATGAGTATCATCGTAGTGAATATGGTTTTGAGATTTATTAATATTTTTAATAAACTTTCTCAGGCAGCATTCATAAAACACATTTAAGCTATATATATATATATATATATATATATATATATATATGTACATACATACATATATGTCATTATACAACCTTATAGGATCATAGGAGATTACTAGGCTATTGGCCCTGAGGCCCATATAAGCCTAGCCAAGAGTTTAGCCCATATTTTGACAAGTCAGCAACTGATGCCCCTGTCCAGCAAGGACACGCATGGAGTCCCAGGGGTGTATTTTCTGTTTCTCATCAAGTTATCCAGGTTGCACTTAAAAAGGGGCAAAGAGGTACTCTGCTTGATGTGGATAAGGAGTCTATTCCATAGATGGGGGAGTCTCTGGGACACTAATCTGTCCCACCAACAAGTCCAGTTGATGTCACAGACCAGATTGAGGCTGTGCGTGTGAGTTACTCAAGTGGAGCTTGACTTGCAGATATGCTGCAGTCCCATCAAGGTGGGGTCCATGATCGCCTTGTATGCCAGACAGAGGTCACCTCTGAGGAGTCTGTATGAAACTGAGTAGAGGAATAAGGCTTTTAGCTGACCTGTGTATGGTAGATGTTTGAGGCCCTGGATTCTCCATGTGAGGAACCTCTGTGGTCTCTCCAGCTGCAGCATGTACTTTGTGAGGTACATGCCAAAAGGGGCATTGTACTCAATAATGGGCCTTATAAGGGAAGAATACAGGGATGTTATGACCTCCTTGTCCCTGGATGAGATACCCTTACTTATGAGGTGGGCCATGTAGAAGGCTTTCTGCACAATGGAAGCAACATGATGGTCAAAAGTCAGGTTGCTATTAACCTGGGTGCCCAAATGTCTCACGACTGATTGCATGCTTAGGACATTGTTATTAATGTGATAATTTGTGGGGATATCACTCTCCCCAAAGGGGATGATGATACATTTTTTGGCATTTAGCTTGAGGCCATGTTTCTGGTACCAGTCATTTGTCTGAGTGAGACCCTCTTGGAGGATGTCCACTTCAATAGGAGAAATGATGACAGCACTCAGCTTGCAGTCATCTGCAAACCTGATCAGCCACAGCCCACTAGTTTTGGCCTCCACCTCAGAAAAGTATATCCCAAATAACAGAAGCCCCAAGACCGAACCCTGGGGTATGCCCCTTGTTACGGGTCTACTGCTTGAGGTGGCTTCTCCTGTTTTGACTAAGTGGGTTCTATCAGTGACCCATCTGGTAACATATGAATTGATGCCTAGTTGAGAGAGTTAATCTATTATGCCCTAGTGGAGAATAGTGCCAAAGGCTTTGGCCAGGTCAAGGTAGGCGGTGTGCACCTTTTCCCCCTTGTCCAGGGCTTTGGTGATTATTTACCTTTCCACAGTTATAGGTGGGAATCATTTCCTCTAACATTCTGTCATCACATCATAACAGGTTTTAAGCATACAATGAATAACAGTAATCAAAATAACAGGAAATACCTTGTTGTTGAGACAATGGGAAATGACAACACAAAAACTTTCAGGAACAATACAGGAAAAACACAATCTGCTCATCAATTTTAGGCACAATTCACTGCCTGTGTCATTCTTTAAACATCAGTGTGGACTTGTGTCGCTTAATAGTGTGAAGTGACAAACATACTTTTACTTAACTAAAGAGAAAATCACTAACAAATATGCAACTATATAGGTTTGTGATAGTCCATTTCATTACAGCCGACTTGGATATGAAGTATCAGTACATCTACGCTATAAAACTAAACAAAACTGATTTAGGTAAATAATAAATTACCATGATTAGAGTAGTTATTTAATACACATATAAACGGTACATATTCTGTCAGTTGCAAACATATCATCCTTGTTACCTAGCAATCATATAATAGTGAGACAGGAAAGGCACACATTTTGTGAAACACAGCTTGGCTAATGTAAATCCATAAAATATGCTGTTGCCGGTAAATTGTAAATGTGACTTATGGCACTGATACAAGTAGCACTGAAATTCTCTGCCAATTTAAATTCCACATGAAGTCAAACTTATTATTCATTTATATGAATTATACCTTGGAATCCTGAAAGCTGTGTAACATGCTATACTGAGACCTCATTGGTAACTTAAAATGTTCTGACAAAACTGTCATCCCTGTTCCAGACAGCACCCCTTTCAGCTCCCATTTATGTCTCACATTTATTATCTTTTCAGGTTAATAACACTAAAAGAAGTATGTGAAGCCTGTGTGTGCATCCCCAAAGTCGACTAAAAGGACACCAGGGTGGTAAAGCTGTTAAGAACATCTGTGCAAATAAGAAATCGTTGTATTGGGTAATCTAATTTTAGACAGGATCATATCCTGTGACAAGTTCTCCCAGCCAAGTCTTCAGTATTTGGCTTGCTTCAGTGTGTATGCTCCTTACCAAAAATGGTAAACGCAGTGGAAATTAAAGCACAGTGGACTACATCCTCAGCTGTATACCTTGCAATATAATAACAATTGCTACTGTGTCTGATACTATAACCAGTCATCTACTGACACAGTTAATAGCCAAGGTAGGTCCCAAAAGAACATGAATATGATCTCTCAAGAAATCTTAAAACAATTTATAAGGATAATTTCAACAAACAATGACAGTAATACTCTATGGGCACCCTCACAACCCCTGAGCCACAGCATTTCACTACTTTTATAACATATCCTTCTTTCTTCAGGCTTGAAAATATTGCTGTATAGCAAAACAGTTGTACAAGGTCTTAGCTTGTCCATGAATTTCTGTTGAATTGTGGCAAGATGTCCTATAGAAAAATACTTTGGAGTTAATAGTAAAATGCTCAGATCAAAAGATTGTACTGATAATTATGCAAAAACCAACATCCTACCAAGTATATGCTGATGTTCACAAAGCCGCATTACTGCATGAACCACTAAGATGCCATTTATAATAATCTGAAGCAATGCTGAATATCGATCAACTATTTTTACATGGTGGGGAAGCTTAACAGTCCAATCCTTTTGAGATTTACTATAAATATTGACTGATTTATCTCAAAGTGTCTCTCCATTTTTCACTATTTCCTCTGAGGCTGGATAAATGATAACACCAACTGACGAACTTCCAACAGTTCAGATCTGCATTATTAGGAATGTTCTAGAAAAGTTCAAGTCCTTTGTCTGCCAGCAGGCCCCAACAATCACATGAATCAGGCAGTGAGACACAGCAGAACATGATGATTGGTTACGAAAATTACGCACATGTGAATACTATGTGAACTCTTTTTAAATGTTCTTTCTGTTAGACTGTACATTTACATCAGATGGGTTGTAATCTACATAAAATACATTTGCATCTTGCAGAAAACTTATTGCTGCCTTCTTAGCTTAAAATATTTATTTTACACTGTTTATTTATGTCAACAGCACCAACTCAGTAAAAAATAAGTTCTTGGGCAAAGGTGAAGATATAAAATGGGCCATTGAGTGTATGAATAAAAAGCAAAAAGGAAGATTATTTCTTTGTTCAAGGATTTTAGCATTTTAATTTTGTTTAGTGCAGCTTCCAGACCCCCATTGATATAAACAATTGTACAACAATATTGTTTTACCTAACATGTCACATAATCTGAGTATAATACTGTATAATTCAAAATCATTTCTTTTTTATATTTTAGCAGTTGTCATCCTTTACATGAAAAGAAGAGTCCCATAAAAGGTCAAGTGCTCAGACAAGTAAGGGTAATAATGATGAGATTTTTGTGAATGAATTAGATAAATTTAAGAATATGTTTCTGGACTCTTTAGAGTTTGCGGATATAGGGTTTATAATGAAGTATCAGCTAAGCATAAGAATAGACATGTTTACCTTTGCATTGTAAAATAAATGGTGCAATGATTAAAGAAAGAAATAATGAATCAAAACTCCAGAGGAGTACTAACTGAACTTATAGTAGCAACATCTATAAAGTAAGTGAAATTATTAATAGGGCTGGAAGTCATTCTCTATTATCCATAACATACAAAGAATGTTACGGGTTTGCCCAAAGGTTACATATAGGAAGGATCACAATTTAAGGGATTTATTAATATTTGCTTAAAAAAGTATTATTTTTGAATACTAATAGGCCAGGTATTTTTAAATGTGGGACATGTTCTTATCATCAACCCATATTGTTGAAATTTTCTTGTAGATTTATAAAGAGGGTAATGAGTTACATACTGATGGGAAATGTATAAATGTGAAACAACATTTTAATTGTAACGCCAAAGGATAAATATATGTGACATTAAGCCAAACATCCCCTGTTTATTATATAGGGAAAAAGGAAAAAAAAAACAATATATACATATATATGTATATATATATATATATATATATATATATATATATATATATATATATGTGTGTGTGTGTGTGTGTGTGTGTGTGTGTGTGTGTGTGTGTGTGTGTGTGTGTCCAGGACTAATGCTTGAGCGGCCATTTCACCGAATGTGAAACGGTCGGGCATACTTATGGGAAAGTGCTTTTCACAGAAGAAGCACATTCGCATAAGTATGCCTGTTGCGGAGATAACACTACAGAGGTGATAAGGGAAATTTACCTTTTCCCCACTGTAGTGCGACCTCAGATTGAGAATATAAAAGTAGGAAGGGGTGCGGGAGGTGCAGGGGTGCTTGCCCCCCTGCAAAAACGTAAATGTAATTTGTTTTTTTCTTTCTGAACACACTTTAACGAAAGCATTTTTACGGTGAAAGAGTTTTCGTTAGAGTGTGTTCGGTGATAGTGGATTCGGACTGCTGAACTTTTGTTCAGCAGTCCTAGATCCATATATATATATATATATATATATATATATATATATATATATATATATATAATACTGCTAAACACTTATATGCATGTACTGAATTTGAGAAATTCATGTTTCCTGCTGTGGAGAAGGTGGACAAAAGCCCAAGAAGTAATTACTAGGAGGAGGAAGCTGAGTATAGTGTGCTGCATTTTCAGTTACAATGCTAATATAACTTCTGGCATTAATGACACTTTGTGCTACAACTGCATGCTTATAGTAAGAGCAGCAAAGCTATAAAGTTTATAAGTGTATATTATTCAATGTTCAGTGTTTTATAAACTCACAATTTTCAAGATGTAAAGATGGATTATCTGGGAATTATTTATTTATTTATTTATTTATTTTAATGTTTTAGTGTTTAGTGTTTTTTTAAAGCTGGGTCATTTCTTATTAGGACTCATTCTGTAAAAGTCTTTTTAGGTGAGGATGGATGTGCTCAGTTAGATTAAATACTTGCTGATTTGCTATTATTTGTAGTGTGCTATATATGGATAATTTGTTTACAAGAAACACATAAAGATGCTAGTGAGCACACAAAATTGCCAGACCTCTGTCTTTTTAATTTTTTCAGCTTTACATCTGGCAGGGAAATTGAAGATGGCACCACCTATACTGCCAAGCATAAAAACATTGTGAAGCAGGCTCACGCTGATCTTGTAGATACTTTCTTTACAAGATAATCAATCAGGTGTTAATTCCATTGCTTCAGTCAGTTTATCCAGTTATTATGATTCCAGATTCCATAAATATTATCTAGTTTTCAAGTCATGTACAGGTAATGTATGTTTCATCATTCTTTATAATACTTATAACTGCTAAGCAATCCAAATGTTGACAATTCAGATATTCCCCAAATCATCCTATATTACAAATAAATTCAAGTTTTCTACATTACAAACATGCTGTGAAATAGGAATGAATTATATTGGTCTGAGATAAATAACTGTCCACCTGGGTAACTGAATAGTATATAACCTAAAAAAAATACATGACATAAACAGGCTAATAAATAACTAGATAAATGAATGAATAACTAGCTAACTGACTAAATAAATAAACAAATAAATAAGTAAATAAATAAATAAACATACGAATAAATAAATAAACAAGTAGCACAGTGTAGTAGGTTGTTCATGAGTCACAGACAGAGCATCTGGTTCTCTCTGCTTGAAACTTACACTAGATGGACAAAACCACCTTAATGGGTACCTCTGCTGTGAAATATCAGAAAGAAGTTTAAGGCACAGCATAAGAAGCAAATTAAGTAACCATAAAATGGTAAACAGCATTGCAATGACCCAGTATAAACTCCACAATTAGCCTATTCCATATATTATCTTTGCACATACTTGGTAAGTTCAGTCTATGTGTAAGAAGGAAAGCATTAACTATATAAAATAACATATGAGAGCTAATTACAAGATAAATATAGGGGTTAATGCAATAAAAGAATGGGTACACACCAACTATCTCACAAAACAATACTCAGCTTTTCAAAAACAATATTGTAAGTCATAGACAATTATTTACTGATGACATTTATCCTGGGGCATTAGAGGGATGTAGAGTTTAGCAATGCTTCCTCGTTATGCTTGGTTTTCCAGTTTGATTCTCAGTTAAGATTATTTGTACATGCAGTCTGCATTTCCTTCCTGTATCTATATGGGTTTAGCAAGGTGGTCTGTTTTTTTTTTGTCTCATCCCAAATACAACCTGCAGGTAAATCAGCATCCCTCCACAAAGCCCATAAGTATTCACCAGACATTGTGTGTGTGTGTGTGTGTGTGTGTGTGTGTGTGTGTGTGTGTGTGTGTGTGTGTGTGTTTGAATAACACAAAATGGGTGCTCAAAGGATAAGAATACGTAACAATATGATTATGTTTCCATTCTGCATTTCTGAAAATGCTATCCCATTACTATCTTTTGAATTATGCAAAACAATTACAAAATAATGGAAATACAGTTTGTATTGTTTGAAATCCCAACAATCTCTAAAAAAAAATCACAAAACTGAGAGATATAAAACCATTTTCACTGCAACAAGATAAAAGCAGAATGAGTCACATGCTGAACAATACATACAGTGTTATCTGCTGTGTAAAATGAAACTGATTATTAAGGATAACAAAATGCAATTATACTACAATTAAATGTCAGTGAGTCAAATTCATACTAGTAATATCAGCAATATTCTTAGTAAGGGAGCATTTGGTGCATTTTACAAAATATGCAGTTTGGCACTAAAATGAATATAACCAAATTTATAGAATCCTTAAGAATGCAAAAGGCCTGAACCAAGGGATGTATCCATAGGCTAACATGGAAGTCAGGTTTATGATAATTCAGGCAAAAGCCAAAATCTAGAGCACCATGTTTAAGAAAATAGGCTTTGCTTTATCAAGAGAAAATGAAAAATCTGCATCCTCTGTGACCACCATTCCCTTCAAATTAAGCCAAACAGTTATATAGGAAATAACAGTTAAGGAACCAAAATACTACATTCCATGTACTTCCTGAAAGGAAGTTTGAATTTATTCACCCCAAACTAGAAAATATTATACAAACAACCCTCTACTGAAAGAAAGACACAATTTCTAACAGTCCTGTATCGGCTACAGGTTGCCCACGAATACAGAACTCCTTTCTTAGTTATAGTTCTCAATACAAAATGAAGTAAGCATCACAGTGTACTAAAGATCAAAGCTGTAGTACAGGATAGTCTACAAACATAGCTGCATGTCCAACATCCACAAATAGATTCATAGGTGTGTACTAGGCTAATGGCCCTGGAGCCTTTACAAGCCTAGCCCATAGGATTACCTTGGTATCGTGCCACCCTACCTTAGTTCCTAGTGCCTCTGTCAAGTAGATCCACTGGAGTGATCCCCAGGGTGAATTTTCTATTTTCCATCCACTCAAGATTTCTCTTCAAGAGGGTCAGTGAGATTCTCTGCTTGACATGTATGTGAAGTCTATTCCATAGCATGGGCAGTCTATGGGTTATGAACCTGTCCCTCCAGCATGTTCTGTTGATTGTGGTAATGAGGTTGAGGTCTCTGGAGTGTGTGGTATGGAGGGATTGGCATTTCTAAAAGAGCTTGGTCAGACATAGCTTTGTAAGTCAAGTAGAGTTAAGTAGGTGATATGAGACAAAGAATAGTTGGAGTTTTTTGAGTCTGTTCATATAGGACAAGTGTTTAAGGCCTAGTATCCTCTTTGAGAGGTACTTATGTGGCCGCTACAGTTGTTGCAGCTGTCTAGTGAGGTACATGCCAAATGGGTCATTGTACTCGATGACTGGCCTAATGAGGGAAGAGTAGAGGGAGACAATGACCTCTTTCTTCCTGAATGCAAAACCCTTAGTAATGAGATGTGCCACATAGAAGGACTTTCTGACCACAGTGGCAATATGGTGGTTAAAAGAGAGGTTGCTGTCAACCTGTGTTCCTAGATCTCTTATAATGCCTTCTGTGTTCAGTGGACTATCATTAATGTGGTAATTCAAAAGAACTGGATTTTTCCCAAGGGGGATGACAACACATTTTTTGGCATTAAGCTTAAAGCCATGGTTCTGACACCAGTCGTTGGTGTCATTGAGGCCTTTCTGTAGGATGTCAACATCACTTGGGGAGTTAATAATACCTCCCAACTTGCAATTGTCTGCAAACTTTGTCAGCCAGCATCCCTTCATGTTGGCCTGGACTTCAGAGAAGTAGATACCAAACAGGAGAGGACCCAGGACTGAACCCTGTGGGACTCCATTCATGACTGGTCGGCAGTCTGACTTGGAGTCAGCTACTTTCACACTGTGGGTTCTATCTGTGAGCCAGTATGCAACCCACCTAGTGATATAGGGGTTGATGCTTAGCTTAGTGAGTTTTTCTATGATTCCTGAGTGGAGAATGGTATCAAAGGCCTTGGCCAGATCAAGGTAGGCTGTATGAACCATCTTGCCTTCATCCACAGCTCTGGTGACTGACACAAAGAAGTCGACCAAGTTGAGCAAGCATGATTTATCCTTCACAAAACCAAACTGTGTAGGATCCAGAGGTTTGGAGGTCCCCTGTATCCTTGTTTATTAGGTCCATGATGATGCACTCCATAGCTTTGCATATCAGACTTGGCAGGCTAATTGGACGATAATTCCTGGGGCCTGTAGTCGCTCCTCCTTTGTGGAGAGGGATGACAGTAGCAGTGTGTCATTCGGTAGCGAAAAAGCCTGAGGTGAGGCTGTGATTGAGCAATGCATAAAGATGAGGTGCCAGTTCACTCTGTAGTTCATGTAGAACACAGCCCGGGATATTGTCAGGTCCCATAGAAGCTGTATTCTTGGCCTTGGACAGTGCTGTTTTAACCTGTGCTGCAGTAATACTGGGTGCCTGGCAATCTACTGGCATTGTGTTTGGTGGGTAAAGTTAGCATTGAATCTGTCGGCCAGTATATTGGCAATATCTGTTGGCTCAGAGCAAATCTGGGTAATGCCATGGAGAGTCTTTACATAACTACAGAAGGCCTTGTGGTTGTCTTTACTATCTGCTGCAATTCTGTTTTCATAGCTAGCTTTAGAGGATTTGATGAGGGATCTCAACCTTTTGTTGAGGCTGATAAGAGAGTTTTTCCAGTCTTGGAACTTTGCCTTATTCCGCATTCATCTATAGTCAGAATAATTAATGATAACTAGTAAGATTGTGAACTTATTTCTGCACTCAGACACAGGTTCAGGTACTACTAGTCACATGACATGATCTTCAGCACTTCCCTGCATTATACAAGACAGACAAAATAGGAAAATAAATTCTGTAAAATAAACCCTATGTATATTTGTATGTACATGAAAGTGGGACACCTTTGACCTTGCAAATGACAAATTTCTACCACTCAGAAATGCATTTGTACCCAATAGCTTACACTCTAAATGTCTGGCTGCAACCATGCTGGTGAATATAGTCACTTATATATTGTCAGAAAAAAATTATTAATTCTATTTTTGAGTCTCTTAATATCTCATGCATTTCAGTTATATATTGACATTTTTTAATTAAAATAAGTGGCACTACACACACATGTACAGAAACACACACATGCACACACACACACACACACACACACGCACACACACACACACACACACACACACACACACACACACACACACACACACACACACACACACACACTATGACAGTAACACATCATTGGTGGGTTACCAGCACTGACCTAGGGGTGGTAAAGTAATCCCAATAACAATAATAGGTTTGCTTACTTCTCAAGTGTACATCTTCTGCTCATAATTTTTTTTAGTGTTGACTAATACACAGTCACAAATTTTCTATCTCAATGAATTGCTGTAGACAAGATGCAGCTCTGTGTCTAGATTGTATTATTTTTTATCTTGACAGGCCACCAGATGTTATGGGTAGGCAGTGAATCTGGCTTTACTAAGCTAATGTGTATCTGTGAGAAGTAAGTTGGAATACTTTACTGCGGTTGTCTAGCTATTGTCTGCTTGTATGAAAGAGAAGTGAAATAGATTACTGTGTTCATTTCTTTCATTGTTTTATTATAGTCCAACATCAGAGGTGGACACACCCAGCAAAGTGCCTGTAAGTACTGGGTAAGGGGACTGTCAGTGAATACAATTCATTTAGCCTGCTGTCATTTGCACTATTTAAACAGTCATGAATCTGGCTTTGCTGGACCAGTGTGCATGTATGGGAAAAAAGTTAGAATGGTTTACTGTGGTAACTGTGAGTTTATGTTACACTAACTTGAAATACATTAATTTCTCCATTACTTATTTGTTTTATTTACCATAATCAGGTATGCAAGTTGTGCACAGTCAGAAAAGTGATTATAATTTGCAAGTGTGGGGACTGTCTTTGGGCAAAAATGGCTGACTCTGCAGTTATGATCAAGTTAGTTATTTAGCTGGCTTTCCAGGAAGTAGTGAGCATTTGTCTGATGTTAGAGCAGTGCATTTTAACCGGCGTGTTTTCATATGAAACAAGTCTGAAATGCATTACTGTGATCATTATCCTGTTTTTACCACAGTTTGGCATCTGAGGTAAACACTAAATAAAGCAGTCATAATTGCTGGGTGTAAGTGGACTGTTTGCGGATTTTATGACTGACTCTACTATCATGATTAAGTTACATTGTCAATAATCTAAATGTACAGGACAAGTAAGCATTTGTGTAAAGCAAGTTGGAATACTTTACATGGACATATTTATAAATGCCTATTAAACATTTATAGTTTACAAAGTCAGTAACAAGGCTGTCTGTGTTGAGTTCAGGGCAGGCTTAATCTGTGGTATCTGATTGCAGTAAAACAGCCACTGATCTGGGTTGACTGAAGTAGTGTCACAGGATGGACTGCAGTAGTTGAAATTCAAGCGAAACAATCATTACTATTGCATGTGTGTGTGTGTGTGTGTGTGTGTGTGTGTGTGTGTGTGTGTGTGTGTGTGTGTGTGTGTGTGTGTGTGTGTGTGTGTGTGTGTGTTGCAATGTACTCAACAGTAACAACTTGGCTATAATTTCTTTCACTTTCCATCATTGTTAGATCTTAACACAGGACACAGTATATGGCTATTCTTGTTGTTCTCAACAGGAAGGGTGTCAAAGAAACCAATCATTTGCCTACTGACACAATGAATGGCATTGCCATCTCAAAATACTAGATTGCCTGTTTGAGTTTTTGGACGAATCCCCTTCTTTGTAAAATATGGGTGCCTTCAATGCCTAGGTGAATTTTGTCTGTAGGTAGGTATGCATTATGAGGTGTGTGTCTGTGTGTGTGTGTGTGTGTGTGTGTGTGTGTGTGTGTGTGTGTGTGTGTGTGTGTGTGTGTGTGTCTGTGTTGGAAAAGATCTGATTTACCAAGTATGTGTCAGAATTTATGTGCATATCTGGAAATGAAATAATATCACAGATTTTATCTGTGTTAATGCACTTAGATGGGGTGCATATATAATTCTTCTGGGTATCAGTAAAACAGTTAAAAAGTAATTATCTTTAAAATGTGAGGCATAAAAACATCACAGTAAATTTATATCTCCAGAGCTACTAGAGGTTCTGTGACCCCTACAACCTCAGATTCAAAAATTTATTCTGACTGAGACTTAGCAAGAAGACTACATCTGCAGCCTCTGCCTTGGGTTTCATCTAATCTAAACTTAGTTCTTTGCAGAGGTGTGGCAAAAAGGTCTTTACAGCCTGTGTGAGAGCAGGGGTATTGTAAGCTTTGTTTCTTTAACTTTCCTCGCAATTAGACTTCAGATCCTTGGACAGAAGACTGCTGCATTTTCTCTAGGAGCAGGGTACTGTCCAGGATCAGCAAGTTGGAATGCATTACTATAATCATTTTATCACTTCACTTTCCTAACAATCAAACATCAGATGTGCATACAACTGTCTACATTTTGGAGGTAGGGATAAAAAGACATACTGCATATACAGGTCTGACTGTACCAAGTTGAAATGTGCTATTGTGGCCATTTGTTGTTTCAGTTTGGCCCAGTGTTTCACATTGATGGGCTATGCAGAAGGTGGACACCTTCTAGTCATAACTGTGAGTAGGAATGTCATCTGTGTGTATGACAGCAACAACTTGAAATGCATAGTTGTCCTTTTGCACTTTTATTGTATGCCACTCTGACATGAGAGAGGGTATATGAAAAGTGACTATCTTTTCTGGGTAATAGGATGTCAAGTCACTATTCCCATATATGTCTTAATGTTCCTTATAAATATTTCTCTTTTCATTTTATTATAAAATACTATTTTTGACAGCTTTGAATATTAAATTTGGACAAAACTCGTTCTTCATTGAATAAAAATGAGACTGTTTCTTTTTTTAGCTGTGATTTTTGTTGTGGTCATTTCTGGATAAAAAAATATTGAAACCATGTGTCATCTTGGGACTTTTTTGTCATCAGACTACTGCTTTACTTCAGCTATCTCAGTGCAGGCTTCATCAGGTAGAAAGCATTGAAGAAACAAAACAAAACAAAAATATGGAATTGGGATGCCAAAATGGCAGGAGGGGGCAAGCACGATTTATCCACTTGGACTAACCTTAATACCTAGTATTATGGATTCCTCTTATGCCTTAACTATCCACGTGAAATTTATTTTTCTTTCCACAACTCAATGTTCACAGCTCCATAAATAAATTTCTAAATATACAGAAGATGAAAAGAAAATGGATGGTTAGGGCTGGTGTAGTGTACCCAAAGGAGGGACTATGCAGTAGTGAATGAATGGCAACACTTGTAGTTGGTTAGTAGTAGCTCCCCCCATCCATATTTGTTCTGGATCCAACACTGCATATGCACACTCCATCTTTTAAATGTGTGCATATAGAAACACAATGATACTCAGCTGTTTCCCTGTGCCTCTGTTGTATCACTTCTTTTCAGGTAGTCTGTTAATTGAAATTGCAGAACCTCACTGTAAAAAGCAACAAACCAGTGGATGAAGGTCTGCATATATCTTAATAAACTGGATAGCACAAAGGCAATAAAAGTCAGACAAAACCTGAACACATTTCTGAAAACCTATTAAATGCAAAAATAATGAACCAGATGCCAGATTCAAATTATTCTCTTTAAGAATAAAATACTTGCTATGCTAATTACAGTTACATTATTTTCTAATACATTAGTATAAAAAAAGCTGCACAGTAAGCTTTCCTGTCTATTATCAAGGTATACGAATCAGCCATACACCTACAGCACAGAATATTTTTATGCAGATATCTGCAATTTAATAATGTAAAGAAATTAAAAGATACATGTTTTTAAACGTATAACAATTGTAATAAGGTATTCTAAGGAACTAAGTTGATGACCATTTATTCAGACCATATAGGCAAAGTAGTATTTTGTACCACAATACATCCCCTGGGTTAGATAAACCAGAAATTTAAGATATCTCATAGGAATAGCTTCATTAAAACTTTTTCTTTTCTCACTTGGGATAAACATAATCAGCATGTCTAATTTATCCATCTTCTTATACTGGCAGTACACTCTGAATCTGTTTTGCTTACTGGTAAAATGTTTTAAAATGAACCAGGCTAAAAAAAAAGGCTTTGACAAAAAAGCTTTCATATTACAAATTGTCAGTAAGCATTTATATGTGTAAGCCTGAAGGAACTCCATTAACAACCAATATATGAGGCCTCCATTGATTTTAATATGCAACAGGTTAATTAAAATCAGAGTTAAAATGTATATATCACCCAGTTAAACCTGCAGTTTAAAAGTGAAAGTAAGGCAGAATAGCATGCAGAGTTATAACACTGTCACCCAAGTATTCTGAGAAATTTATATACATCCTAAAGCTTTTTATATGAAGACATTATTTTTCCGCATACTAGCCATGACAGAAACTGGTGTAAAATGAGGCAGTCTGGTTCTTATTATAAACATTAATCATAATTAAACCATGGCTAAAAAGGAATTTCTACTTATTTCTGAGATTAATATATTATGGCTTAATTTTCATTTAATAATTTCTGTAAACTTATGTAGCAGCGGCTTTATTAAAATGTAAGCTTTGGCATTTATCATGAATATTTAACTAAATCATTTTAAGGGAGGAAGACAGAGAATATTAGCCATTAAATCTGATGGTAGCTGAAGCAGCTCTCAAAATATGATTGAAAAGAAGAAAAGATATTCAGATCAGTCAGGAACTGAAACTTTTATTCATATTCAAGGTAACCAGAAAGATGAAGACAGTCTTATTGAATCATGACAAGGCTGGTGGCTTAGCAGAAATGTGCATTAAAAAGGAACTGCTAATTTAATATATCTACTCAATATTTATGGTGTAAAGAAAGACAGATTTTTCCAAAGCAAGACACTAAAAGTTTGCTTGGTAAAAGGATGGATCACTATCCTTTACAGATAAAAATATATGGAATAAGTCGGAAAAGGTAAGAGTGCTCGTTTTACTTGGGACTGGAGGACTCATTCTATCAGTCTTAGGGAAGTGATTGGACAATCACTGATACCACTAGGATTTTCAATAACAAATGTGATTAAGGTGAAAGTCCTAACATTTTTAACCAGTGACAGTGCGTACATTTTTTTCTCTGGTAATGGTTAAACTCCCAGTCCTGACATGACAGCTACTGTTTTCTAGTTACATGTACTACTGTTGTATTAACCAGGTAGACTAAGTAGACATGACAACGTTACTTCCTTGTAAAGTTATTTTGCCATTTGAAACAGCCTATTCATATATGTCTTTGTACTAAACTGTAGAGACTTCTCTGCTGATATTCTGCTGGGACTAAAAATGTGTTTTTGTCCTTTTTCTTAACTGTAAACACTGCCCTCATAAATGAGGTTTGGTAACAAACCAATTTCTCCAGGGACATCTTCAGGTGGGGTTAGATAATTTATAGTAGCTAGAAGTAAGGCGGTTGGGGGATGAAAGGGTTAAATGGGATGAGGGATGATTGGGAGGAAATGAACTAAGGGTAGAGAGGGGCTTAAGGGGTTTAGGCAAGGGAAACAGAGGAAGGAGTCACATTTTGGCATGAACGTGCTAATGCAAGGGTTACGTCCAAGACGACCTATAGGTATTTTAGAGAGTAGGTAGGCTGTGGGTAATATTAGGGCATGGAAGTGCTGGGTGAGTTATATATATTTTTTATTATTCCCAGTGTTTCTAACAGCCAGCTCCAGAAGGGAATCAATCCATGCAGACAAGTAAGGGATATTTAGGATTTCTTAGCATATTAATATATCTTTATATATATAGTATACAGTATATACATTGCATATATTTAGTACTTCTTAGCAGCAATTTGCTGCTTTGTAGATTTTTACTTTTCTCCCATTAATGTGATCAGCGACCATGAGACCTACTGCAGTCTATTGTTTTATAGTAGTATTGAGGTCCAGTATTTATAGTTTAGCAGTTTACCCTTGTTAATTAAATTGGTTAGGGAGGGCACTGTGGGGATTTGAAATATGTTAAATATTGTTATAACTTAAAAGCTACTGTGTAGGTTGCCAGTCTAGCCAGATAGAATTTTGCAGATAATTCTGTCATTTGTAAATATGAATGTAAACTACAGGCTTGTTGTCTTAAATGTAAAGAAATAGTGTTGCATGTGGAACTGGGAAAAAATGTGACAACAGCGCACACTGACCAAAGTAAAACATGTGGTGACCCTTTCATGTAAACCGTGGTGCAGAAGAGTCTAGATGGAGAAATTCTTGCTATTGTTTTAACCAGGAGTGAAATTGCTAGATTTAAACATGTAAATGTATTTTTATTGCTCTGTTTCCTGACCAGTTGCAAGATAACAAAAGGAGATATTAACAACATAAATGCAGTTTCTGTTAGCCTGAAAACCCAGGGAAGTGTGAAGAATGATGGAATGTGAATCAGAACTGCAATTTCAACTTAAACAGAGAGAAACATAGAGGATTATGCATTTTTGTCTTGACCATCCAACTCACAGCACTGTCTTGCTATATAATTAAGTTTATTTTAGACTTTTGTTTTCTCTTAGAAATAGCTAGAAACTAGCTAGTGTTTTTCTGTGGTGTCAGAAATGTACTACTGAATTACTTTAAGTATTTTTCTGTGATCTCTGAACTCTTGACTAGCACTATGTAGTAAAACATATTGTCTTGTGTTTTTAGTATTTATTATTAAATATTTTAAAACCTCTCAACTGTGGCTGTTTTGTGTAGAGATTATTTAAGCTCTAGAGTACATTGCATATTTATAGTGATTACTGACAAAGTCACTCCAAATAAGCCTTGACTGTTTAGTCACACTTACCAAATAATATTGCACAGTAATAATTGGACACCCTTTTAAGGGCCCTTGAGCAGCTGATAAATATTAGTGGGTGGTGGCAAGTGGTACTACCGTATAGTCTGGGTAAAATGGGCACAGCTGGAGAACCTGTGCCAGCCTTTCCCAGGAGTGTCTGTGTGGTTGTATAAACTTATCTCAAAGTGTGTGTGTGTGTGTGTGTGTGTGTGTGTGTGTGTGTGTGTGTGTGTGTGTGTGTGTGTGTGTGTGTGTGTGTGTGTCAGCTACTTGGGCAGGGACACGAAGCACTGTTGGACAGAGAGGGTGCTGGAGGTTTTAGCTTGCCCACTAGGCTGAGATCTAGACCCTAGAGCTGTGCCAGTGGGGAGTCTTATTGGGGGCCTGGAGAGCAAGGGAGTGACCAGCCCCAGACTGACTGTGATCTATGTGTGTTCTTAATGGAAATTGTACTTTACTGTGTGCATTTGCTATCCTTTCCTCTTATATGAGATGTCCCTCACTGGTGTTAGTGGTGAGGATTGAGGCTCCTTGATTGCTGGGCCAGGACACGGGCATCACATATTGATTGTTTGTCAGAGGTAGGGTGTCCACATCACATATTAATTGGTGGCGAGTACTGATTGGCTCAGATTGAGTTCAGATTACAATTGTTTTATTTCTTTTGTTAGCTTAGTTAGTCAGGGTGAGCAGGCAGCATGTCAGCAGAGGAGAGGCGCAGAGGAGTATGGAAAGCTGACAAGGAGCCAGCTAGTGGAGATGTGCCAGGCTAGGGGACTGGTGCATGGAAACATGACTAAGGCAGACATGATTGCAGCCTTGGCTACAGCTGCACTTGAAAACAGTAACCAGGAGGACAATCAGACTGGCAGTTGAGATATAATACCCTCAGAGAATGGACAGCTCAACCTTTCTGCAGAGGACTTAAAAATCCATCTGGAGCTAAAGAGACTTGAGTTGGAGGCCAGGCGTTTGGAGATAGAAACTGAGGAAAAGGAGAGGCAGAGGAAGCATGAGAGAGAAATGATGACTCTTTGCCAGAGTCATGGAGGTAGTGGGAAGGGAGTAACTGGACCCCAGAAGCACAACAGGTCAGTAAATTTCTTCCGCAGTTTAAAGAGAGGGATAATTTTGATAGTTTCATTCATATGTTTGAGAGGGTATGGAAACAGTACAGTGCTGACCAAAGGCTCTGGGTACGGTTCCTGACCTCCTTACTCCATGGTAAAGCTGTAACTGTATTGTCTAAAATGTCTGACGTTGCATGTTTTGATTATACTGCTGAAAAAAATTGTCTATTACAGTTTTGTAAGCTAACACTGACTGGCTGACTGCCAACATGGTTTTAGACCATTTCATTGTACTACAACTGCACTTTTATCCTTCACTGACTGTATTAATAAAAATCATAATAACAACTTACTATCCTCAGCCCTCTTCTTAGACCTCTCCAAGGCCTTTGACATGGTTAATCATCAACTCATGTTAAACATTCTTAAATCTCTTTCCTTAGACACTTAGGCTGTCCGGTGGTTCAATTCCTATCTAGAAAATAGACAGCAAGCAGTTCTCTAGGATAATTACTTATCCTTTCAGCTACCCATTACCACTGGAGTCTCACAAGGCTCTATTCTGGGACCCCTCCTCTTCTCTCTTTTTATTAATGATCTAAAAACATCCCTTCTAAAAACCACCTGTATTCAATATGCCAATGACTCGACACTTATCTGTGCCGCGGCTTCTTCTGCTGAGCTCCAGTCTAGTTCCCAAAAAGTATTCACATTAGCTGAAAACTGGTTCTATCAATACTGTCTCCTCCTTAACCCCCCAAAAAAAACAAACTTTTACTATTTACACCTATACAAAAGTCCTCTCCCATTAACTTCACAATTGTATCTAACAATGGCACAATAATACCACCTGACACAACCACCAAACTCCTAGGTGTTACAATTGATCACAATCTTAATTTCGATTCTCATATTAACTTAACATTTAAATCAGTAAATAGAAAACTCGGCTCTCTCTACAGGCTCAAACCCTTCCTTACACCTTCCGCTAGGACTACCATAGCACAAACTCACCTCATCTCTACCCTTCTCTATGCCTCTCCTATTTTTACCAATCTATCAAAATTCAGTTTTAATAAACTGGCAACCTCATACAATAACATTGCTAGATTTGCCACAGGAGCTTCATTTCGTAACCGCCATTGCATAAATCTTAAACAACTAGGTTGGCTGGAATTACAAAACCAGTTGTTCCTCCAACAACTTACAATCACCCACAAGATCTTGTATCACCCCATGAATACTCCCATACTCTGTAACCTTATTACCCCTTATAAAAAACTCACAACCCTTCGCTCAGCTAAAAAACTCCTAGTATCCTACCTTAAATCTCACAATAAATCTGGTGATGGCCTGTTTACTAACATGGATGGTCTTACTTGGAATAAGCTTCCAAGTGAACTGATAGCATAAGAAAAAAATAAAAATATTGATATTTTGAGGATCTGTGATTTGCTCTTACTTGAGTCCACATCAGGTATAAATGAGGTAACAGTTCCTGTTCTTTTATTCTTAACTATGGATGTCACTCTCACTCTTTGTGCCAAACTCTGATGTAAAAGGGTTTCCTCAGATTCATGTAATTGACTTGTTTTGTATGTATAAAATTTGTATATTTGTTAATATGTATAATTTAGTAGTGGAGCTTTTCTCCCTGGGCCTCTACTGAAAATGGACATGTATCCAGCTAGACTATCCCGGTCAACAAATGTAAAATAAATAAATAAATAAATTAAACATCTGAAACATATAGGAAAAAAGTTTCATGAGCATAGACGCAGATGAAAGTGTATGTGAATATGTTGCTGAACTGAGCACTTATTTCCATAGGTGGTTAAGTGGATGTCAGGTCACAACGTTTGGAGGGCTGGCAGACCTTTTGGTGAGGGAACAAGCCCTTAGCACTTTGCCTGAGGACATGAGGATCTGGTTAGCTGATAGACAATTTGCTACTTCAGATGAGTTGGGGAAGAAGGGAGACCTATACCTGGCAAGCAGAGCAGCCCTGCACAGGAAAGGGACCCCCAGTACTGCTCATGGATCTAAATGAACCCAGGGTGGGCAGCACAGACTGCTCCAACAGAATCTCCAAGTAGCAGGGGAAGCCACTAGTCCAGGTACACGTCCAGGAGCTAGAGTTAAATGTTTTGAATGCAACCAGTGGGGCCATGTGGCATACAGGTGTCCATAGAGGCAAGGTGGGGAACAAAAGCTGAGAGAGCCAGTAAGTGGAAAGACAAAATGCCAATAGTAGGTTGTCTTAAGACAAAAAGGGTACCAAACTACCTGTAGATGTCCTGATAGAGAAGGATTTGGATGAAGCAGTACCATGTGCTTATGCAGTTACACGCAGTGAGGCTGGGAGGCAAGCATGTGGGTCTGGTAGCCTGGAGGAGACCCAGACAGACAACATGCTTGCAGCCAGGACTGGTGAGATGGTTACTTCAGGGAGGGAGCTACTCTGTAGCAGTGAGATTGAAGGTGAGCCACAGCTGCTCATGGGTACTGATGTTCACTTGGATAGAGTGGTTGCAAAGGTAGAGGTGAGTAGTAGTACCCAGGCTGACAGGGAGGCACCACTGTCAGAGGATGCCAGAATTCCTGTGGAAGGGGAGCTGGGAATGGTTACTTGGAGAGAGTTGAGACAGGCTCAGCTCTCAGACCCTACATTGCAAGGCCTGAGGCAGGTAGCTAGGGAGGTACCTGATTTTCAAGGAAAGGGGGAATCTGTATACTGGGACAAAGGGTTACTATACAGAGAGTGGACCCCTGAGGGAGGCTAGAAGGTGAGAGAGTACAGCAGTTGGTAGTGCCTAGAGTCTACCATCTGGTGCTTCTAGCCATAGCCCATGATATTCTCTTTGCAGGTCATATGGTCATATGGGCATAAAACATACAAAGAGGTATATTATGCAGAACTTCTATTGTCCTGGAATTTCCAGAGATGTAACAGGTTACTGCAGGAACTGTTTACAGTGCCAAAAGGTAGGCAAGAGACAAGGTGAAAGCTCCTTCGATGCCTTCACCTGTGATTGCAGAGCCATTTCAGAGGGTAGCTATGGATATTGTGGGTCCTCTGAGTACCCTAAGTTCCACAGGGAAAAAGTATATCCTAGTGGTAGTGGATTATGCTACACGATACCCTGAGGCAGTGGCTTTGTCCTCCATTGTGGCAGAGAAGGTGGCAAATGCTTTGTTAGAAATTTTCAGCAGGGTAGGTTTCCCAAAAGAAATACTGACTGACAGAGGTGCCAATTTCATGTCAGACCTGCTGGCTTGTCTGTGGAAGTTCTGTGGGGTGAAGCACATGAAGACCACCCCCTACCACCCCCAAACTAATGGTCCTGTTGAGAGGTTAAACTCTACAATCAAGTCCATGCTATGGGCATTTGCAGATCAGTTTAAGAGGGAGTGGGACAAATATTTGCCCCATATGTTGTTTGCTTACAGAGGTTCCCCAGGAATCCAAAGGTTTTTCACCCTTTGAGTTGCTCTATGAGCATAGGGTGAGGGTACCTCTAGATATAATTCAAGATGAGTGGGAAGGTGAGTGCGAGGCTCACAAGGAGTCTGTTGTGGCATACATCCTAAACCTCAGGACAAGGCTCAGGGAACTCATGCGCTTGGCCCAGGAGAACCTGGCAGAAGCCCAACAACAGAAAAAGGTGTGGTATGACAGGAGTGCTTGAGCTAGAGAGTATGCTGTGGGGCAGCAGGTAATGGTTCTCATTCCTATCAGACACAACAAACTGCAAACAGCTTGGGAGGGACCCTACAAGGTGGCACAGAAGGTAAGTGATGTTAACTACATGGTGGAACTGCTAGGCAGAAGGCAGGGGCACAAATTTTGCCATGTTAACATGATGAAACCTCACCATGATAGGGAGGCCCTTGTGCTGAGCATTTGCAGTGGATTGCAGGATGAGTCTGAGGGAGATCTGGGGCTGATCTCCTCAATGAGGCAAGGGCTGACACCTCAGTGGAAGGAGTAGCAATGTCCCAGTAGCTATCTCCTACCCAGGTTCAAGAAATCCAAGTAGTGTTGCAGGAATTTGGGGACATGTTAACTGGTAAACCAGGGCGCACCCACCTAGGGCAGCACCAGGTGGACACAGGACCCCAAAGTCCTATTAGGCAGGCCCCTTACAGAGTGTCTGAGAGAGTCAAACAGACTCTGAGGGAGGTGGTACAGGAGATGTTGGAACTAGGGGTGATTCAAGAGTCCAACAGTCCCTGGGCCTCCCTAGTGGTGCCGGTGCAAATGAAGGATGGCAGCACCAGGTTCTATGTGGACTACAGTAAATTAAATAGTCACACAAAGTCGGATGCTTACACCATGCCTAGGACAGATGCCCTAGAGCAGCTGGGTGGGGCTAAGTATCTTACAACCATTGATCTTACCAAGGGTTACTGGTAGGTGCCCTTGACTCCCGGTGCTAGAGTGAAATCAGCCTTTAGGACTCCTTTTGGCTTGTATGAGTTCACAAAGATGCCCTTTGGGATGAAGAATGCCCCAGTGACTTTCCAGAGGCTGGTAGATCGTATCCTAGCAGGAGCAGGAGAGTTTGCCCTTGCTTACCTAGATGATATTACCATCTACAGCCATTCTTGGCCAGAGCACTTTCGGCATGTCAGGGAGGTGCTAGGCAGACTACAGAGGGCAGGGTTGACCATTAAGCTGAGCAAATGTCAGTTGGGTATGGCAGAGGTCTCCTACCTAGGACATAGAGTGGGTAGTGATAAGATAAGGCCAGAACCTGCCAAAGTGGAAGTCATTCAGGCATGGCCTGCACCTGTTACTAAAAAGCAAGTGAGGGCATTTTAGGGACAGCAGGATACTACAGAAAGTTTGTCCCCAGTTATAGTACCATGACTGCTCCTCTCACAGACCTGACAAGGAAGAATAGACCAGATAGGTAGTGTTGACCCCAACATGTGATCAGGCATTCCAGAAGCTTAAAGAAGCTTTAGGAGGACCCCCTGTGTTAGCCAGTCCAGATTACAGCAAATAATTTGTTGTGCAGGTGGATGCTTTGTACCATGGGGTGGGGGCTGTACTTAGCCAGATTTCTTCAGAGGGAGAAGAGCACCCAGTGGTTTATCTCAGTCATAGGCTCCAACCCAGGGGGGAATGCTATGCAGCTGCAGAAAAGGAATGTCTAGCCATAGTGTGGGCACTGCAGAAACTTCAGCCTTATTTGTATGGAAGGAAATTCACTGTTATGACAGATCACAATCCCCTAACATGGTTACACAGAGCCAGCCAGCAAAATGCCAAGTTGCTAAGATGGAGCCTGGGGTTGCAAGCATATGATATATCAGTGCAGCACCGCAGTGGGATTAGCAATGCATATGCAGATGGGCTCTCAAGGCAGGGAATGAAGAAAGGTATACTCAGATAGACTTAACTCTCTCAAGCAGCGTTTCTCAAGAGTCACTTGAAAAACTAGCTGGAGTTCTCCATGGTGGAGGGGGGAGAAATGTGAAGGCTGCCAGCCTAGCCAGATATAATTTTGCAGATAATTCTGTCATTTGTAAATATGAATGTAAACTACAGGCTTGTTGTCTTAAATGTAAAGAAATACTGTTACATGGAACTGGGAAAAAATGTGACAACAGCACACTCTACTGACCAAATTAAAACATGTGGTGACCCTTTCATGTAGACAGTGATGCCAAAGAGTCTAGATGAAGACATTTTTGCTATTGTTTTAAACAAGAGTTAAACTGCTAGATTTAAACATGCAAATGTATTTTTATTGCTCTGTTTCCTGACCAGCTGCAAGATAACAAAAGGAGATGCTAAGAATGTAAATGCAGTTTCTGTTAGCCTGGGAACCCAGGGAAGTGTGAAGAATGATGTAATGTGAATCAGAACTGCAATTTCAATTTAAACAGAGAGCCAGAGAGGATTATGCATTTTTGTCTTGACCATCCAACTCGCAGCACTGTCTTGCTCTATAAGTAAGTTTATCTTAGACTTGTGTTTTCTCATAGAAATAGCTAGAAACTAGAAAGATTAGACTAAGTGTTTTTCTGTGATGTCAGAACTGTACTACTGAATTATTTTAAGTATTTCTCTGTGATCTCTGAACTCTTGACTAGCACTGTGTAGTAAGAAGTATTGTCTTGTGTTTTTAGTATTTATTATTAAATATTTTAAAACGTTTCAACTGTGGCTGTTTTGTGTAGAGATAATTTAAGCTCTAGAGTACATTGCATATGTATAGTGATTACTGACCGTTTAACTCCAAATAAGCCTTGACTGTTTAGTCACACTTACCAATTGGATAATAATATTGCACAGTAATAATTGGACATCTTTTTAAGGGCCTTTGAGTAGCTGATTACTATTAGTGGATGGTGGCAAGTGGTACTACTGTATAGTCTGGATAAAATGGGCACAGCTGGAGAACCTCTGCCAGCCTTTCCCAGGAGTGACTGTGTGGTTGTATAAACTTATCTCAAAGTGTGGGTGTGGGTGTCAGCTACTTGTGCAGGGACACAAAGCACTGGTTGGACAGAGAGGGTGCTGGAGGTTTTAGCTTGCCCACTAGGCTGAGATCCAAAACCTATAGCTGTGCCAGTGGGGAGTCTTATTGGGGGCCTGGGGATCAAGGGAATGGCCAGCCCTGGACTGACTGTGATCTCTGTGTGCTCTTAAGGGAAATTGCACTTTATTGTGAGTATTTGTTATCCTTTCCTCCTATATGAGATGCCCCTCACTGGTGTTAGTGGTGAGGATTGAGGCTCCTTGATTGCTGGTTCAGTCATGGGCATCACAGATACTGTGGCAGAAGTTTGTTATTTATAACAAAATCTATCAAGTAGTATTTCCATGAGGCTGTACCTTAATGAAACATTTCTGAACAGTGAACACTGAAGTCCTAAGCTGTTGCAATTGTGTTGGTTTAAATGGTTTCCTCAGAAAGAAAAATGTTTGCTCAGAAGGAAAAAAAATAATATAATCGAAAGGAATAGTACAAGGGACAATAAGGCATATTCTTGCTGGTTGTGGCAGGGTTGGTGGTGCTTCATGTGCCATTGTAGTCCTCTATTTTTTTCATGCAGTTCGTCCATTTTGTGAAGCAGTGTTCCTGTTGGGGTGGATGCTGTCAAGGCTGGTGTGGCACAGTGGGGTCACAGATATTTCTACTTTATTCTGGTTCATTAAGGCCTGTCTGAACTACACTGGTTTGGGGTAGTGAGGTTTCAGGAAGCATTGCAGGTATGGGAGTGTTCTCGTGATAGTTCAGGCTTTGGGTGCTTTGGCTGCATGGGAGTTAGAAGGCTTAGGCATTGGATTTGGATTGCTCTGCAAATATGGGCCCTGTTTTAGGGTTTCAAAAGCATTGCAGGATTGTAGGTGGTCTCAGAATAGTTCAGGATTTGGGTGCCTTGTTTGCATGGGAGTTAGAAGGCTTACACAAGGCATTAGATTTGAATTTCTTTGCAGATGTAGTCCCTGTTTTAATTTTTTGTAGCTGCATAGGTAACATATGGAAGAAAAGCTTGAAGGGAAAGGCTAAGGACAAGCGCCGGATCATGGGTGGTAAGCTGTTGGAGTCCTGCAGTTGCATGTTGGCCAGTTTACATGGGTTGTGGGTTTTGTTAGTGAAGGGGGGATTACCTGCAATTACTGTAGTGTCATGGGTGACTGGGTTAGGTTAATTCAATAAATACTGGATGGTGGGTCATGCTGGAAGGGTAGGTGCGATACAGTGAAGATTGGCTGACATTGCCTATTGCCAGGTATGTTGGTGTGCATATATGGAGGTTTATTTGGCCTACAGTTTGCGCAGTTTCTGCTTCACGGATATACTGATGTTATTAACAGAGTGATTTGGGTTGCCAAATGTTTTCTTCCCTTATAATGGATAGTTGGTTTGGTAGGAATATTAGGCAACTGGCCCTATTAGGAAAGGAAATCTCAGTTTGGTTATTAGTACATCCATTGGGTGGATAAAGAGGCTGCAGTTATGCATGGTGGCATGCCACTGACCTTGTTTGTTTTTGGTGGCTTTCAGCAGTTTAGGGTTCTGGTGGTACATTGGGCTTGTGTGTTTTTTTTCTGGCTTGGGTTTAGTGCTTTGGGGTGCATTTGATAGGTGATTACTAGGGAATCAGCCTGGTTAGGCCTTTTGGCAGATGGATGGTTTGTGGGGGATTCTATTGGTTAACAAATGAGGCATGTCAGGTTCAGTTGTGGGGAGTTGCATTGGTAGCATGTTAAATGGAAGAAAGGGTGATTGCGGGGATGTTGAATTGGGGTTTCATGTTAAGTGGGCATAGGAAATGCAGCTGGAGTGGTTGGAGGTTAGTGCTCATTGTCCTTTGTTAATATGGAAGAGGCATGGCTTGTGGTGGTTGTATTACTAAAATGCCATGATGATTGATTAAATGTCTTATTGCTTATAAGGGATAGTTTGTGTGATGGCAGGATTGCTATTCAACTGAATTTTAAAAGAGATCTCTTTGGTTATATTTAAGTGGTGAAATGGGGCTGAGATTTGGCATGATTGCCTGCAATTGCCCCTGCTTATTTTCAAGTGGCAGTGGGTTTAGTGTTGGTTGTCCAGTTGGATGGTAGTGACTGGGGAATTGTTAATGAAGCATCTATTGGTAGTTGGGAAAGTGAGTATTTAACTAATACACAGTGGTTATACTGGGTGATAAGGTTATGATTTGTTACTTTAGCACTGGAGATGGATCAGTGGTTTACATTTGGCTGTTTAGGCTACTGGCTACTTTCACTATTTATGTAACAGAGCTTTTGGAGGTGATGACACATATTCACTTTGGTTAGAGAGGATGGGGCACACTGAATGATGTTTGGCTTAATGCCTTTGAATGGTGGCTAGGTTGTTGGAAGTTTGGTCAGAGAGAGGGGGAACAGTCTGGTCAGGCTTGCCTTTTTCTGCTCCCCCTCTGGTGTTTGGATGTTTAATACAATGAGTTGGGAAAGGAAATTAAGTGGTTGGATGCTGCTGGATATGTAAATAAGTGAGCGGAGGAAAGCTACTTATTTAAGTGGATGTGTAATTCAATAAATGGTAAATGAAGTAGGTGGTGGTATACTGCTTCATAAGTAAGAGAGTGGATGTATGGACTCTGCTGACTGGGTCAGGATGAGTGGGGTCACACTGTCCTAGTTAAAGTTACATGGATGTTATGTTCAGCTGTATATGTGTTGGTTGTAATTAATAAATATTGGTTAACCAATTTATGTTTATGGAAGTTTAATAAAGGTCGTCAAATGTCATTCGATGTGATGTGTTTATTAAAGGGGACCAGGACAAATGTTATACAGGCTCTTGTATTTACTTTAACATTAAAATCTTTTATTTTGTGCCTAATTTAATTTTCATTTTCTAGGGCAATACTGAAAGGCATTTTCACACCAGTCACTTAACAAAGCAAAATAAATGAACAATTAAAAAGAATTGGATAAGTAAAAAGCTGAAAGAAAGCAACAGGGATTTTCTGAATAGGTGAAAAAAGGAAAAAGTGTGAAAGCTAGCGAATGATCTGTAAGGACTGTGATGATGTTAGGTATTGCCATCTGTGCCAGGAAGACTAGGGCAGTGTATGTGTAACATATACCAGTGTGGCTAGCTGGAGTTTTATAAATAATTTTGTGTCATTTTACTGTCAGACTGACTTGTACAGATGCTTTTGTTAAAATGTATCAACAGTGTTATTATAATTGATTACATGTTTATCTTTAAACAAATAATTCTGGAAGGAGACAGCCATACCTCTCAAGTTGGAAACATCAAAAATCTGGATAAAGGCCCATAAAAAAGTAGGTGCAACTGGCCAAAAATCCGGATGCTGATTAATATAAAATGTGCCTACATCATTATGTAACCCCGCACATGCAAATGGAGTTGTGGGATACCAACATTCAGCACTGCTAAACAAAAAAATAATAATATTTATGTTGCAAACAATACCAATTTGTATAGAACACTTGGGTTTCAAAGACTGAGTCTCCTCTTTTATGAGGACATCAGTGGAGGCGACATACAAAGTATTTTGTTTGCACAGCAAGCCTGAAGAAGTCTTGTATCCCATATGCCTTGCTTGTGTGTAAACCAGTTCAGCTATGCATTATGACTTCTCTGTAAACATGCTAATCATATGTTTTCCTAGCTGAACAAACTGTAAATATGTCACAGGAAATGCAATTCCTACAAGAAAAAAAAATGAAGGTGGAAAATCTTATAGCTGGTCAAGAAAGTTTACAGAACACCACACACACACAAAGAGGTATGAGGCCCTGTAAGGAAAACTACTTAAAAATGTAGTCAGCCAGATCACACAGTAAAAAATGGATACAGTATTAGTCCCAGAAATATGCATGTTTTCAAAGTTTTAATGCTGTGAAACACTTCGCCTGGGTTCTAAGCTATTCTAATGAAGGTTATCTGTGACACATAAAAACACACCAGACGTGTTAAAATACTCTTGAACAATTAGAACAAACACAGCCCCCTCAGGTATGCAGATTTCCTAGATCATGAGTAACTGCTATCAGCAGTGAATGAGAGAAAAATAATAAAGATCAGATCATCTTACACAAGAGAAGTTTTAAAGTGGCTGCACAGTAAATCTGAATTATGTATTGTTATTTTTTTCAAGAACTGCATAGTTGATTATTGCAAGATTCAGCGATGTCCAGACTAGGTACAAAAGTCACACGGAATCCATCTGTTAATTAAGCTCCACCCCACATCTAATTTGCAACACAGTATTCCAATCTAAATTACAACCATTATCCACCAGCACTCAAAGGTTCCATATTAGAGCAATTCTATGTACATGTGTACTTAATATTATAATTATAAAATCTGATTGAGTCATTACTGGTTATTTAGTAACAGGGTTACAAAGTTTATTTTAATGGAGTTAATGCTAAAACCATATTTTAAAACCACTATCCATGCCCTTCATGAACTTCCATAAATAAAATTTACATTTCATTAAAATCAACTAGCACCAAACAAACTGTTAGCTACTTGGAGCCTGTACCAGGGAGACACACAATGAAGAGGGTTACAGGTGTACGGTAGGTAATTCCCACACCCTAGGTATAGCCATAATTTCTTTTCACATAATGATGAGTTTCTCTTACTATCATCCTACCCCAGTAGTTACCAAAATGGGACTGTCACTGCTGCATCCTAGAGAAAATGATCAATTTACCAGAAAGAAGCTACAATTATCATGGTTGATTAAAGAGGACAGGAATATCAAATGGTCCAGTAGCTTGTTCCATTAGTTACAGCAAGTAAGTGAGATGTTACATCTCACTTACTTGCACTGCCCTGCTGAAAAACACACCAGCATCTGAAGCTAGCTTTCTAACACTGAAGTCTATCCTGATACCTCTCTGTCCCAAATGAGGTATCCAAAACCAACGGGTCCTGAACAAGTCACTAACTAGCCCGCAAATGTTTTGTATCTCTTTTCCTGCCCTCGTTAGCTGAGATGAGTAGGATTCTCTGCCGATAAGAACTGTAAGGAACTATCAGCAATATGTTCCCTGATCCACGTGGAAGCCTGTTAAAGCCTGTTAAAGGTAAAGAAGCCTCACATTCTTGAGGCTCTCAGTATAATTTTGGTTGCAGAAACTGAATTGAGGAACAGTTTTATTGTACCACAGATGTGAACCCATTAAGTAAAGATGGCAAACTCCAATGGTGACAATCCTATGTACAGAAAAAAGCAATGAAAACCAACCAAGAAAGATTTGGACTTATTGTAAAACCATAACTCTATTATTAAAACACACTTAAAACACTTCTGATGAAGTTCCCGAATGAGGAATTAAAGTGCTTAGTGTGTTTTAAATGTGTTTTAAAAATAAAGTTACAGTTTCACAATAAGTCTAAATCTTTTTCAGTTCCCTTGCTGTTTCCTAACTATGCTTTGATGTTGTGTTGACTCACAGCTTCTTTGGTTGTCTGGCACAGTGCCACAAGTCATAATGGGTGGGCTGTGGCTACAAACAATCTTTTTATTTATTGTTTTTTATCTCTCATCCAAGTCTCCATGCCTGAGAGGCAGTCAGGCACTGCCTCACAATGTTAACATCAGCCATAACTAAAAGTTGTACACAAAAATTCAGGATTTGAATTCATGGAACCCCATTATTTTGCCCTCAAAACTGGTAAATTCAGAGGAATTTTGGTAGGGTTAAAAGGTATAGGAACAGTGGAAGTTTCTGAAATTGTTCTATAGATTTTAGATACTGCAACAGATCTTAGGAGGTCTCTAGGTGTGTAATGTACTGGAGTCAAGTAATCAAATGTGATGTCATTCCATAACCAACACTGAGAGGATAGAACTTACACAGCAGCGTGTTTTGTTTTATTTTCTGTTGAGCCTGATATAAAAATCTATGACAATTATCACAGACAGTTCAGTTAGTTGTCCAGTTCAGTGTTAGTTGGAAACTCATCACCTTGCCTTGTGGAAGTAAGCATCTCAGCATCTAATCTTGCCTTGCTGTATTCATTATGTTAGCTAGGGAATAGTTATTCTTTAGACAGTCAGGAAATACAGTAAGTCACATTTTTCTGCATCTGTTTGAATCTGTCCAACTGTGTTATTTTTATCTCTCCTGTGACTGAAATTCTGATGTTTATTTGCATTGCCCTACTTTTTTTTTTTTTTTTTTTTTTGTTATTATTTATTATTAAATTGGTTTATACCTTTCATTGTGGCTGGTCTTTTAGAGAATGTGTGTGTGTGTGTGTGTGTGTGTGTGTGTGTGTGTGTCATTTTGGAATATTAATGGCCAGTCATAGTATAACAGCATTTAACAGATGTTTAGCAGCTACAGACTTAAAAAAGGAAATCACTGCTGGGTCTGATCTAGTATTAGAAAATGAAAACTTGTGAGACTGAGCAACATTAGGTAAACTAGTTGCTTTCTTAAGGCAGACTGGTTATCAGGCAAGTTACATGTTGTAATAAAACACCCTCCAATGCTGAAGGATTAGGAGGAACTGAAGTGAGAAAATTATAGTTGCACTAAATCAGAATATTTCTTTAATTAAAGTGGAAGACCATTTTTTTCCCTAATGAAACAACTAATTTATTCTGGCTATGGTTTCAGAAAAAGACAACCCTTCTAAGGAACAATCAGAAAAATCATTCTCAGAATTAGAATCAGAAACCTGAGGAGAAAAAACATAAATTCACCCCTCACAATAATGTTCATGTTCATTGTCCTGAAAATCCTCAGACAATGAAGAATTTATTTTCCTTATACCAGAAATGGTAGGGTGAGGAGCCTGAACTAATAATTTATCTAAGCCCAATAAGTCACTCCTGTCCAAAGTAACTGAGGCAGATGAGGATTATGTCTAGCTTTTTGCTTCTTTTAAACAGGACTTTCTAAAGAAACAGACCTATTTTTTACTGGCAATACCTCACAAGGGATGAGAGGAAGTTCCTGTTCCTTTCTCTGAGACAAACAAAAGTGATTCTCCCTTGCCTGACAGGCATTGTCCAACAGCTGTAATGGATGTAACTAACCTCTGGTGCATGGTGGCAGCAGGGACTTCACCAGAAGGAGCTAAGGGGGCAAAAAAAAAATGAATGGTCTAAGGATCCAGAAATATCCACAGCAGCATCACCTGTCTGTGGCTGAGGAAATTTATTAGCCTGCTGAAAGGGCAAAGGCGGTCTGGAAATTTTTTGTAACTGGAAGAAGAAAGAACCAAGAAACTGATAGAGTATTTCATGGTAATGCTGAAAAATATATCTGAATCCCAGATACACTTGGCAGTAGTATTTTGTGAAACAGAAATGCATTAAAAATGTAAGTTTTTCCACCAAAAACACAATGTAAAGCACTTTAGAAATGTACCTTGGCCTCTAAAAAGTAGTGTAAAATTGCTTTCTGACAGAAAAAAAAGTAATTTTAATTTAGTTTTAACAACTTTTTCCCCTCAAAATTAAAAAGTAAATGTCCTAGTAAAAATTGCAACACCATGACATAGGGATTACATATAGGTGTATAAAAAAACTTTTTCCTACCTGAAAAGTAATACTTTTTCAGAAAAAGTTAACTTTATCAGAAAATAAGATCTGGAAATTTTTTCCCCCCTAAAGGTAAATTGTTTGCCCAGCAATTGAAAAGCATTAACCTATGGCTGATCTTTGACAGCTTGCAAGAGGAAAGCTCTTTAGCAACAGGATAACTTTAAAAGTCTTAGCACCCCAAGCCACTCTTTTTCTTTAGACTTGGTTGAGCTGGTAACAGTTTATGTGATTGAAAGATGCCCTTGGCCTTTGGAAGCTTGCTGGCTATTGTATCCCTGATAAGATATAACCTATACAGCTAAAGCTACTGTAAGAGTGCTCAAATAATGGATATAATGTGATTCTAAATAAAATGATAATGTATTAAGGCTGTGCGCACACACACACACACACACACACACACACACACACACACACACACACTTTCATTCTCAGCACATTTACATGCAGGCAGTTTAAAGAATTTCTAATTAGTTTACAGATATACTTTGGGATGTGAGTGGAAGTCAGCAACCTGCCAAAAACTGTTACAGACATAGGGATTACATATAGGTTTCACAAAGAAGGCTATCCAGCAGGGAAATGAAATGGAGAGCCAAGCACTGTGAGTCAACAATTACAACTGTTACAGCCCTTCATTGGAATCTGAAGAGGTCTAGGATATTATGTGGACAAGAACTTCCCAGTTCAGTACTTGCCCTCACTAGGAACAGAGGTGATGATATCTATCATGTGCAAGGCTCTCTATCTGACTGCACATATCATTCAAGGCTCATAGGCGCTTAACAACCTGCTTGCAACACCATGGCATTAGCCACAGACTAAATGCTTGCATTTTGTATTGGTATTCAGTTTCCATATCAGATAATGGGAGGATATGGCTATCCAGAAATGTTATTCCCATTATCTAGGAAGCCTGATAATCCCATCATATTTTACTGGATATCTAAGAGGAAGCATATTCTTACTGTCTTTTCACCAGAGTAAATAATGGCCATGTCATAAATACCCTTAAACATTTTAATCTAGTTAAAATGTGACTGAGTTTGAACTCTGGCTGAAAAGTCACTGTCACAAATGCCCCACAAAGTACACTCAGCTATCTGTCTATTTTGACACTTAGATCAAAAATTCCATATTTATGAGGGTATCCGGCCAATCTGTCAAACCATTTCTGTCAAAATGGAAGCTGCAAACATCAGCTTTGAAACTGTTGAAAATATGTTTTTCAATCCTTGTAAAATCTTGATCGTCATACCTGAGTACCATACTTGTTTACTCTAGCCTGTAACAACTTCCAAAATGTTTAAAGTTGTTATCAGAAATGTGCTAAGTGTGACCCATTGCATGGAATGTGCGAGTGTGTGTGTGTGTGTGAGTGTCTACAAATGTTTGTATGTAGTTTGTTTATCTGTTTGAGGGTTGAGTTGGGGACCTTCATAAAATGTAATCTGAGATTATATTTTTCACTGCCATTCTTTATTTTAATAAGGCACTGTTTTAGAGAATTGTGTTTGCAGAGGCCTGCACCACTTTCTTTAGTGACTGCAAATAGGACCCTTATTTATACCTATGCTACGCACTCTCTGGACAGAAAAATAAATTTAAAAAGGGGTTATATAAGAATGTTAAGTGCTTACTTCAATTTAGTTGTGCACTTCCTTTACATACGTTTTTTGAAATTCATGTGGTAATGACCCTCAGCAGTGTTCTGAGTCTGGGATCTGTGCTTTTAAATGGTGCATGTTGTTCCCACATAAAATGCCACCTAAACTAGCTTATTATTATCGTTTTATCTTTAACCAAGCATGTAGAAAAGAAAGTTTTCTATACTTACATGGTTTCAAGTATTAATTCTGGCTATTAAGTTTTCAAAAATTTAAGACGCCTCCAAAGTATTTGTTTCTGTAAAAAGAATAGTTTTTCAATGCTGCTGAGCAGAAACTGTACTGCAAAATACAACATTAAACTGAAAATATGCCTTTTATTATTATTTGCTGAGCCAATGCTACCTTTTTAGTGTGTTATAATGTAGTTTATTGAGACTTCTGTATAGCCTATATTGCTATTTTCAAGAGGGCTATGAAGAGGTAAAAAGCTTTGCCCAGTCCTCCAGAGTTTCATTCAGTCAATCTTTCTTTCTCTTTGTGTATTATGTTACCCTAAGATGGTCACTTAAGCAAGCAAAGTCCATGGAATATTATTGTTAAAACATACTTGTGTCTACCAGGCTCAGTCTGTTATCAAACAAATGGTATAAATTATTTTTACTTTTATTTGCATAATAGTGAATTGTGACACATATGCATTTCTAACTTTGTTTTAGAAATGAGAAAGTCATGAAGATACCACTAGGTTATTCCACTGAAAGTTTTCTTCATGTCATATCTCAGAATGTACTAACAGTGCTTGTGACTGGTTGAATTGCTGTTGTGTCAAGTTAATTATTTTTCTATTCAAAAGCTGGCCATATCAGGTCTCATTACTGGACAATTCTTCACCATCCCTGTGTGGGTAGATATTTATCTTGGTTGCATTAAAATATATTCCAGTCTACAGTCAGAAACCTTCTTTAGGCAAAAGTAATATAAGCAAACTGGTTAGTTTCATCAGCTTTCATAGTTATCTAACTACTGTTAAAAGGGAGAGTGTTCTTCACTTCAAAGCTCTCTGACAGATTAGTATAAATTTTAAGATTATGATCTGCTTGTAAGATCTTACCCTATTATTTTAGGAATGTTCCTCCCATCATCCCTTGCAAACCATGCAAACCCACACACCTCAGGTCATCCTTGAAAAGAATCAGTTGTGTGAATAAATTAAATTAAAAAAAAAAAACAGAGTTATTATGCAATTATGCATCAGGCCACTGATAGACATAGGAAAGAGTAGAGGTGCTGTCATTAAGCTTTGAAAGTCACAAAATGTGTCTCCTGTATGCTGTGGTAGCACAGCTTCAAGAGAGACAAGAAACTTACTGTTGTTTGAATAATGTCTAGCAGTTCTTAAGTCCATTGGGAATGTGAGCACAATGTTACTCTTAGCACACTGAAGAAAATAGCCTCAGTCAGATTCTAAGAATATGTCCATTCACAATGGTACATGGAAGGGGGGGTGGGAGCAAACATGGTGATATTTTAATATTTTCAAGATCATTTTGAACAAAGCATAGATAAATGATCATATGTGGTCCTTTATTTTAAGAGTCAGAAGTACATGAACAACAATCAAGCTTGTGTACTGTAGTTTCTCCTTGAAGGCCACCTGACTTGTAAATGATAACACTAGCATTTTAAGTTCATTTTGACAATGATGGAACTGCTTAAAGATGCACTTATCAAGAAATCAGCCAAGTTGGTCAAAGTCATCATTATGAGTCTTCATATCATGAATAGAGTTCACTGGTCAAACTACATTAACTTTAGGTAGTATAAGGACGATGGCCCATGACCTGCAGCCAGAATTCTCCTCAAAAAAGTGTCAGAAAGGGATATAGAAGGAAGGCAACAATATTGCAATGGATTGTTCTGTCTTAGTAGTACATATGGCAAAGAGCCTTGTAAATGGGATACCTCCATCAAAGAACATTCTATGAGGAGCTCCTATTACAATTCCTCTGCAGGTAAACAGCACAATATCATGTTTACCAACAAAAGTGCTTTGACATCATTGTAAATTCTGTGTAACATACTGGCAGAGAAAGTGAAGTGTAGACAAATACTTCCTCTGTTGTAACAAAATACTCACATATTTGGCAACTTGCATATCACATTTTCAGGCATTACTCTGAAAACTGACTGTGTAAATATAGCTAATAAAACAATCTTTAGCTTCACAAGTTTTGTGAATATATATACCTCATACCACAGACAGTTGTCTCTCCTAGATTCTTGCAACTATTTTAGTGGATAAAACTTTTTGCCTAATGAATTTCATTTTTAGGATCAAAGTGAACAATTATTTGGTAACAAAAACAGTTCCATTCCAGCCTTAATTTATGTGTATTTGTATTAATATGTACATTTTTGTCATGACTTTCAAGACACTGATTTGCATTACTCACAGGCATAACATCATACACACACACACACACACACACACACACATACACACACACACACACACACACACACACACACACACACACACACACACACACACACACACACACACGTACACACACGTGTGTGTGTGTGTGTGTGTGTGTGTGTGAATGTATGCACATCTATATGCATATATACATATATATATATATATACACACACACACACACACACACACACACACACACACACACACACACACTCATGCACATGTATAAATACATAGATTTGTATACACACACACACACACACACACACACACACACACACACACACATATATATATATATATATATATATATATATATATATATACACACACATATATATATATATATATATATATATATATATATATATATATATATATATATATATATATATATATATATATATACATTTGTGTCTGTGTGTGTGTAGAGTGAGAAAGAGAGGGCAAGACAGAGAGAGAGAATTTCTTGGCTGAAGAATATCAGAAATCCAGACTCCTGCTGTTAGTTCTTTTTACTTTGGTCCAAATTTTGAGGAATGGATTTGTCAGAAGGAGCTTGCCAACAACCAATTAATATATTTTTACCACATTCATTTTTCTGCATGATAAAATAACCTGAATTATTTCCATTAAGAACTTATTCCCTTAGTTTAAGCTATATGTCTATAAACATTAGGATATCGGGTACTAGTGCTGCATTTAAGAGTCTAAGTGGATGCAAGTCACATCAGTAACAGTTTCAAAAATTAAGCACAACCCACTAAATGCAAAGAATTCCTTCATTCAAAGAAACTGCAATGGAGAGAAACAAAATTCAGAATCAAAATTTATGGGGGCAGTAAATCTCTCACACCATATTTGTAGCACTGTGACCCCATGTTCCTGACAGTATATAATCCATTCTGGCATAGTTCCAAATCAGAGAAAGAAATTAATCTCCAAACCTGTGATAACCCTTAAAATTGTACAGCTGAGGAGAAGTGATAGCTTTTGCATAATGAGAAGAGGTATTATCTAGTACCCGTTGTACTGCAAAATATGATTCCTTAAAAATGAGTGGATATCTGCACATGCTCACAATACAGTTATATAGCTACCAGCAGTCTTTGTCTACTGGGACCTGAATTCAGACAGCATTGAACCTGACATAGTACAAACCACAAAGATCTCAACAATGTAATGCTTACCATGAAGTGCAAATAACTGCAGTGTCTTAATGACTGTTATGTAAGGTCAGTCACTGTAACAGAAGAGGACAGTGCTGTGAAGTGGTCACACGGTTCACATCTGATGAGGTAGAGAATTATTTACAAAACACAAAAAGACAAAGAAAAAGCATCACATAATGATTCATAAAATAGTTTATACTATGGCTATCTCCAGAAAACGGCAATACTTTTTCGTAAAGTTCAACGGCAAAGGTCAAAATGTATATTGAAATATTATCATTTTTATGTGTTATCAAAGAGAGTATTAACACTCAGTCAAGATGTGTCCCATGAGTGCTTTCAGGCCTCCTTCTGTTTTCAGTATGTATAGGTAATAGTATTATATTAAGAAGAAATAAAACTTTTTAATGTCTTTCCTGAAGACTAAAATGAGGAGTGATATAAATAGACAGACGGACAAATAGACTGAAAGATATGCACATAGAAATGTATGCAGATCCCTTAGTGTTGATGTTGTTTCTATATATACTAGCATAACTTCTTCCTCGTGTTGAACGGTGTTACAGCACTGCTAGGAAAATGGCACACTTCCAGATAAATAATTACTGTAATAAGAGTCAGCAAATGACAGTACATAACTGCATTTAATCATGATTCACATACAGCTACAAGCAGATTAAATACTACTTGTTTACAGTGATCTCCCCTATGTATTTCAGTTCTACTTTTAATATTTAAAACTATCCTGTTAATGAATTTTGTCTGATAAAATGAAAAGGGTTGTCATTACAATGTATGAAGCCTGTTTTTAAAATAAATCAGCATTAAGGATCATGCCTGCAAGTGAACTGTGTTTTCTAAAATGCCTTGAAATCTACATGGAATCTTTTCTGGTTATTGTTATGACACAGCCAATTAGGGAATATAAAATTTGTCAGAAAGTTCATTTTTTCAGTTACTTGACTGTAAAACAAATTCAGTTTAATCTGCTTTACTGAAAAAACACTAACTTGATAAATCCACCAAAGTGAAAATGTGTTACAGAAGGATGAAGCTTTATAGGAATGTTAAGACTGGGACAAAAACACTAGCTAGTATCTGTATTAAAAGAAATCTAAGCACTGCAGTTTCAAGATCATAGGCTCTCCACTGCAGGCATTATTTTGGGAATGATTTCTGTGTGGTTTTGGATGATACAGTGTCCCAGGAGCAGATTATTTATGAGGAAGACTTTAGTTAATGGGCAGATGGTACACCACACACAAGCACTAGTACTATGATGTTATTGGTTATTATAATACAGACGGTTACAAGAAACAGTAAAATACTGAATTATACATTTCTAAGGCAGTACAGGCAATTCTACAGGACTGCCATCACAGCTACAAGCATACTCTATGTCAGGCAGGTGTGAATGTGTCATCTATCAGGGGTAAAGGTATAATTAACATTTGCTCTCTGAATTTGCGTAAAAAAAATAGGGTTGAATAATACCTTGGTGACCAATGCAAATGAATTACATGGGGAGGCAGAAGATGAAGGAGAGACATTGTATATTAAAAATTTTGAAATCAATCTGTTTCAGTGCCAATTTTATGGCCAAAGTTGGGAATTTTCAGGAGAAAAACAGAGGTATTCCTGCCAAATCAGCAGAACTTTCAGCTGCAGTAGTTATGTATTGGATGAAGGCACAATTTGGTGTAAAGCCTAAAAGGGGAGTGAGGTGAAATTTCAACAAAATATACAGAGCGCATTCGACAATAACAGTGTGCAGAGCAGGAAGCAAGAGTGTTTGTTTTATAGCACATTAGCAGACATCAAGAGATTCGTATATCTGCAAGGAAAAGGAAACATTTGGAGATGTAGCTCCAAATGATAGTTTAGTTCTGAAGTGCTTGCATTTTATGTTGATAGAGTCATCATCAGACCAAACTACACTGCTGCCCTCCTTGGTAGAAGATGGACCACTGAAAGAATGTAACAGGTTGCAAATGCCATCAGTTCAGTTAATATCGAAGTTACTGAGTCACTCTTGGTTTACTTGCAGACTGCAGTGTGGTGGGAGGAAAGTTAGGATAGGATCAGAGGGGAGTAAGTAGCTTATGATATAGAATGAGGTGAAAGCTATAGCAGCAGACACAGCAAAGTCAGGTGAGATGCTGGAGTACTGTTCAGAGACATCAGGAATAGAGACCGTGATATGCTATTAATTGTAGGCTGTGGGGTAGGGGGAATTTCATATTATGTGAGTGTGGGAGATGAACCTGAGGTGAGAGCTTAGGTAATCTAATACTGGGATAATAGAATAGATGATAGGACTCAGATAGATGGATAGGGTAGAGGAATGGGAGACGGCGGGCATTTCTGGTACTAAAACATGATGCAATGGGTTTAGCCTACTGATTTGTCCTTATATGGGTTTCTCTGGTGGTGGATAGCATCCAGCTTTTATAAGGGATGTGTGAGATAGAGGAAGAATTTCAAGTGAGTGCATTCCAATGAGTGCATGCTAGTAAAGAGGACACATATGCTGGTATAAAGTTACTGAGAAAGTATAGCATAGTCATTTTACAAAGAGGTTATTGAGCAAAACATACAGGAAGGAAGGAAGGAAGGAAGGGTGGCTGGCTGATGAGAAGACTTCTCTTTAACCACTTGGGCTTTGTCAAGATTCTGAGTGGGTTTGGCTCCAGAGAAATACCCTGTGAATGTGCCTAAATCACAGGTATTTGACAAGGGAAGGCTCTGCACTGGTGGCATACATAAGGAGGAATTAAGGCAACATTCTGCATTTCCAGAAGATGTTATTGGGGTATACAGGTGGCTGAGATTTCTTGGCTGACAGAACAAGGTACAAAAACTGCCTGTTGGTTTTACAAATCAGTAGCTAAGTTTTGCACCTTTTGAGAATACAAGATGTGTATTATACACACTACAGATCTCTTCATTATGGTAATGCCATGCCGACTGTAACATGAATTGCCTTTTCTTTTGCTAAAAGCTTCTTTAGTTGTCATTTTTCCATTATACATACTATGCTATAATACACATTACAGAGCAACAACTGCAATTTTTTTATGCATCCTGAAAGTTAATCTTGTGTAGTTTTACTTCATTACATGAATGGCTTTACCTCCATTGGCATGACTTCCAGTCATAGAATTTTAATTAAAAAAAATAATTATTTTCTACTTTCCCACAAATAAGCAATATAACACAAATATCTTAACTGAAACTCAAATTCTTAAAATAACTAGTTTTATCCAATTAATTTCAGATGGTGTGATATTTCTGTTTTGCAAATTAGTTTAAAAGAGGGCATGCATCTCTTAATATATGTGATTCAAATATCTTGGATACTGCAGTAGATCTCATTTATGCCTTCTGAAAATTGTATACGCAGCACAATAACAGAAGGTGTGAGTGCAACAAAGCTGTTTCTATTTGGGGGATCTACCTGCAATGAGTTGTATAGTCTGTTATTCTATAATGTTTAATATAGAATTTTAATAAAGTGTTGCAGTAGTATGGCTTTTATCATCTACCTTATTGTTAAATACAAAGGTCGGTGTGTACTATGGTATCTAAACAGTGTTTTACATTTCCATGCACTGATTTCTCCTGAGGTTCATATATCATGAAGGTTTACACTGCTTTGTCCACATTTCTAAGAGTTTGAGAGGTATGGTAGGCAGTTATAAGATATGTGTATTCACAAGCAGACAGGTAGCACACCAGTGTGCACACTATAGTAAATGGAATTTCAGTGACTAGCTAGTGTATACTACTTTAGAAAATCAAATTGTATGCCTTAGAATAAAAAAAGGTGTAAAGGAATATTTATATACCAGCATAAGGGCATGCTGGGAACTGCATAAACATCAAAGTGCATCACTTGAAGAGGTATGTATAGTGCTGTGTCTTTATGTGGAACTCTTACTTTGTGAAAACATTGCGGTCAACGCAAAAGGGAAAAAAAACCCCACAACCACAGGATAAAGCAGCAAACAAAATACAAATCTAACTAGCACAAGATACTCTCCAGCACGAATAAATCACAGAGCTAGTGGACAATATAAGATTGTCCAAAACTACCATTTTGTATTTTGCGACTTGTTTTAACATCTACTTATTTTATAGTTCCATTACAATTACACAGATTATAAAGCAATTCTCTGAGTAACTGTTGGTGGCAAACCACCCTGGCTATTAACTTTTTAAGTACAGCTTTTATCGAAGTTTGAACTTGTATTGAACCAATGATACATGTGAATGGTATTAAAAATGAATTAAGTGACCTCTTAATACAAAGAATACAATCTTATGTCTGTGTGAATTCATACAGCATTTTTGTAGCACTGCAGGTTATCCATGATATCTACCATTAATTATCCCTTTTGCTAAGTAGTACAATTTCCAGAGTTTATTAACAAGGATTCTAATACAACTTTTGATCACATAAAAGTATTATGCTTAATTTTGATGGTTGTTTTATTTCCTTATAAAAAGCCATAACTTCAAAGATTAGACATTAAACAGTTTTATTTTCCTAATGATCTGTTTTCTAATATTAGAAATTGACATATGATAGTTCAAAGTACTTTCATTGTCCTATAGCTGAGTGAAGAAACAGACATGACTATAGAACAGCAGAAACATAAATCAAAACAATTTGGTTAAAAAAAGTCTTGCCATCAGAAGCTTTCTATTTAAAATGTTCTAAGACAGTGGAACCTCAATTGATATGAATTGGGCATCATGATTCTGATCAAGAATGTACATTATTGATTTGTATGCAGATGGAAAAATATACAATTACCTAACTGAACAACTGGGTGATGTATTGACACTTACAGGTACATAAGATACACTTGTACATGGTATTTAAGTGAGAGTCACGAGAGCAAATGAGGGATCTCAGCATTGTGCAGACTGATATCAGTACCATTACTGTAAATTCGCTCTAAAAGAGGACTCAGCATTCGGTGCAGAAAAGTTACATAGATCAATAGTGTCACAGAAAGAACGTTAACAAAATTATTTCATTTACTTATTCACTTTTTTATGTATTTATTTTAGATTTGCTGTTAACAGCTTACAGTGCTTTGATATAAACAACTTCAATGACCACTACTCACGCATCTTTAAAAAATTACACTTCTGGATGACCACTTAAGCATCATAAGTATGTTAAGGCAAATTCTTCTTTTTTTTTTTTCACTCACCCGTGCAGGACTTAGCTTAATGGCTCCACTACTTGAATTCTATTGGTCCATTTTTTTCTGTGGTATCAGGAACCAAAAATCACAGGCATGGTAAGAGCCCTGTAGCCTAATCATTCCTCCATGGCAATCCCCAGTCAGCTCATCTACTCCAAAGCAAGAGTCAGGTGGTCGGGAGCTAGCTAGTCCTGCAGCTGGCCCACCCGCTCCCTGGCAGTTCATTTTCCTTCTCTGAAATGGCTATTCCAAGCATCACCACAGCTGCCCTTCAAGGTGAAGAGATCCTGTGCACACTGAAATCTCCTCAGCTTACTGCATGAGTTGCACACAGCAGCGTGGGCTTAGTGGTTCAAAGTCCAGGCTCATGCTATGAGTCATCGATGTGGTGAGCCACAGCTGCTTCCTCCTCAGTGGGCAAGCTGCCAACTGCCCTTCTGCTTGTTCTTACAGGTACATGAGCTGCTACTCAGGTTACCTCAGATATAGTTAGGGCTTTATCCCCCTACACCATAGACCTGAGGGAACATTCCTACATTGCAGCAAAAATAAGTCTGACTACATTCTCAGAAATAAAAGGAAAAATTACTCAAAACTTAAAAACAGTTCACTGTAGCAAAGTCAGTCTCATTAATGTTGGAGAGAATCAAAATAATGAAAATTAATATTGGGGTTATAAATGCTAAGAGGTACAAGGACAGAAATAGGAAGGGACTTTTTTATAACGGCAGTTTTAAATTTGCCTGTCTTGCATGTACATTTTGGGCCATATTAAAAAAAAAAAAAAAAAAAAACAGTTTAGCAAAAGCAAACTTCTTCTACCACCCTCTTCTTGCTATGCTGAATAGTAAAATCAAACCAGCCTTTGGGGATGACTTAATAAGAGAAGAGCAGGACTGACCCCATTGGATACCTTACAACACTGAGGCATTGAATGGAACACAGACCCATTATGCCCTGAAAAGGTAATAAGATAATGTTAAATTCCTTTGTTAATGAATCTCATTATGTATTCTGAGCACAGCCCAGGCATCCCCAAGGACTTGACGAGGCTGCCAAATCTAGCCAACGTCCTCTAGAGCAACAGTGCCACTTGCATGTTGGACCTGGTATTACAGTAGGCAGAAACTGTCAGCAAACTGAATCTGACATGCAGGTCATACTGCACAATTATGAGGTCATCCACTGCAGCAGTCCAACCAGGGGTGGGAGGGTGACATAATGGTTAAGGTGTTTACCTTAAAGACACAAGGTGCAGGGTTTGATTCTCACATGGGGTAACTGGCTAGGCTTCAAATGGCCCAAAAGAGCAGTTAGCCTAGTACTAACCTACGAACCTATAAGGTGAATTCAGTCATGAGAACCAGCATTGCTGTCATGCCTGCATTCACCCTACCCAATGAGAAGAATGGGCATGTGGGCCTCTAGCCCTTCCAGGGAATTTACATATAACCAAGGAGCCAAATAATAAAAAAAATCACCAAAAAGCTGCTGTTCCACATTTAATACAAATCAAAAAAGAACATACATAAAACTCTAGAGCCTCAACTGCGTAGCCTTCAAGGAGTATAATCTTACAAACATGAGCAACTATATACAGGAATAAAATAATCTAATTAAATAATTAGTAGATAATTAAATAAGATGCCTCCAGTTACATTCAGTGTGAAGACCCCAAGGAATTAAAGTGCCATACTTTTAAAACAAAAATAGACTCTTTATATAGCAGGTAATCTTCAAATACTGCATTATCACAATAACAGAATGCTAGCTTGCAAACTAGAAGGATCACCTCCATGACATAATTTAAAATAAAGAGAAACTGGACTATCACAATCATGTTTTTTAATATCTCTTACATGTTTCTGCAGTCTAAGTTTGAATGCTCTCTTAGTTTCCCCTACATAAAATAAGTCATATGAGCATTCAAGTCTGTATATCACTCCTTTTGTAATACAAGTATATTAATCAGTAGGTGCAAACCTAAAAACCATTGATCTTAAAAAACATTTCTGAACATATATACAACTCAAACAGCTCCCACAGGGGAAGGTACCTGAAATAGGACGGGTCCTATAGAAATACTTATTTGGTACCTGAAAATTACTGTGCACTAACATATCTTTTAAATTCCTGCTCTTTTATAAGATATATAAGGAAAATGATATAAAATGGTAGTTTTTTTTAGTATTGCAATTGTTTATGTCTCTGTTTAAAGGGGGAGACATTGTAAATAGAGTCGAAGTGGCAGAGACAAAATGGATAACTACTTTTCAAGCACAAAGAGCTCCTGGCTTAAATGGTAATATACCTTTAAAGCCATTATTGAAAGCTCGTGGACTCCCACATTAATTGTTTAATTGTTTTATTGATCTGTATGGTATTTAAATATATGTTTTATTTGTTGGTTATATGGTCTGAAGAAGTGCATAGTGAGTGCACAAAGGCACTTACCAACCAAAGAGATTTATTTAGCGGCTGTGTTTGGTTGGTTTTATCATTGTTTTGTGGTATTACATAATCTTTTCAACTATAAAAATTCAGCATAAAGTAATGATGACAACAAGTGTGGGGATGGCAGCTTGTACCATGCAAAAATGGCCATCATCTTCAGATTTTCTATGTATGTAAGTCACAACTTCTCCCTTTAGTTTACATCCAGATATACAATATTATTCATACACTTTGGTTCATCAGACAGACCAGATATATTTTTCCCTAGATCTCTAATAAAATCAGAGATCTGGGCTTGGCCAGCTTGACAAAAAAAAATCAAATCATCAATATAACAGAAATAATATATTACAAGTTATGCTTATAAGTGTATTCAATTTCAAACAGTCTCATTAACAAATTAGCATACATGGGGGAAACAGAGCCCCCATGGCTGTACCCTGCAGCTGATGATAAAGCACATTATTAAATTCAAAAAAATTATTAGTTAGACTAGATTGCAACAATTCAATAAAACAACTAATAAGTGGACTCCCCCCACCCCAAAAAAAATATTCCAGTGCTCGAATCCCATGTACATGTTTAATATTCATATAAAGGCTCTTTATATCTAAAGTTAACCAGTACATGCTGGTTGCCCACCTTAAATCCTTCAGTTTTGACAACAAATCAGTGGTGTCCCTAATATAGGATGGCAATTAATAATGAAGGGATGAAGAAACTCATGAAGTAACAAACCAATATTGTGGAAAAGGTATGTACAAGCTGAGATTAATGGTCGACCTGGGGAATTATTAAGACTTTTGTGAACTTTTGGCAAACAATAAAATGCGGCCATACTGCATCCTTTAACTGCAGATCTTTTTCTACATCTTCCTTAGAAAAAATATGCTAATCTATGTCCCTTACAAAGTAATAATTCATATTGACTCTACATATACGTATAAAGAAATTTCTTCATATACATTCCTATCATTTAAATACCCCATACACATTTTTAAATACTGCATATAGTGCAGATCACAGTCCTGTTACACTTGTCAGCAGGCTTAATAATTAATTCATGTTGAGCACACAAGTTCTTTAAAGATCTCTATTCATTTCTAGTCAAATCATTACAAATTATATGTTTATTACTTATGAATTCTCTATGTTTTTGTTCCACGGTAAAGTTAATCATACCTGAAAAATGCTGGACCCCTTCATTATTAAAAGGAGGCAAAAAAGAACAGCAATACTAAATATTATCAATTTTAAATAACATGCACTTACTTCAGATTCAACCCCACCTCAAATACACAAGAATGAAAACTGTCATCACAACTATCATCATCAACACAATTAAAATCACTGGAGGCATCAACCAAATTTTCATTATCCTTAAAAAGTGTAATAAATGCAATTTAAGTACCAAATGAAATATCTCACATTTCAAAACATATAAGTGAGGTAAACTAGTAGAAACAAACTTCAACCCCAGATTAAGAACTGCTATTTATCACGCAAACAAAAAAAAAACAGACAAGTTAATAATCAAATTAATATCAGTGTGTCCTCACCAGTAGAGTAAGAAAAAAGATTTAATTATATATTAATTAATTATTTAATTAGATAATTATTTTATTCTTGGAAATATGTAGTTGCTCATGTTTGTAAGCTTATATACCTTGAAGAGTACATAGCCGAGGCTCTAGAGTGTTATTTGTGTTCTTTGGAACTTGGAACAGCAGCTTTTCCATGGTTTCTTATCATCCAGGGAATGAACAACATACCCAAAAGAAGATTGCAGGATGACTACCAATACTCTCTGACTCCTAATACCTGAAGTACAGCTCCATTCCTGTGTGGGACTTGGTATTACTCTGTATGTGGAGCTAGATACTGCAGGCAGACTGGCTTCACTCCAGGTCTTGCCTGTAATACCTTGTCAGATATACAGGTGGAGCTGTCAGTTCACCAATCCTTCGCATTTACTGTTGAGACAGCCTCGTACACTGGTGAACCTTGTCAAGGTACAACACTGACTAGTTTGTCATAGTGAGCCAGACCAACCACTGGAAACAGATATAGGATTCTGTCAGTCTTCATTAGCTTATGCTGAATGGAGACTGCCTGATCCCTGTCTTTTGAACTCAGGCATGGATTGACTGTTCTGGGTGGTTATTAGTCCTTGCCAAATTACTTTTAGACTCTGGCATCCTGTGTTTCCAAGCCTTCCTCAGTTATAAGAGGAGTTGGTGATTTTATCTATATCAGGATTGTGAGGATATTTTCAGTGGACCACAACAATTAAAAGCCTCTGTCAGCTAATATCATTGCTTTGTTATAATTTTGCAGTTTGGATATTTGTTCTTTCCAGTTACTTTGCTGAAGCATGGAGTTCCAGAGTGAGAAGGTGAGACAGTGAGGAGATTGTTGTGCATTTGCTCTTTACTGAATTGCATTAGCAGTTGGACTAACTTAAGAGGAATGGACTTTTGCAGATGGGGCATGAAAGCACACTCTTCCTGTAGCATTTATCCTTTCTGTTCAGAGTAAGTATATTTAAGAAGGCGGTAAATGAGGCTTCTGGTGATGGCGATGCAGTATCTAGACATGTTTACTGGTTACTCTAAGAAAACATCAAAATGCAGAGAATTACTGTTTAATCACCCCCACCTCAAATACACGTGAATGAAAACTGTCATCACAACTATCATCATCAACACAATTAAAATCACTGGAGGCATCAACCAATTTTTCACTATCCTTAAAAAGTGTAATAAATGCAATTTAAGTACCAAATGAAATATCTCACATTTCAAAACATATAAGTTAAGTAAAGTAGTAGGAACAAACTTCAACCCCAGATTAAGAACTGCAATTTTTACGCAAACAAAAAAACAGACAAGTTAATAATCAAATTAATATCAGTGTCCTCACCAGTAGAGTACGAAAAAAGATTTAATTATCTATTAATTAATTATTTAAATGCTGCAGTGATGGTGCTGCGGTAGCGTTGTCGCCTCACAAAAAGACGTCCTGTTTGATTCTCAGCCAAAGCATCTTCTGTGTGGAGACATGCATGAATAGGTGTACTTTCGTTGAAGGTTGTATGTCAGGGCTAGCAACTCGGTACGTAAAAATCTACTGCCAATCATTAGCGGACTGGAGTTCCACTGTGGCGACCCCTGACCGGGAAAAGCCGAAAGATACAACATTAATTATTTAATTAGATAATTATTTTATTCTTGTAAATATGTAGTTGCTCATGATTGTAAGCTTATACTCCTTGATAGGTACATAGCGGAGGCTCTAGAGTGCTATGTGTGTTCTTTGCAACTTGGAACAGCAGCTTTTCGATGGTTTCTTATCATCCAGGGAATTTAATCTATTTTTAACAGAACAGTACACCCAAAAGAAGGTTGCAGGATGACTACTAAGACTCTCTGACACCTAATACCTGCAGTACAGCTCCATTTGTGTGTTGGACTTGGTATTACTCTGTATGTGGAACTAGATACTGCAGACAGACTGGCTTCCCTCCAGGTCCTGCCTGTAATACCTTGCCAGACATACAGGTGGAGCTGTTAGTTCACCAATTCTTTCCATTTACTGTTGAGACAGCCTGGTGCTCTGGTGAACCTTGTCAAGGTACAACACTGACTAGTTTGTCATAGTGAGCCATACCAAACACTGGAAACAGATATAGGATTCTGTCAGTCTTCATTAGTTTATGCTGAATGGAGACTGCCACATCTCTGTCTTTTCAACTCGGTCATGGATTGACTGTTTAGGGTGGTTATTAGTCCTTACCAGACTACTTTTAGACTCTGGCATCCTGTGTTTCCAAGCCTTCCTCAGTTATAAGAGGAGTTGGTGATTTTATCTGTTTCAGGATTGTAAGGATATTTTCAGTGGACCACAATCATTAAAAGCCTCTGTCAGCTAATATCATTGCTTTGTTATAATTTTGCAGTTTGGATATTTGTTCTTTCCAGTTACTTTGCTGAAGCATGGAGTTCCAGAGTGAGAAGGTGAGACAGTGCGGAGATTGTTGTGCATTTGCTCTTTACTGAATGGCATTAGCAGTTGGACTAACTTAAGAGGAATGGACTTCTGCAGATGGGGCACGAGAGCACACTCTTCCTGTAGCATTTATCCTTTCTATTCAGAGTAAGTATATTTAAGAAAAAGGTAAATGAGGCTTCTGATGATGGCAGTGCAGTATCTAGACATGTTTACTGGTCACTCTAAGAAAACATCAACATGGAGAGAATTACTGTTTAATCTAATTATGTTTTTTGTACACTGATTACATAAAATCTATTCTAGAATTATATTTCATGACTTTATCAAGTAGGAAAACTAAAAATCAGTGAAGTAAGCAACATAAACAGTTATGTCTGCTGCATATAGTGGAATTGAATATGGAGAGCAATGGCAGTGCAGTTGAGTTTTGTACATGAAAGTGGCTAAGTAACCAGGAAAAGGTAATTAGGGAAAAGCTGTAAGCAGAATTCAAAGCTGTTCTTCAGAATGACACACGTAAATCATGATTTCAAGTGGCTGATTACTTACTTGATGGAGGCTAAATAACATTCTTCATCTAATCTGAGCTCTCTCACCCTTCTATCTGCAGACCTAAAGTCTCAATTTTTCATTTCCCTATACCCTGACTCTTATTATCAGTCTGTTCTTGGCCACTTCCTGTATTGTCACTCAGTGCTGTCTTTTGCCAAAAAAGTGTCATAATCCCTAATACACAGTATCAGTTTTTTATAAAAATAGATTTGTTTCAGAGAGGACAGTAGTCTCCATTTAAGGTGGTATTTTACTGACTGTCTAATTTGATTTTTTTTCCATTTAAAAGATCAGGCAGCTCCTATCACTGTCATGTCCACTGTCCCAAATATTACTCCCAGTTATACCTTCATACCTTCTTCACATAATGAGGTAGAGATTTACAGATGATAGAGAGATAGAGAGATAGACAGACAGTGTGTGTGTATGCATATTAGATAGATATGCAGCTAGATAAATATTGGATAGACAGATACAATGTCATTTGGTTAATATGTAGGCACATGGTTGAAATGTTGCTTACTTAATTGAAATAAAATTGATTTCATCAATTTATGCAGCTCACTGACCAAGTACACCCTTTTAATATTTGCATTGTTGGTGAACATTTCTGGTTGATTCACCTATGCTCCTAGAAATCTGCAGGCAGTGTGTGTGTGTGTGTGTGTGTGTGTGTGTGTGTGTGTGTGTGTGTGTGTGTGTGTGTGTGTGTGTGTGTGTGTGTGTGTGTGTGTGTGTGTGTGTGTGTGTGTGCTCTCTCCAAGATCTCACACAGTGGAATAAGGGAACTGGCCTTTTTTTCCCCACTGTCATACAATCACAGAGCTGATATATTTAAAATAGATTATGGCTAGGCTTAAAAAGGCCCATTGGAGACATTGGCCTAGTAATTACCCATGAGCCTATAACCAGTCCAATAATCACCCAGATGCGAGACATACTAAATATACATAAAGAAATGTTTGTGGGTTGGCATAATGTTTTAAGCTTTTTACCTCACAAACACAAGGTGCAGTGCTTGATTTTCACCTTTAGGAGAAACTGGCTGGGCTTAACATAGCCCCAAAGGGCAATTAGTCTAGTACCGATCTATGAATCTGTGAAAACAGTTTTGGAGAGCAGAGTTAACTTCCAACTTTGCTCAGTTTGTAGAAAACTGCCAAAGTAAACATAACATTTGCTGATGTCGTAGCACTCTGCAGTTTCCCGCTTCTATCTAATTCAGCACAAGACATTAGGCAAATCATATTTTGAAAATTCATGCCTCCATCAACTGCAATGTTCCCCTTGATGTCAATAAATTTATGCTTCTGAGCTGCCAAGTACTCTGGATTATGTGGAACATGCCGCATTTAAGACACAGAACTCACAAAGTTCGGCTATTCTGCATTATGTTGGTTCCACTTTGCACATTCCGATTGGTTCATATACAGCAAAAATAGCCAAATGTCATACAGCTAATATGAGCTAATCAGAGGGTGACTACTGATGCAAAGCAAGCCAACCAGGAGAAGTGGAGAAATAATCATTGGGAGACTTCCAGGTGACAGTTTTTGTGCCTCTGTGATGTCGTATTGATGGGAGCGCTTTACTTACGTTTTTGGATTTAAGGCAACAATTTTTTTTTTTAGGAGGGCAGGAGCATCAGGATTCAGTAGGTTTCTGGCATGGATGATTATTTCTTCAGTCAGTATACTTCTGGGGACTGCAGCAGTTCAACCTCAAGCAAGGATATTAGGATCGTGGAGCAGATAAAAAGAACGGTATAGAGTAGAAACTGCAGTACAGTGTGCAAGCCAGTACTCACAAAATGATTTGTGATTTCTTCTCTATGGAAAAGCATATGTTTTGGTGGTGTATCTTTGGTTGCATGTACATGCCTAATTTTTAGTCCTGGTTTTGCTACAACAGTGGAGAAAAAAAAGGCAAGCTTTTGTATATTTTTTATAGTTTATGTTCTACAGGATAGCTGAGTTCTCTGCAGTACATTTGGTGGGGGCTAGGCAAAGTCTGTCAGCTTAGTATTTTTTAGAGGGGTAGGGATATTCTATTTGTAGTTTTCTATCTCCAGTGTTGGCACTCTCTGTGGGAAGGCAGAATAGTTTACTAATAACTTCAACTAGGAGCTCGCATAATAAAACAAATATTGTTATTTTGCTGAGTAATAGGATTTAGTGTTATTTACAATGAATATTAGCTATGTCTTTTGTGTATTACAGTATATTAGTGTTGTAGAGGATAGGGGAATTCTCTGCTGTGCATTTAGTGATGGGGTAATTTTTGCAGCTTAAGTGTTTTACATTTACATGGTTGCACCTTGAGCTCTCCTTCCTCACTGTCTGTAGGAGGGCAGAACTGGTTGCTAATAACTTCAGCTAAGAACTCACAAGATGGCAGAAATTAATTACTTTATAATTACAAGTATGTATTTTCTGTAAATATCTGTTAAAATTGTTTTAAAACTGATTGTGTAGCTGACCCTTTCAATGTAGAACTTCAAGGAACATGGACATTTAAGACTCAAAGTGAGGAATTTTCCTTATAATGAACACATGAGAGGTATTGTTTAAAAAAATCATGTGAATTGCTCAGTGGACTGCGGTGGTGGTGCTGCGGTAGCGTTGTCGCCTCACAGTTAGACGCTGCCCATTCGATTCTCAGTTAGATCGTCTTCTGTGTGTCGACATGCGTTAATGGGTGTTCCTTCGTTGAAGGTTGTGCATTAGGCCCGGCAAGCCAGCATGTAAAAATCTACTGCCAATCATTCGTGGACTGGAGTTCCGCTGTGGCGACCCCTAACCGGGAAAAGCCAAAAGACACAAATGTGAATTGCTCAGTGGAAAAGTGGCTAGGTTAGAAGTGCTTAGTCTTATGCACAATTGCTGCTTTTGCTTTTTGATTGTTTCATTATGGTAGTGTTTTCCTGATTATACAGTACCTTTTTGACTTCAGTTACACACTTTTTTTTGTACACTCTTTACTCTTGGTCCATATATACTTCGGCTTACTGATTTTGCTTGAAAGACCATTTCCACTTGGCACCATGGAAATGGTTGCAGTGATAAAATAGCGTGTTCCACATTTTGCCTGTTTGTCACACATTGTCAGGGTCTGTTTTCCACACCTATGGTATGCTTGGTTCACAGACAAAGCTACCAGGCTTTCTTTAAATGTTTTCCTGTAACATCTTTATTGATTTTCTTATTACCCTTTATATTTCCATTGCTATGTTACTGTCATAACCATTTCCACTAAAACATTCCAAATTCAATAAAGAAGTGATAAAATCAATATGTGATTGGACATCCTCACCGTTTCATTATTATAAAAGAAAGATATATATATATATATATATATATATATATATATATATATATATATATATACCTTCCCTTCTATCATTAATATGTCTGTCTCCAGAATATACATATATATGCTAATCATTACAGATATTCAGAGATATGTAGCACTGTGGACACTATACCTCTTCCCAATATTACTGCCTCTGCTTTTCACTCAATATCTTAACTTAGGGCATTGAGAACATCACCTCTTCCTCTTTTCAACCTTCAGGCATTTACTTTATTAATTATGCCCTTTTAGAGAGCTTCCCTGAAAAAAGAAATGTTGATGTTGTCAGCTGACATGATGCAATGGCTGTAATACATGCCCCTTACTATTTCAGTGTCATCACATCCCTGCTTTTTTTCCTTTACTTCATTTTCCCCTCATTTCTTTTCACATCTCCAATATTCTGCCATTCGGTCCTGCCCTTAAACTTTTTTCAGTCTCAGCCATACTTTAATGACCCACTTTCGACTTCTGTTATTCCTTATATTCCTCTATATGTACCCTTTATTATCAGTCTGTCTTTATACCCCCTCCTACCATTTGAAGCTTCACTCTCATTCCTCTCTTCTGTCTCTACGCCAAATAAACAAAACCCTCAGCTCCTCCATATGTTATTTCTATATACTATGCCCCATATCTTCATTGCTCCCTCCCATATGATTTTCACCACAATAAACATCCACTGTATATTCAATTGATCCACTGCAGATTCCACAGATTTCCTGTACTTGTCTTCTGTTCACTACCCCACTGTCTTTACTCTTATAGGGGTTTTGGAGCAAGTTTACCACTTTCACCGATGGATGTCTTCCACAAGCGCACCCCCCCACACACATACACACACACACACACACACACACACACACACACACACACACACACACACACACACACACACACACACAGACACACACACATATCCTTCTTTCTAGCAACTGTACATAATTAATCTCAGAAACAATCTTCAAACTATATCTTACCCTCCTTTCCCCAAATTTCTATTAAGTTCTCCAAGACCACCATTGCACTGTCTCTTCCCAGAGTCTTATATATGATCTCTATTGTCCCCTTTTTCCATCCTCTATTCCTTATCTGACTTTAACAACGTTTCCATTATTTTTCCCTTTGCCCCAACCCTCTTTACTATCTGTTACTGAATTCTTTTCAGCTTTATTGCATATATATCAACCAACCCCCTTTGTTCACACTGAACCTTGTCCTTTCCTCATCAAAATCCACAAAATGCACAGAAGAAAATAACACCGCTCTTTCTCCTTTATCATTCATTAGTTCCCTCAACCTCCTTACCCCTTCAATGTCCATCTAACCACTTCCCCCAGTTTACTCTCATCCCTCTCCTTCAGAACCCTAGTAATCAGAAAATGTACTCCATCCAATATGTCTATACCATTCCATACACACTTCTTTTTCATTGTATAGTTTTTCCTTTGCTACCTGCTGGATATTAAGCTTGTCCTTACTGGACATCTATTCATTCCCCAGTGGTGGAAAATTACCAGTTTCTCTAGGTCACAGCTATCTTGAAGGGTGGCCTGTTATACAAGCAGACAGAGTAGTGTGTGTCCTTACTTGCATCCTGGCTATGAGGGATTTTTTGACTCAAGTGGCACTTTCATTGTCTCCAGGACAACCAGTTAGTCTCTGCTTTCGTTTTCCTCCACATGTGCAGACCTGGGCTGTTGTCACTGGGTTGGGTGTTCATGCCCATTTCCACTGCACTGCCATCATGCATCCTGAAGTACTCCTGCCACCTAACATATCATGCATCAGTAGAGGAACAGCAGCACAAGCTAGCCAGGACCAACCCCCCCCCCCCCTCCCGCTCCAGGCTGGGCAAACCTGTCCTCCCTGCCTGTGTCAAAAAGCACCGCAGTTGTTAGTTGAACTTGGTTCACTTGGGCTGTAGTCAGGGCTTTATCCCACTATACCTTTGTTGCCGGCTTGCACACATAGTTTTTGATCACTTTATCCATATTCTTCTCCATCTGCTTAAAGATATCTCCTTGAGATATCTCCTTGGTTTTTAATTTTCCATCCTACCAATTCACCTACCTGAGATTTCTGTATCCATTGTCCCCAGAGTCTGTTCCATATTTACTGCTGCTGTATATTTACCTGTACCTGGTATACCTCAACCACTAATGTCACCCATCCTCATCATTTTTTTCAATCCTACTTCTCCTTCCAGTCAAATAAAATGTATCACATAATCATTGCAAGTCATCCATCTTCCTAACCTGCACCCTAACCCGTATGTGCTTGACAACATAAATTGTACGTGGGAGCATCATAGTTCTGACCATCTTTCCTTTCATTGTAACAGTTATACCTCCTCACTGGGCTAGCAGTCTAGAAAATGTACCTTTCAGGCCATCCAACCACTAGGTACTGCCAACTGATTTATATGAATGAAAGCACAAGTTAAAACCCCACAGCAAGCCTAACAAAAATGTCAAGAATCTCTGGCAGCTACCTCTTTACATTTTTCCACAGGATCACAGACTCATCCACAAAATAGTAGATTCCTTCCTTATGATTCCCTCACTTTGCTCCTTCATCCTAAGCCTTAGTGTGTGGCGCACACTTTTATCACAAACATCAGCAAAACTGATGACAAAGGGCATCCCTGCCTTGTCCCTCCTTCTGACATACCCTTCTCTTATCTACCCCCTTTCAGTAACATTGTCACCCAGAGTCTTCATTAAATTTTTTTACCACATTAAACTATCTTCTGTCCCTCACAACCTGCTCAGAAACTCAAAATATATTACCAGCCAACAAAGAAAACAGTCTTGTGTATATCCAGTAGGACTACTCCTGCCCTTCTCTTACTATCACCCTGTTTCAGTACTACGGTTTTATTAATGCCTTTTGTTGATTTGAAAGGACCTACCTTTTTGCAAATCCCACTTGTTTTTCCCCTATCACATGTGGGAGAAAGCTGCCAGAGCACTCTACTCCCACACCGTTGCCAGAAATTGGAACTCTCTACCCCATTCCGTGTCTATTGCCCCCTCCATCAATAAATTCAAAAACTCCCTAAAATCACATCTCCTTAGTACCTGGTTATGCCCCTGTATCACATAACCTTACCCATACTGCTATTAACTCTCCAAATTGCTCTCTGATCACCTGCTTGATCTCTGATCACCGCATGCTTGTTTCATTTAAAAGTTGAACATTTAACTGTCAAATTTACTTAATATATTTTCTTCTCTTGCCAATGTATAACTGACATTGTCATTTTACTTACTTTCTACACAATAATTTATTTGGAGTGTTCTTAGTTATTTCTTGTTATATTACTATGTTCACCATATATGTTGTAACCTGTTTACTACATCTTATTTGTGCATTATACCTGCTGTAATGTCTTTGTACAACTAGATGCTGGAACTTTTCTTCCCAGGCCTCTGCTGAAAATGGACCTGGTCCAATCGGAATTTCCTGGTTAACAAATGTAAAATAAAATAAATAAATAAAAATGTTACTGTTAATATATGTATGAAACTGTCCCATACTTTTTTGGATCTACCACCTCTCCTTTACACTTATGCAATAAATTCACAGTAATTGTATACATCCAATGAGCTCTATCACCCTTTCAGCAAATCTACAAAATCATCCTTATCTGCATCCCAAATTCCCTATAGAAATTCACAAGATCCCCATCTATACAATCTGCCTTTCCACTTTTTCAAAGACGTAATATATTTTACCATCTCCCATATCTCTAGTGCAGTAACCATTTTTACCCTCTGCTCAGTACCAAGCACCTCTGCTTTCCATACTTTAAACCCATTTGCTTTATCTCCTTTTCCTCCTCCATGTAATTTGTAACAAAGCTCTCAAGATAGTAAGATACTAATGTCCATGCTTCAGTTTACTTGGTGACTATCCTTGTCTCACACATCTGTTACTCATGCCTTTTCTTCTCTGACCCTTAAGATTCCAAATTAACAACTTGATGCTTTTTTCCTCAGTTCCCCACCTACTATCTTCTCTTTTAGTCAGCTGAGTTTCCATTTTAGATTTTCCCATCTTCTCAATTTATACCCTTAGCATTTTAATATCTTCTTCTAGAACATTTTCAGCTATTTTAATCAACTCTTGCCAGATCCTCAACCTTTCCCTCCATGCTCACACATTACTGTCTCTCACTCTCCTTCACTTTTTCTCTCTTCTTCCTCAATCTTCCTCAGCAGACTATCTTAACTCTATCCCAACCTGTCATTCCATTCTCAGCTCTGCTTCTCCTTAATAACTTAGCATTCTCTGAAGCCATTGTATCTGCTCACCATCAGTCCACTACCCTGGGTATCATCAACCCCCTTTCTCAAATTCAACTCCCACCCCTGAATCCCTTCTCTGTCACCACCAGACTATGCTCTGATAGCTACATCTTTATCACCCTGACATTATAATTTCTCTTGCTGTCTGCCTATCCAACAAAACCCAAACAAGTCAGTTAGCTTGTCATTTCTTATCCCCCGGGTACATATACCCCCTTCTCAAATCCCTTAATCTCTCAACATAAATCTTCATGTTCCTGTGAATCAATTCCTACCCACAATGCAGTGTGACTCATTCTGAGGAATTCACGCTCACCAGGATTACAGTTGTGCAAGTAAACTTACCAAAACAGTTGATGTTCGAATGATCACTGCTGCAGTAGCCTTATCTGTATGGGTAGATGATGCAAGCTTACTAGATCTGGGAGGTAAAAGGGTACAGAAGCCCCTGGAGAATGTTCCTAGAAAAGCCTGGTCTAGACCTACAGAAGGAATCAAGGTGATAGTGATTTGTCTGTGTTGACACAGGTTATTCCCTTCTTCTTACCTTCACAAGAAATGAACAGTTGTTCCAAGGATCTGAACGATTTAGTTCTGTTAAGATAATACCTAAGCTACCTGTGGACATCCAAGGTATAGAGTATCTTTTTTCCCTCAGTGCTATACTTTAAAGGATGTTGTAGTCTCATGACAGTCTGTTAAAATAAAACACTCTTAGCTTTAAAATAACTTTCCTAAAAAGTAGAGTAATAAAATATCAACAAAATTAAGAAAATGGAATCCCCCCAAAGGGAACTTATCTGCCCAGCAAAGGGAAGTACAAGTCGACAAGCAATCCTTGAAAGCCTCAGAGGACTGTACTTGATGGAGACAGTAAAACTTTGAAGGGTTTTGCTTTCAAACTTGTCTTTAAGTCAGCTCAGCTGAAGTTGCCTGACAGTTTGAACACATGGAAGGTGCCCTGAAAACTGAAAGCTGTCTGTCTGTTATGTCCTTGTCAGGATATAACCCATACATCTAAGGCAACTGCAACAGTAATTAATATGATGAACATCTATATTGTTACCCCTCCCGAAGAAGATTCCGATCAGTTGATGCCATCAGTGTTTTCTTGGCATATACCTTCTAAGAATAGTCCTCCACTATTTTTACACTGACTCTTGCCATCACATAACCTTTCCATAAGTCCCCCTTCTTAAGCATATCCAGTCTGTACATCTGAATCTAGAAGCTTCATAATAGAGTACTGCGGTTTTTCATTTCCTGACATACTTCTGACCCTATAGGCTCAGTGTAATTGTTAATCTAATTAAGGGGCCTCAGCTCGTGTTATATGTACTAACCACTGCTCCATGAAAGAAATACGGTCTAAAGTCCACTCTTCCTTTCTCCAGCATTATCACTGTCACATTTTATCAGCAACTCTGGTTTTCTACATTTTTCACTTAACAGCCAAGATTTAAGAGTATCTCACTGTCCAGCTTTTCAACCACCAGCTCCAAAGGACCTGTCCTATCATTAGTAGTTACCAATCCTTTCTGTTTTCATAGCCACATGTCCATACCTTCCAACTTCTTAAACAAGAAATCTGGACAAAGCCATAAATAATGGGGGGACAAAGGCTCGAAAAGAGAGACAATTTTTAAATATTGCTCTGACAAACACAGAAAGTTTTACATTAACATGAATTTTCTGAAAGGTAGAAAGTGTAAATCTCAAATGTCTGTTATTAACTTCTGACTTCACTCCTCAAAATGAACCAATGATCTGCCAGAAAACCTCAGTTTTATGGGAAACAGACCAAAAATTAGAGGCTAAAATCTAGGCATTCTGTAAAAATCTGTACAGTTCAGAGGTATGCGTGACATGTCACATGTCTCTCAACTCAATAAGCTAGGCTCCTATCTTTCTTACTAGGTCTGCCAAAAGAATTACTATTCTGCCCTTCCTGTTACACTCTGGGCACCAAAATAAATACACAGACTGACTTTACATGCTTTTTGATATGCTATGCCCTAAGTTCTCACGCTCACACTTTTTGGTTTCAACTTACTTTTGATATGGAAAACCTTCAATCAGAATAAGAGCATGCACACTAGGAGGGCATCTTTCCAGGTGACACAACACCACCCCCTTGGGCATGCCTTAGTATTAGTATTCACAAGTACGACAAAAAGGAGAAGACAGGCTAGAATTTGCCATTTTATAGTCTTCCATCATGCTCTGTTGGATGGTTTTTTAAGCTGATTGAGTTACTGCATAAAATCAACTTTTTTACTGACTGCCTGTCCTTCCACACGTTCATATTTGTTAAAACAATTATAAAATAAATTTCTGTATTACAGAAAATTTTGAATTTTCCATGAAATGATTATTTTCTATATGACTGCCACATGATGTATTTAATTATTTTATTTACTTAACTGATCCTACCACTGCTGTCTGAAGTTTAATCTTTACTAGTGGCGTAGATGGATGAGCACGACAAGTACATGAATTTGTCAGGTTTTTGCAATTGTTGAATACAGCATTCATTTCTTTCTCTAATTTGCAGAATGCAGTATTTATATTGTTTCTATTTTTTCAAGAATGTGAACACACTGTAAATGAAGATAAACATTAGCCAAACAAAGTGTCTCCAAACTTTTCAAATGCCATCTATGCCACAATTGCACCTGAAAAAACAGCGCCTAATGAATTTTGGTGAAACATATTATATAATGCTGATCTCTGCAGTATTTCTGCAGCAGTTGTATAGATATGACTTTTTAATCTAAGAAGTCATTTTTTTGTAACTGCACTAGTATGTAGACTAATTATGAAAGCTGAAAGATATATCTATTTATGCTCAAGACACAGTAAGGCTACAGTACAGTAAATGAAAAAAGTGATATTATAATGAAAACTAAAGGTAAATCCTCAAAGGCAAAATGTATATTTAATGTGTGAACTTCAGAATAAAAGACAAGCACAAAGCAAAGCCCATAGTGCCTCAGGTCAAAACATGACTATTTAAAATGAAGTTGTACTGCACTCAGAATGCCTCACTTTAATTATTCTAGCAGTGTAAGAAAACATGCAAAATCATGTGTTTGAGCCCCCAAAGTAAGTTTTGAATTGAACATAAAGAACAGAAAAGGCTACTGAGCAATACATTTCCAAGATATTATTTTTGTTGTTATATCCTGTTGCTATAATTTTTAAATTATTAAAATAAGCTAAGGGATCCAGTAAAATAGTAAAGTGGTTATCATGTCTGAGGCTCATTTACTGTAGCACATTCCAGACAGTAAATAATGCAGTCTTTGCAATTATTTATTTATTTGCTGGTGATGGCTGTATGCCAGCATCTGACAGGAGGGTAGGCATGTGATAGCAAGCTAGAAAAACTACACATGACAGTACACACATTTACTTTGTAGAACTTTTGTTTTAGTAACAGTGCATTTATGGGTAACAGGCAGCTTTTCCTAATTGGAAAGCAACAATTATGCTGCTAGTTGGGAAATGCCTCTCGTATAAGGAAACAGGCTAATGAATACAGAGATAATTTGAGTGTTCTGTTCACACAGCTCCTGCAGTTTCCCAAGTGCAGAGAAAGGATAAAGGCACCATCTGTTGATAGGCAGCCTGTAATCCACGGCCATGCTTCCCTGCCTTGATGGCACCTGGTCTACTTCCTAGCTGCTCCAGTTTCGCCCATGACTGGAACGGCCACTGACCCTGTGCATGACACTGGCTTCACTCCCATCTGGACCATGTTCTAAAGGACACAATATAAAACAATGTCTTGTGGTCTGCACCATCTGACACCAAAAGTTAGAATTTTACCTTTGCCTTCTACCTGGATAACTGTCAAGAACTGCAATTTATCTGACTAATCAAACATAATTTAAGAAAATGTCAGGCAGTTGCATGTATACAACAGTATATATGTTATCTACAAAAGCCATTCAAAGAAATTAAGAAAAATAATAAAACTTGAAGACAAAATTAAAACTGAATAAATGTACAAAACAGTCAGATGTCTATGAATGCATAAAAATAGCAGCTTATACCATTGTTAAAGTTTTTCACCGAATGATCTTTACTAAACACATATTACCAAGTGAAATCAGTATGTTTATGCAAAGTACAGCAAATGTAGAACATTCGTTTTCTGCATTGTGAATCCAGTTACATTAAGCAGTCAGCCCTAATTTACTACATGGAGTTTCACATTAATTCAAGATGGTTCAATCAGATTTGCAGTTTGCTGGAAGAAGCAAATGATAATGACAACTAGCTGCTCAAGGGTTGGCCATATTATAAGCACACCTGAAGGGAATGCAATGCAGTGCTACTAACAGGACAGAAGATTCTTATTTTACCCACAAGGAAACTAATGTCTGACAGTATCAACAGTAGGATAATTAATTTAGAGAGGACAGTTTCAATACATTTTCCAAGGTCTGTCCTATCAACTGACTTATAGCAATCTTTTGCAGATTGCTCCTATCAGCTCTGAGCTTTATAGATGAAAGCAAAACTAAATGTTACAAACATCAGTACACAGGAGACATTCAGCTCCTATCAGTTTTGAAAGTATGAAAAAGTATGTAACACAGTACAAACATGGCATTTTTTTCAGGGTTTTCATGATTTCTTCAGGCCAGATTTTCAGTAACATGGCCTACATGTGTCCGTGCCACTGACATTTCTAGCACTGGAAATGCAATCAACTGTTTTTTGTTTTCAGGGCTCTTAGTGTCAAATAAATGTAAAGCAGATATAATTGCTATTTACTATCAAGATGCATTTGTAGTAGAGAAAAGATCCCAGTGTCACAAGCGACAAAATCATAATTTAAAGAATTTTAGACTTATGGATCTTATAAATTCAGATTCTTTTAGAATCTCACCTCGTTGTCATAGGGGATAATGTCCTGATTTCAATTCACAGGTATGTGAGATCATTTAGTATTTTAGGTACCAGTTGGAACTGGCACAAGTGATGACAGGAATAATGAGGCTTGTCCTGCTCTCCTCCTTCAGTAGATACTGAACTGATGGTGGCATGTCCTGGGAGCACCGTTCATAATAGAACCTTCAGTGAATCCTGGGGTTCATATGAAGAAAAGGCTTGTATAAACATCTTGGAGGCCCGATGTTTAGTCATTCTTTGGATGCTCTGGTCATACATAGGGTAGGATAAGCTTTAAAAAAATGCCATCATCACTAGCACAAGGATGATAGCTCCTAGTCATGGCTCACTCAAGAGAAATGAATGGTGCACAGGGCCCTCATCCTTGTGGAATGAAATCTATACAACATCTTTTGGAAGTGCGATAGCTCAATGGTATGATGGGGATCAACCAAAAAATGTATACACAGTTTTTGGAGTGCAGCGCATTATAAAATGTTGCCATTTTATTAAAAGCAGCCCTTTTGTCAATGAATTTTGGTTTCATATAATTTTAAGTCCAGGATTTTTTGCTACTTTTCCCCTAAATGTTGTCACATGCCTGTTGTGTTAACTGTGAAAAAAAACTTTAAAATACCACTTAAAACACAATGTGTTTGCATCAATACTAGATCATTAGGATGGTCTATTAATCAGCATTAACAGGATCTATCTAAAATTAACTGACAAATGCGAAATTTGTCAAATAGCTACCACCACAGTCTGCAAGCAAACTTAAAGAAGCTTTACATAAGACACTCACTATTTAGAAATCTTTTCCAACAGACATTTTTATTGCATGCTGCGATAAAATTGTAATAATACCTTGGGGCAGCTATTGCTTTTAGATTTAGATCTCCCCAGTTACATATATATCTATTACTCTGAGACATAGTTAGTCTTAGAACAGGACAGAGAAAGTCTGAAATCATTTCAAACACAAAACATGTTATCATACAGAAAAAACTATATATATAAAGAGAACTGCAGAAACAAAATAATGCATTTCTAACTAAAATCATCCTTAATGTTTGAAGTCATAAACAGAAAGTCTACAGTATGATGGCACCATAGACCATCAAATGCAAAATATAGTCACTTATTGCTCATAAGTGCATTTTTCTATTAGAAAGCCCAATGATGACATTAATGACAGAATGAGCATATGACCTTAAAGATGAGGGGAGGAAACATACTTAATGAACTAGCATAAAAGAAAAAAAAATCCTACTCACCAAAGTTAGGGTCAGAGTTGCCGTCAGCTTCTGTCCTCTTGTCTGGAGAGACTTGGTCATAGAATTCATCCTGTGGCTGAACCAAAGGGAGAGGGTGTGATATAAGATTTCCACTTCCCACGGGCTCATGATCACCTAGGCCACTGTCACTACAGCTTTCCTGGGAGCCATCAGGAAGATGAAATGTGACACGACGCTGTGACTGCAATGAGTAAAACAGGAAGTTGTTAAAAGTACTCCTACTTAATAGTGCTTCTAAGTTCCAAAACATATTTTTATAGAACTGCTCTGATTTGTTAATGAATAATGCTGTGCTGCCAGAATATATTCATATATTCATATATATATATATATATATATATATATATATATATATATATATATAGATATATATATATATATGTATATATATATATATATATATATATATTGTGTGTGTGTGTATGTGTGTGTGTATATATATATATATATATATATATATATACACACACATGTGTGTGTGTGTGTGTGTGTGTGTGTATATATATATATATATATATATAAAAAATAAATATATATGTATATATAAATATATATATATATATATATATATATATATATATATATATGAGAAAGAGAGAAAGATCTGTAAGGAAAGCTGAAGTAGAATTGGGGAATGGATAATGTAACACGTGTGACCATTGCTCTGCCAGTTTAGTCAACCTAGGAATTTATCGATTAAAATTAATGTAAATCACCAGACTTACTATTAATTCATCTGCATGTACATTTTTAGATGATTCTGAAAAATGTAGACCATTCTTATTGTAATGTTTAGCCACAATCATCAATACAAGATATGGGGTCTATATTGAATCAGCAAATGCTTAAAAAAGCGAACGATGATTCATTGACCCTATTTCAGCAAATGCTGAAAATCCCGAACACCCGGAACAGCAAATTTTCTCTCAGGGAAAAAAATCACTGGGCCGGTTTCGGGAGTTTGATGTTTCCTCCACTGTGGTGCGATCTCAGAGTTTGTATATTTAAGTAGGGGGGTGTGGGGGACAAAGCCCCCCACATTAATGCTGTTTTAATTTTTTTTTTGTGGAACCCTTGGAAAAAAAAAATCTCTGTTCCGAGTGTTCGCCATTTTCAGCGTTCACTGAACTAGGGTCGATGAATAAGCGTTCGCTTTTTTAAGCATTCACTTATTTAATATAGACCCCAAGATATGGCATTTGCTATTGTATAAGTCACAACAAATATTTATAAGCATCTTCACCCATCTTGGAAAAATGTGTCTGCAAGAGTCACACTGATGCTTTCTCTTGAGTTAAATGACAATCTCATTGCAGACAACAGTATTCAACATTCATGGTGATGTGTGCCTGCCCAGCCTCTACAACCAAGGTAGTGTGAAGTCTGGCTCCTCAGTTACAGAATGTCTTCATGTCTGAGAATTTTGGTATGCAGTAACACTGGTCACATTACACAGCCGAATACAAATATCATACCCGTGAAAGGAAACTCATACAATTTAAAAATATGTCATAAGTCAATTAACAGAAAAGTAAATAACAGAAGTTTAGACAATTGTTATTTGTTGAAGCAATATAGACAGTGGTCCATACAAAACTTATGCAATAGTGCTTTTGTCAGTGATAAAGTATTCCATTAAAATATTGCACTCATCTTCTTCCTTCAAACCATTTATCTATCAAGACTTCCATTTTTTAATTCCACTTTATTCAATCTAGTGTCTTGGATAGATCATAATGCAACAGGTACATGCCAAAAACAACCCTGCATTGGCACCAGTCCATCACAAGGCACATAGTCCCATGTTCAGTTCTGTCCAGATTGTATGACTAATACTGTTGTTGCACATTTGGAACTGTGAGGAAAATGGATACCCAAGGGGTATGACATGGGCATAGCATACAGATTTTAACAGAAGGGTACCCCAGCTTGTAATGTAGCCAGAATACCAATAGCTGTGAGACAAAAATGCTAAACACTACACTACAGCACTGCTCTTGGCAATTCCTCAAAAGTTGTAATTACAAGGAAATGTAAAGTTATGAAAAGGCAAGTCTAACAGATGTAGCTCAGAAATAAAATGCATTGAATACACTGATTATTTTGGCATAAAAAAACTGAAAGAATTTGGACTATTTTAAAGAATGAATTAAAACGTGATTATGGGCACTACAATATGCTTTGATCACTACAGGATTTTATAACTGTACGAAGAGACAAATTACTCATTTTTGAAAAAATATAACAAGAAAGCAGAAAATGAAAAGTATTATGGAGAAGCATAAAATAACAACTAAAATATACTAAAAATAGGAAACATTTTGAACTAAAGAGGCAAAAAGAAATATTGTGATGCATTCTTTAACAGAACATAATGTCAAGCTAGTAGGATTTTTTTTTTCTTTTTAGAAAATACACATATTAAAAATCCAGCAGGCATACCTCTATTACTGTAACACCATAAAATACAATCCCTTGAGCCCTTCATTTTACAGACAATCAGTACAGCCAATGCACACTTTGGCTATACCGTATGTATATTACCATACCATCACTTTCATAGGTTCATAGGTTCATAGGTTCATACTAGGCTATCTGCCCTAGGGCATTTATAAGCCTAGCCAGAGTGTGTTTGGCTTTCGCCACCCATTTTAAATTAATTTTGCTATGCCCTTTTTCGAGGTTAGTATACTGTGCCTCTGTCTAACAGTGACACAGAAGTGATACCCAGGGTAAACCTACGATCTCCCATCCACTCATCAAGATTCCTCTTGAAGAGAGTCAATGAGGAACTCTGCCTAACCTGGACTGGGATTTTATTCCAGAGTGAAGGGAGCCTCTGGGTTATGAATCTGTTCCTCCAGCATGTCCTATTTATTTCAGTGCTGAGGTTCACGTCTCTCGAGCGTAGCTCGATGGGATTTGGATTTTCTGAGGTGCAGCATGTCCATTAATTCCGGGTTGGACATGGCTTTATATGTCAGGCACAGATCGCCTCTGAGCAGGCGGTATGCCACTGAGTAGAGCTGGAGTTTCTTTAACTGGGCAGCATATGGCATCTGTTTGAGCCCTTTGATCCTCTTGGTGAGGTACTTTTGGGGTCTTTCCAGTTGCTGCAGGTGTCTGGTAAGGTACATCCCAAAAGGGGCATTGTACTCAATTATGGGCCTGATGAGGGATGAGTAAAGAGGCACGATGACCTCCCATGAACTAGATGTGAATCCCTTCATGATTAGGAGGGCTATATAAAATGTTTTTCTAACCACTTTGCCCACGTGGTTTTCAAATGAGAGATTGCTATCAACTTGGGTCCCTAATTACTTCTTCCGTACTTAATGGATTACCACCTATGTGGTAATTTGTGGGCACTTTGTTTTTGCTAAAGGGAATGACTATACACTTTTTGGTGTTTAGCTTGAGGCCATGGCTCTGGCACCAGTTGTCTGTTTCTATGAGGTCCTTTTGTAGGATGCTTGTGTCAGCTGGAGAGTCAATTATGGCACCTAGTTTGCAGTCATCTGCGAACTTGGTCAACCACAGTCCTTCTGTGTTGGCCTGTACCTACGAGAAATATATACCGAACAAGAGAGTTCCCAGGACTGAGCCTTGTGGGATGCCACTTGTAACTGGTTTGGAGTTTGACATGGCTCCAGCAATTCTAACCATGTGGGTTCTGTCCTTGAGCCAGTTTGCAACCCATCTATTGACATAGGGGTTTATATTTAAGCTGGTGAGCTTATCTATAATGCCCGAGTGGGGTACTGTATCGAAGGCTTTTGCGTGGTCCAGGTAGGCTGTGTGGACCACCTTCCCCTCGTCAATGGCCTTGGTGACTGTTTCAAAGAAATCGACCAGGTTTAAGAGGCAGGATCTGCCCTTAACAAAGCCAAACTGGATAGGATCCAGTATCTGTAGGTCCCCAATATCTTTATTTATGAGGTCCATGATGATCCTTTCCATAGCTTTGCAGACCAAGCTAGTCAGGCTTATGGGGTGATAATTTCCAGGATCCGTTGAGGCACCACCTTTGTGGAGAGGGACCACTGTTGCTGTACGCCACTCTTTGGGTACATATCCTGTAGTAAGGCTGAGATTGAACAGTAGTTTTATGTTTGGGTTTAGCTCTTCTTGGAGTTCATGTAGGACGCAGCCCGGGACACCGCCTGGTCCCATCGATGCTGTGTTTTTTGCTTTGGAGAGGGCAGCTCTTACCTGAGCATCTGAGATGTCAGGGGGGCAGCACTCTGCTGGGATAGACATTTGCCCTTTTGGTGGGGGTTTGCACTGAACCTGTCAGCTAGGATGTTGGCAATGTCTGTGGGTTCGGTGTATTTTTTGTCATTTTGGACTAATTCTGAGCATATCTGGGAATTCCCTCCCAGGTTCCTAACATAAATAAAGAAAGCTTTGTGATTATCCTTAGTGTCCTGTGCAATTTTTCTCTCGAAGCTGGCCTTAGACGATTTTATGAGTGCCCTTAGTTTTTTGCTAATACTGATCAGAGATGCCTTCCCTTTTTGGGATTTTGCTCTATCATGTAGTAGCTTCCTCCTTCTATTGTATAGTTTGTTTATGGTTGGGGTCCACCAGACAGGATGCCTGCCTTTGGAGGATTGGGTCTTGGTTTTATTTGGGATTGCATGATCCATGCATTCCTGAAGGTGTTCATAGAATGCATTTATAAAGGATTCTATGGTCTGGGCCATATTTTCCACAGGTCCGGGGGCGTTGAAGGATTCCACCTCGGTTTTGAGGAGTGTGAAATTTGCTTTAGAGAAGTTTTTCACTGTGGTTTTCTGGGCAGGGGGTGGGGTCGGGATGTAAATATCCAGTGAGATTAGTTTATGGTCTGATCTTACCAGTGAGGGATACACTTCTGGTCTGGAGCATAGAGCCCCCATGTTGGTGATGATCAGGTCCAGTATGTTTTCCCCTCTTGTGGGAGTGGTAACAAGTTGTTCCATAGCATTTGAGTTTATAAATTCTAGGAACCTTTGGGCTAGGGTGTTGGAGCTAGAGTAATGCTCCCAGTCTATGTTTGGGTAGTTGAAGTCACCCAATATAATGGTGTTTGGAGAGACCTTCATATTTTCCAGTGTTGTCAGGAAAGCCGAGTGGGGTTCCTGGGTTTGGGAGGGTGGTCTGTAGCAGGCTATAAACTGGAAGGCAGTTTTACCCACTGTTAGTTGCACATGGATAGTCTCTGATGCTTCGTGCTGTGCCACCAACCTGGTGGTGTGGGTATCTTTGACGAATATTGATACTCCCCCTCCTTTTGTGGTTCGGTCCAAGTTTTGGGGCCGAAAAGCATGGTATGAGGTATAACCTATTAGTGCTGGGGTGCTCTCGGGAGCCTTGAGCCAGGTTTCTGTTACTGCACAGATATCGATGTTCTCCATGCTAAGGAGAGTTTTGAGTGTGTGCATCTTGAGGTTTAGACTTCTGGCATTGAGTAGCATTACTCTTAGTTTCTTATCCCTTGTGATACCTATGGAGGTGGGTTTGTCTTTTGAGCCTTGCCTAAAAAAGGCAATATGGGGTGGCAAGAGCCTTTGCCAATATCCGAAAGCCCAGGGGTGACAGGTGCAAGCCGTCCCTAGTGAAGCATCGTGGCTTGTCAAGCATGTCATCCCAGGCTAACAGGCATTGGATCCCCTTTGAATGACACCAATACTTAAGCCAGTTGTTGAAACTGATCATCTTGTCTTCATATTGTGGCATCATTCTTGGTGAGGGTAAGATGCTACTCAAGGTCAGGGTCATACCGGCCTGGGCTACATGCTCAGAGAGCTCCTCTATGTCTCTTTTCATGTAGTCCAGGGAGGCATGTCTCAGGTCATTCACACCAGCATGGACAATGTATGAGTCATATTTGCACTTGCCTTAGAGTGACCTGAGTGCTTGTGTTATGTGGCGGATCCTAGCGCCCGACAGGCAGCTCACCATGACCTTCTCCTTGTTCAGCCTGGTGAGCGGCACGTCAGTGTGCCCGATGATAGAGTCACCTATTACAAGTGTATCAGGTGTGTTGTTTAGCCTTAAGGGCTGTGACTGTTCGGCACACTGGCTTTGTGAGCTATGTGTTGCAAGTGTTTTGTTTTGGGGTAGCGGTTGCTTGGGTGTCTGCTTTGGAGGTCTCTGCTGCTTAGGCAGATTTTTATTTAGAGCCTCCAAGTATGTTTTTGTGTGTTTATGTGTTTGGTTTGCTGTCGTGGTAGGTCTATGTGAGACTGGAATTGTAGTGAGTGTGGTTTCCTTCTCCTCCTGACTGGTTATGCCAGTACTCAGTTGAGAGAGCTTAGCCTCCAGTTTGGCTATATGGTTGCATCTCTCACATGTGTTGGAATTTGTTAGGAGGAGAGGGTTGTCTGTGTACATGAGGCAGTTGTAACATTGCCTCAAGATTCTCAGATTCACCAGCTGGACCGGAGAGGAGATTGACAACTGACCTTTGGACATGCTAGAATAGTATTGGGAATTCCTTTATAATTGAAAAAAAGGGCCAATGGGAAACAAGGTACTCAAGGGGAGTTTGTGAGGGTGTAGTGCTTTTCATTTTTTAGTGCTGACTTATATAATTGGTTTAGTGAGCAAGTGCCAGGCTTTAGAGTAGGAATAGGATGTTTATTATGAGAACTAGATCAGTTCTAAGGGAAAAAGTGAAGAGCAGACTTTGTGGAGCCGAGAATGGTTTAAACCCAATTAAGCGGAACTGCCCGATGCTGCGCTATGCGTAAAGCTGTGCCAAACCTGGTTTTATACAGGGGGACTTGAAAGAGCTAGAAATTGGCCCAAAATGGCTAATAGACTATCAGATTATTGTGCTGGGAACACTCCTCCAGGGATAGATAGGCTGCTCTAAGCTTCGCACTGCCACTGGTGAACAAAGAAGCCTCCCTTTATCCAAGAAAGGAAATGGGCAACACAGGAATTTTCCAAAAGTCCAGAATACAGCAAAGCCTGTATTTGTACTACTCTAGGTCAGGAAAGATGGGAAACAAGGATAATTTTTTTGTTTTTTTTCTTTTTTGCAACAAACAGCAGGAAAATGCAATAAATATGTAACACAGGCTAGCGTACTTGAGTGTGTAGCCTCAACAGGTATAGGCAACAAACAGGACAAACTTTAAAAGTACAGGTGCAAAAACAACTTTAAACAGTTTAAAACAGTTCAAGGAGCAGAAATACTTGCAGTTTAGCTAGATCGGACAGTCGCCCAGGTAGTAGCAGGAAGAAAAACACTTTTATCAGGTTAGCAGTTGCTCTTTTAGCCTCTCTACTGCTAGCACCACTCTGCAGGACCACAAGGAGCTTGGCTGAGTAGTAACAAGCGCAAAAACCACGCCAAAGCGGGATTTATACAGGGGGACGTGAAAGAGCTAGAAATTGGCCCAAAACAGCCAATAGACTATCAGATTCTTGTGCTGGGGAACACTCATCCAGGGATAGATAGGCTGCTCTAAGCTTCCCACTGCCACTGGTGAACAAAGAAGCCTCCCTTTATCCAAGAAAGGAAATGGGCAACACAGGAACTTTCCAAAAGTCCAGAATACAGCAAAGCCTGTATTTGGACTACTCTAGGTCAGGAAAGACGGGAAACAAGGAACATTTTTTTTTTTTTTTTTTTGCAACAAACAGCAGGAAAATGCAATAAATATGTAACAGAGGCTAGCGCACTTGAATGTGTAGCCTCAACAGGTAAATGCAACAAACAGGACAAACTTTAAAAGTGCAGGTGCAAAAACAACTTTAAACAGTTTAAAACAGTTCAAGAAGCAGAAATACTTGCAGTTTAGCTAGATCAGACAGTCGCCCAGGTAGTAGCAGGAAAAAAACACTTTTATCAGGTTAGCAGTCACTCTTTTAGCCTCTCTGCTGCTAGCACCACTCTGCAGGACCACGAGGAGCTTGGCTGAGTAGTCACTGAATGCACGTGCTTCATTTAACATTGCTCCTATATAACATGATTTAAGGGAAGACCCATTGAGCTTAAGACATAAACTTAGAGAAATGTATAACCCCCAGACAAACGTTATAATGGAAAGGCAGTTATTTTACACAAGGGATCAAAAGCATGGTGAAACTTTTGCAATATATTTAATTGACCTAAGAAATAAGGCTAAAATGTGCAACATTTGGTGACTTAAGAGATGCGTTGATAAAAAACAGGAGTGGGTGTGGTATAAAAGATGATGCTGTGAGAAAGATTTTATTTCGTGACAGTGATTTCAACTTTGAATAAGGCCACTGAGATTTGTCAGACATATGAGCTTACAGAAAAACACATAAATATGCTTACAAAAGAGAGCAGCTCTAGAAGGCACAGTGATAAAGCTCATATTGATAGCATGCAGCACGTGGTTAAACGAAACAGGCCCTAGCAGATGGCAGCTGTAACCCATGCAGAGCTCACTTGTAAACCCCAGAACTTTCTAGCATATTCCAGAGTTTGTACAGTCTCAGTGAAGCATGAGAGTGAGTCAGCAAAATCAAAAGGATTCATAGCTTTCCCCACTTCTAATGTGCCAAGTTTCTTGCCAACTGTTGCGATTGTGGTGGTAACAGGGGCGGCTTGTGCTATTCGACTGCAGCTGTAAAAGAAAAGAAAACAAAAAAAAAAAATAGAAAAGAAAAGACAAGAAAAGAAAAACAAAATAAAAAGTAAAAGCAAGTCTGTCCCGATCTCCACGCATGTGTGTTGGCATGCATTCCCGGAACTCCATGCGTCCGGACTGGTTCACCAGCACTCCAGATTAGCCTCCATGCATGCACACAAACATCTGGACTGACTCACCAGCAGTCCGGATTAGCCAGACAGCATTCAGACAACAGAGATCCCAGAAGTCTATGCAGTTTATAACTGCATAGACTTGAAGGGGATTGGACTACAACAGCTGCAGGTTGGTAGCTCTCGCGAGAAGGGGAAGGACTTTGCTCTCACGGGGCTTTTTTAATAAACTCTGAAGCTGCAGGAAGGGGTGAAACTTGCACTGGAGACTTCATGGGACTGAAGGGTGCTTTGTGGGACCGAAGGGTCCTTCTTTTTTTACTGAACTCCAAATCTGCAGGAAGGGGGTGAAACTTGCACTGGAGACTTCGTGGGACTGAAGGGTGCTTCTTTTTTTACTGAACTCCAAAGCTGCAGGAAAGGGTCAAATCTGCAGTGGAGACTTTGTGGGACTGAAGGGTGCTTGGAAATAGACTCTTGAGTTATAGACTCATCATTTTAATGAAACCAAGGTGTGTGTGGCTTGAAACAAGTCTTTTTTATTGTGTGTGTGTGTGTGTGTGTGTGTGTGTGTGTGTATGTGTGTGTGTGTGTGTGTGTGTGTGTGTGTGTGTGTGTGTGTGTGTGTGTGTGTGTGTGTGTGTGTCTGTGTGTGTCACTTGAAACAGGGCTTTTTTATTTTGTGTGTGTGTGTGTGTGTGTGTGTGTGTGTGTGTGTGTGTGTGTGTGTGTGTGTGTGTGTGTGTCACTTGAAACAGGGATTTTTTATTTTGTGTGTATGTGTGGCATGAAACAGGGCTTTATTTTGTGTGTGTGTGGCTTGAAACAGGGCTTTTTTATTTTGTGTGTGTGTGTGTGTGTGTGTGTGTGTGTGTGTGTGTGTGTGTGTGTGTGGCTTGAAACAGGGTTTGTGTGTGTGTGTGTGTGTGTCGCTTGAAACAAGACTTGTGTGTGTGTGTGTGTGTGTGTGTGTGTGTGTGTGTGTGTGTGTGTGTGTGTGTGTGTGTGTGTGTGTGTGTGTGTGTGTGGCTTGAAACAGGGCTTGCATGTGGCTATTTTATATTTTTGCATCAAATTTTGGTCCATTTTTCATAAAGTTGTGTTTTTCAGGTAAATTAGTGGCAAATCATTAAAGATCGAAGTTAGAAAATAATGACAGACATTTGAGTTTCAGGTTTCATACCCTTCAAGAAAATCCATTCTAATGCAACACCTACTATTCTATTATCTTTCTAAGTTTATAAGAGCACTATTTAAAAATTGTCCTTATTGTTGGGTCTTTGTCCCATTTCTGTTTATGGCTTTGCCAGACTTCTTGCTCTGAGGCTCAGAGGTATGAAAAATGTGTCAGGGCCATCTCTGTCAGCCAGAGACATTTTAAATTGTGACATACTTATTGCACCCCACTCCCCCACATAGTGACTCTGGATCTGTCCAAGCTAAGCAAGGAGCAATTTTACAGTGTAAGTGTGCAGCGTATCCCCCCGATCAAGGTTGACCAAAGTACTACAGTGACTTTTAATCTTTCCTTGATTTTGCAGAATGTTCTGGTTTTCTGTCATATTTTTATACTATTGATTTATGTTTCTTCTTATTCAGAAAATGCATATTGTTGCAGTGCATGTTGTTCTGTGTTTAAGTAGCAATGCGTTAATGACCATCAGGTAAGCTTGGCTGTGACTGTAAGATGCAAGTAAGCTTTAATAATCATACTGTTGAAGAATTATCAACATTGAAAGCCTTTTTGTTGTTGGCATGCAGAAAATATTTACATAACTAAATAGCATATAAGTCTTAGGTACTGAAATGCATATGACAGTATTTGTAATAAAGGACAGGATTACAGTATTTTCAGAAGCTCATTACATTTGTTGGAGACTTGCAGTCATCTTTGCAGACTTTACCCATAAAATAAACAGAATGCCAATCTATCATGTGTGGTCCATAACCTGTGCAGTAATCCTTTAAGCAATTTATCTTGAGCTTGTTTCTTGTTTGCTGTTCATTTTTTACTTTGATCATGTTTTCCCCATGAAACAAGTAGATAGTTGTTGTCAGGCAGCAGGTCTTTTTTGGATAAGAAACATTTTTACAAGTGGGGGCATCACAGAGACTGCTACTTTCAGCATGTAACTTGGTACTTTTATAAAGCTGAATATAAATTATAATTAGAACTGCAATGCGAGGAGAAGTGGTTTGAGTGCTGCTTGTTTTTTTTATACTTGATTTTGACTGGCATTCCAATAATGTATTTAAAAAGTAATTTATTTTTTCATGCCTTACAACCTTTTTGTTTCCATCTAGATATTAAGTCAGCTGTCTTGTAGCCATTGCATTGAAATATTTTTTCTTCTACACTTTATTTTGTCTTGATTGGACTCTCATAATGACAGTTTGGCACCCAGGGCAGCGTATTTAATTAAACCCCCAGTTTTTACATTTTTAGCATAGATCCACCTCTTTCTAGTTGGCCCCACCCATTCAGCTGTCTCCTGCAGTCCCCCTTTAATTTGAAGTCAATAGCTGCCACTTGGTGGTAATCATGAATCTAAAAGGGAAAAGTATTTAGCTTTTGGTCAACAATGCCACAAATGTAATAAATGGAATAATTTCAAAAGATTTTGCAAATCAAAAGGCCAGCACTCTTTTATTAAAAGGAAACATTTTAAGAAACAAGTTGATCAGTTGGACTGTAACAAGACTGCTATTTATTTTGATGGTGTGTCAGTGCTTCATGAAACAGTTAACGCAGTAGATTTAAGAGCCAAGAATGAAGTATCTTTTTACTGTTCAGATAGATGGTAAACCCACAGAGCACAAAGATGATGCAGATTATTAATGCCATGTTAAGTCTGCAGAAATATTTGCCAGAGTATGTAAAGGTGAAATGCTTGATTTGGCAAAGTGTGCAAAACTTGTTGCTTATGGAGGTGAAGAAATTCAAACCAAAGGCTCAGTAGTGCTTTCATGTTACTTACAGCAGAGTAGAAGAAGCTATAATTGTTATTTTATGTGGTCAAGAGGCATGTCCAGTCATTATTAGGGCTCAGAGATGCTATGAAAATGGGACTGCTTTCATTTAATAAGGGAGTCCATCATGTTAAATTAAAAGACCACTACTCCAATTTTGCCCAGCACATTTTTTCTACCTATGCTTTTTCAAGACAAACTAGGTAAACCTCCAGTCGTGTACTCCATGAAGTTAGACCCAGAGGTTAGTCCAGTTATACCAGCACGTAAAGTTCCAATAGCCATGCAGGACATAGTCAAAGCCAAGTTAGATAAAATGGTGTGACAATGTGTAATCTGCCTAGTGGAAACTCCAACAGAATAGGTATCTTCCATGGTGGTAGCTCATAAGAAAAGCTCAGATGACATCAGAATATGTACTGACGCACAGGATTTGAACAAACCACTAAAAAGACCTCATCATCCGATCCGCACAGTCGAAGAAGTTTCAGCCTAGATGCCAAATCCCAGTATTTTTTCTGTCTTATATGCAAATAGCTCATTTTGCAAATTTAGCTTGACAAAAAAATCCTCATTGCTCACTACATTCAGTATTCCATTTGGTACATACAGATTTTTGAGAATGCCATTTGGGAAAAATTCTGCAAGTGAAGTCTTTCAATGTGCAATGGAGCACATTTTTTCTGGGTATCCTTGTGCTATTTTTTCTGGATATCCTTGTGCTATTATAGTAGATGACATACTGGTAGGAGGTTGTGATAAATCAGAACATGACAGAAACCTCAGAAAAGTTCTAGAACGAGTATGTCAAGTGACTCTTAAGCTCAATGCACAGAAATGCAAATTCAGGCTACAAGAAATTTCTTATGTTGATCATTTATTCACAAGTACAGGCCTACAACCAGATCCTTCAAACCAAAAAGGCATTCTCGAGATGCCAGCTCCAGACAAAGTTCAAGCCTTGCAACATTTTCTTGGCATGGTCAACTACCTAGGCAAGTTCATTCCAGACTTGAGCCAAATTTCAGCACCACTTAGAGAGCTTACATGTAAAGCTGTATCCTGATCTTGGTTAGAGCAACACCAAAGAGCATTTGATGTCCTGAAACAGAGAATTGCTAGCTCGCTGATGCTCAGATACTATGATGTTCACAAGCCAGTTACATTTTCCTGTGATGCTTCAAAATTTGAACTTGGTGCAGTTATTCTACAAGAGGATTAACCTGTTGCCTATGCATTGAGAATTCTTACCCAAAATAAACAGCAGTACACCCAGATAGAGAAACAGCTTTTGGCAATTGTGTTTGCATGTTCGAAGTTCCATGATTATGTTTATGGTAGTCCTATCCAGATTGAAACAGATCACCATCCATTAGTCACTATCCTGAAAAAGCCAATGCATTCAGCTCCAGCCAGACTGCAATGTATGATGCTGAGATTGTAAAAGTACAATTTCAATCGTGTCTACAAGAAAGGCAAACTTCCTTATCTTGCTGACACATTATCCAGATCACCCAGAAATACCACTGAACAGAATGATAATCAAGGTTCTCAATCGCTTGAGATTTTTAAATCATGGAAATGAGAAATGTTTCTTCCACATGTCTTGATGAGTTGAGAGATCACAGAGACACTGATCCAGTTTTACAAAGGCTCAACCACTTTATCAATCAAGGATGGCCGGCAAAGCAATCCAGTTTATCGCAAGAACTGAAACCTTATTTTCCACACAGAGATGAAATTTTGTCTGACAAAGGTATCATAATGAAAGCTCCAAAAGTAATTATTCCAAAATCCTTGCAACCTGAATATCTTGCATCGTGGTCATCCAGGAAATGAATCTACCAAAACAAGGGTGAGAGAGCTAGCATTCTGGACTTCTATGTCACAAGACGTTGAGAGTGCATTTTCTTCTTGTTCAGTATGTAATAGTACAAAGCCTCATCAACAGAAAGAACCACTTCATCTTAACCAGATTCCAGAACTACCTTGGTCAACAGTAGCCACTGATATCTTCGAGGGAAATGGTCAACATTATTTGGTGTTAGGAGACTCTTACTCCAGTTGGTTCGAGATTGACTTACTTCCTAACCTAGCATCTAATACTATCATTACTAAGATGAAACATAATTTTGCTGTTCATGATAGTCCACACAAAGTTATTTCAGATAATGGCATGAAGTTTACAAGCCAACAGTTAAAGAGATTTGCTAAAGCATGGGACTTTACTCACGTCACGAGTAATCCTGAGTACCCGCAGTCAAATGGTTTGGCAGAACAACCAGTTCAAAGTGCAAAACAGCTACTGAGAAATCTAAATGAGACAATACTGATGTTTTCTTGAATCACAGAAATGTTCCTCAAGATAAACATCATGGTTCACCTGCTCAGAGACTTCTGTTGCGACAAACCACAACCACATTACCAATCAGTAGTCAATTGTTGGTTCCATGTGTCAAGAAAAGCAGATCAGTGAAAGCCAATCTGTTGAGGAAATGCCTATCCCAGAAGTCCTTCTATAATAAGACCAGTAGACTACTCAATCCATTACGACAGGGAGAAGTGGTATGGATGCAAACATCCAAAGGTTATGATCAGATTGGTGCCGTGTAGAATATTGGTTCAGAGCCAAGATCATATATTATAGAATCAGAAGGAGCAACTTTTAGGTGGAATGGGAAGCATTTGAGACTTGTGACCAAGCCTATACCACAGCAAATAGACTGTGAGAAAGACTTTTTATCTCAGATTGACTTATCTGGTGTTCCAAATCCAGATGAAGTTCCAGAGGACATTCCTGTTCCTATGACGAATCCAGAAGTTCCTGATATGAGTTGTGCACCGCAGACTGTCCCTGTTACTAAATCTAGTCCCAACTGTTATGTTACAATATGGTCGAATCTCTAAAATCTGTAGCAAATATAAAGCAACTTGGACATGACCATTGTGTTTTGTTACTAATGTACATAGTAATGTATGCTTGTCTTTGATATTCTTTTGCGTGAAGGGCAATCTTTTTAAGAGAGAGGATGCAGATCAGTATGTGTGTTTATACCTGTAAAGAAGCAATCCAAGGGCTTGCACTAGAGTATAAATACTGAGCATGTGTGAGCCTAACTGCCATTTTGTAGTAAGCTGTTGAGATGTGAACATGTATGTATATATGTAAGCAAGCTCTGTTTGTTAACTAGTTAATTCGTATTTAAATCATATGAATGAAACCCCAAGCATTCTTATTGGTTGTAACAGAGATGAGCAAGAGACAAAATGGATTTTTGATAATTTCCTGATCATATTTCATTTTTTCGCAGCATATTATATCTGGACAGCCTATCTCTCAACATAGCCTATATATGCAGCAATCCTAATTATCTTACAATCATGTTAAAGAGCTACTGTCTTTTTGCCTAGACTTCTTAAAATGATAAACACTGATTTAGTCAAACTAGAAATCAAATAAGAAATAATGGAATAAAGTGTCTTTAAAGTGAACTACCGAGTCAATGGCATATAAAGAAAATTCATTTAACTGCTGATGGAGTTTCTGACTAGCATTATCAGAGCTATCAAATGCAATGTACACAAACTCAAAGCATTAAACAAGGTTATCAGGGAGATTATAACAGGTATGTCTTGGATCATTATACCTTTCCCCAAACAATACATCTGACCTAGCTCTAAATATACTAAAGTTATCAGATATTCTAATTGAGCTTGGAAGCATGTTCAAAACTGAAAGCTCATCTTGTTTAGACAGGATATAAAAGGATGACCATCAACTAGTAAATTATTTCTTGTACATAAACTATGTGTCTTACAAGCCTGTCCCACAATCAATACCATAGGCCAGTATACTAGATTTATGGGCAATCCTACCTGTGATGTAAGATGGACATAAATAAAATAAATGTAAAGAATTATGGTAAGAACAGCATGAACTGTGAGCATCTCTGTGAAAAGGTATACTAAACTGAACATTCATAAAATGTCATAGGTTTCTCCTATACTACAGAGCTAATTTTGTCAGAACTGTACAGCATGTCTGAGATCTGTAATCTTAAAGGCCAACTTGAAAGATAAAGCAATATATGCATCCAATTTTAGGGAAGCATTATTTACTACATGAAGCATGAGACTTAATTTATGATAATACTTCCATTTTAAATTTGCATTATGGGGATGTTGACAGCTACAGATTGGTGGAGCATCATGAATATGTACTGCAGGTGCTGGAGGGTGATAATGGAAACATAACTACCTACAGTATCTGTCTGTCTGTCTACCCACCTCTCTATCCATTTATGCAAAACAATAACACATCCATCTGTCCATCTGTCGCTCTATCTATCAACCTATATATATGGTAACCTGTCTAGTTACTTATCTGTTTGTTTATGCATCAGTTTATCTACCTATCTATATATCTGTTTAGCTATCTATTTATCTGCTTTCAGTGTGTGTGTGTGTGTGTGTGTGTGTGTGTGTGTGTGTGTGTGTGTGTGTGTGTGTGCATATGCGTGCATGTGTGAGTACATGTGTGCATGTGTATCTGTGTTTTTCTGTCAGCATATTACAGTATGCCATATACAGAGGGCATATAAAAGTAATAAACTGCATAGAATCTAAAGGATTTAGTAAATATACAACTGGAAAAAGACCACTATGAAATAATTATACTCTTAGAATTTTCACAACCCAAACATAAAATGTTAACAAAAGTAAAGTATACACCAAGATCTGCAAAGCATTTTCTTTTTTATTTCTTATAAATATTTGGTCATTTGTAAGAAAGTATCTTGAAATAGTTATCTCTTCATTTGAATCTGAAAGCACTTCTCAATATATAATAATTACATGGTTTGCTAACACTTTTCTTTCTTTGCCTATTCTGTGGAACAGAGACATTGGCAGTGAGGACAGATTTTTCCAGAGATTCAGGCTATTATTAACAGCATTTGTAATTGTAGAGAAACATGTTTTCTGCAGCTGCAGCCAACATGTTCTTGACACAGGACTTAATAAGCTATCACTGCTAGTGTATTTTAATAGTCAACTGCTTCACTTCTTGTTGCATCAATTCAGTGAATCTAATTTTAAAACACATTAGTATGGGCTGGAAAGGGAGGTCACAGCTTATAGATGTGAATCTTAGCATTTCAGTACTCATATAAGGAACAGCACTTAGCAACACCCTCAGCCTTCCTTGTGTTATCTACTGTGATTAAGGGCCTTTTATACCTAATTATTTCTGTCATGAGTTTCTGGATTCCGAAGAACGGGATAAAAAGAAAGTGTCAACATTCTACAACTCTGGCATTTGCAGATGAAACTAAAATTACTTTGAAGGAACACATTTACTATATTATTGTGATTTACATTCAGATGCAGTCTTTCTTACCATGATCCGGGGCCAGTTTAATGTAACAATTTTAAAATAACAGCAACAGAATTTGTTAACATTTCCTCCATCCGTCACTCAGACAGTGCACATATCTGACTTATGCAGAAGTAGAACCTGAACTATGTAGCAATAGTATACATTTTTAGGTATTACTATCTATGCCTCCAGTTATCAGAAAATTATTTCCAAATTCTAAACATTACTAAATCAAGGCTAGGCAGTAAATCAGAAATTATTTTTAGTAAAAACTCACTGTTATAAGTTACACAACGAGTCAGCACATTATGGAAATGAAAAACTGAAACTGTCACAAATAAATCTGACCTCTAGTAAAAAGGAAGATACTGTTAGACATTTCCTGATCCTGTATAAAATTTCAGTGATGTACCTTAATTATATTTTCCAAGAAAATAGCCCATAAATAATTGGAATATAATGACAAAAGTGAAACCGCCACTGCATTTAAATACCAGCAATGAAATGGAAACTGGTAACACTGTGAAGACGATTACATTTTCAGTCACAAAATTTGTATTGTTTCTTTCGGCTTTTCCCAGTTAGGGGTCACCACAGTGGGACTCCGGTCCGCTAATGATTGGCAGTAGATTTTGACATGCTGGCTTGCCAGGCCTAACGCACAACCTTCAACGAAGGAACACCCATTCATGCATGTCGCCACACAGAAGACACTCTAACTGAGAATTGAACGGGCTACGTCTAACTGTGAGGCAACAACGTGATTTGTATGTAATGTTAAATTTCAAAATCATGTCTGCTGCAATTAGTAAAATCCCAACAACATAATTACATCATATATTCTGTGCTATCAGTTACATCATTCAAAAAAAAAATCATTTAAAGTTTGTCCCGGCCTCCTTTAAATAAACCACACCAAACAACTCACACCAAAATGTACCTTCTTCCCCTAAGCCCTACCACTTAAGCCTATTATAAGTCCCTTCCTCACGTACATCACTTCCCTAACCTCTCCCTTTCACTTTAACTCTTTCACCACCACAATCCCACTATCTAACCTACATGCAAAGACTCCTGTTAACTTCTAACATCTATACCCCCCCACCTTACCCCTTGCTCGTGGGACTGGGACAACTTAGTTTGTCACAAACTACATTTATATGCATAATCTGTAGAGAAGAATGAACATGAATTACAATTCTGTATAACATATTAAGTGAATAAAAATGAATATATATATATATATATATATATATATATATCTATATATATATATATATATATATATATATATATATAATTCTGTGGAAATTTAGTATAGCTTTGTTTTTAATAATACCACTTAAGTGACATGAAAAACGCGTACATTGTGAAGATGGGAGTGGGCTTCATCATTTTTTCTCTTTTTGAGAGGTATTACTGTAAGATGCTTATTTTAAATGTGTCTTCACTCCAAAATTATGTGATTAGATAGACAGAAATCCCATACAATAACACAAAAGATTAAGACTAGGACTTTGGATCTTAACAAATTTATTATATATTCAAGAAAGGTATGCCAAAAAAATCACTTTTGAGAGGGAAACAACTTAAGTGAATGCCTGACATCCATTTCAAAAATGTGATACGTTGCATATAAATAGAGAAGCACAATTACAATTCTTAGTAGAATATAGCATTTTAGCTACACCGGTATCACCACACCTCCAGCTTAATGTATGTAATTTGAAAATTAGAAGAAAAGTTCCATAGTTATCCTCACACAAGAATTATATTCACTTTATTTAGGAACGAGAAATAGCTTTGTCATTAGTATGAAAACATGGGTCTATATTATATCAGCAAATGCTTAAAAAAGCGAACGCTGATTGATCGACCTTATGTAAGCGAAAGCTTACAATCTCGAACTGTCAGATCAGTGATTTTTTTCCTAGGGAAAAAATCGCTGATCCAAAACACATACACACAACACAAGCACACCAAACAAACAGAAATCCACACACATACACCTAAAATCTGACACCTAACCCTACACTAAACTATGCACACACCACTAACTATCCACTTACCTTAACCCAAACCCTAACCCTAAGGTCCGTCACTATCGCACACTCACCTCATCCACTCCCTAACCCTAACTCACCTAAATCCGCCCTAATCCTCATGTCCACAAAATCGCACACATACCTAACCTGAGCCCTAACCCTAACTCACCTAAACCACCCTAACACTCACATCCACAGAATTGCACACTTACCTGAATCCGACCCGTAACTTTCCACCACAGCACTGAAACTACCAAAGCAACAGAAATGGACAACCGAATTCTTTCCCTAGGAAAAAATTCGGGTTTCTGCTGCTTTGATATTTTTCACTTTCGATAAAATAAGGTCGATCAATCAGCGTTCGCTTGTTTAACCGTTCGCTGATCTAATATAGACCCGAAAACATTTACAGCTGATAAACTCCAAATAAAGATAACCTGCTCATTTGACCAAAATAAATTGCATTAAACAGTTGGGTCAATATAATTCAATTTGCTTATAAAGTCAAAACCATCATTTTTGTTGCTTTGATCTTAAGTGTATGAAATTTCTTTACTAGCTCCACTTTGAAATGTTGGGACTTTTAATGCTGAGCCATGAAATGACAAAAAGGAAGACCAAAATACAGGGGGGAGTATAACATTACTGTTCTTTAAATTTCTTTCTTTTATTTTGTCTGGGGTATAGTCCACCAAATTTATGTATAACAGTGAGATCACCATACCTTAGAGAAAAGAAAATATTCCAAGAGATGGCAATGTCAGACTTAATACATGAGCGTTTGGATTTTTAGTCATTCAGTCTCCACATTCTGAGACTTGGCACTGCATTTCCCAATTTATCCAACTGTTTTCTCTTTACTCCTCCTTGTTAAGATTAATAATGTCCCTATGTGATACAGACATAATGGAATGACGTTGTTACACCACTAATGCATTTAATGTCCCTATGTGATATAGATATAATGGAATGATATTGTTACACCACTAATGCATTTAATGTCCCTATGTGATACAGACATAATGGAATGACGTTGTTACACCACTAATGCATTTAATGTCCCTGTGTGATACAGACATAATGGAATGACGTTGTTACACCATTAATGCATTTAATGTCCCTATGTGATACAAACATAATGGAATGACGTTGACATACCACTAATGCATTTAGGGCTGTGCCACACATACTATGTCATGAAAGAAATTAATAAGTTTCATCTGCATCATGTCAGCAAATAATAGCTTATGTCTACATAAAAATGATGCATATTAAGTAGAAATGAAATAAAAACTATTAGAAACTAAATATGCTAATATTAATGTCACAGAGTAAGACAATTTGCTCCTTTTTCTTAAACTAATGGTTTACAAAATATAATAAATAAAAAAATTATTAGGAGACATACTCACAAGAGGCAAGGTTTCTACCATGTTTTATGCAATTACCTTTTTTTTCATAAAATCGTCCATTAGATGGCAAAATAAGATATCCCTTACCAACAACAAAATTAAATTACCATTGCAATAAGATCCATTTAACTAAGCTGTAAAAAATAATGCTAAATTTATGAGTTGACCAACAAGCTTAAAGGATGTATTTAAAACAAAACAAAAAAATAGCTTATTTACATCACATTTGTGGTATGAGATCATAGACAGCTAAAGGTTTACTACCTTATATCATGTCAATAAACATGACAAAATAAAGATGTAACAGAAAGTATAATGTGTTGAAGACCAACAAACACTTGAATGATTTATGGCTAGAGTTTCATAAATAGAAATATAGATGCATACTCCGTATATTTTTATTTATTTATTTAGTATTTGTTTACTGGGAAAGTCTGACTGGGCAGGAACCCATTTTCAGTGGAGGCCCAGGAAGAAAAACTTCAAATGATAAAAAACAGGTATTAAAGCACACATTAATAACAATAATTGAATACTAAATAAGTACAGAGAGGTAGATACAATGATAAATACAAAATGCGTACAGAGAGGTAGATGCAGTAATTAAACATGTATTAAATTAAAGTAAAGTGGTAGATTGCAAACTGTTTTTTTATATACATCAGGTAGGAGTAAGGTAAAGAATGAGGATCAGAACATTAGATGCAAGTAGATGTTTAGAAGGATGGGAGAGTTAAGGGTGTAGACATAGGGAAAGTCTGTTAGTCCAATATGCTAGTCATTAGTAGATAAAATTCCTGTTTTAGGGATAGAAAGGAAAGCCCCTAGAGAGTGAATGGAGTTCACCTGTTAGGGAAAGTGAGCTCTCAAATCTGTGCTAAAACATCTCAGTATATCAATAAATCAGGTTGGTGGAGTGAGCTATGCAATTTATTTGATTACAGAATGATAAAAGACCTCTTTTGTAAAGAAAATCATTGCATTAGAGCAAAGATCACCCCTGCACTGAATATAAACCTGGATTAACCAGCTCTCAGCAAAACACATCCACTTTGGGGAAACCTTACAGATAAACATCACCAGACATTGGTAAATTTGACTTCACTTCCAATATGATGCAGTTTATAACTACAGTGAATAGTCACACCCAAACTTTGTGAATATTATCCTTTCTACATTGTTAGGTCCAGGTTTCTTTTCTAGCTATGGCAGCAGGAGGTAGCTGGTGGGGCATGTGGACATTCCACCCCCACAAAAAAAATAAATAAACTTAAAAAAGTACACAAAAATGCCTAAAAGTATGCAACATAATTATAATGCTATATTCATCCTTCTTCTGTAAATGCAAACATATAGTGTTTGTAACCACAAACAACGTAAAAATATATAAACACTATATATAGGATGCCTGAAGGGAGACGCTCACTCACACCGGCAATAATACAACCAGTTTAATATTCGAATAATAACACACAATTTTAGAAGTACGGATCTAGCGCTTTCATCCACTACAATGTGGACTTCATCAGAATCAATTATTCAATCATCAAACTGTTAATTTATACATTTTTTGGTGCCAAACTGATATATCAAATTTAAAAAAGACATACTACATTTTTATTACAATCTAAATACCAAATATATCTAGTGTGTTATAATACCACTGATGCACATTTAAAACACCCTTAAATTATTATAAAAATATTGTAATAACCTTTATAGTAACCATTTGACTAACATTCCATGACTGTTGGTTTTATTATGTGAAATCTGGGTCTACTAGTCAAGATTTATATATCAAGTCCAAAACTTCTCACAGTTCATAAACAATCAATTCACTTCTAAAAATCTATAAGATATAACTAAAATGCTCTTATAAATCTAATGAATATAATTAAAATTAATTTACATTAATTCCTTCCTATCTAACATCTATATCATTTGATTAATCTAAAAACATAATGTAAAATACGTTATGTCCAAATGATGTCCTATTGGGTACATATATATAAATAGTAATTAAATAGTACTAGTCAGTTTTTAAAATTTACTCATAGCTATAGTTCTGAGGGTATAGCATACCTTGACACATATGTTTCTGTTAACAATAATGGGTTTAAATCACACATATATAGGAAGAATACTTTCTCTAATACTTATTTGGAGTATTCAAGCAATCACCCTTACAAAACTAAGAAGAGCATCTTTAAGGGACAGTGCATTCATGCTGCTAGGATGACTTCTATATTTAATGATATGATAGAGGAAATAGAATTTATTTGTAGTTTGTTCAGCACCAGGGGGTACTCTTTAACATTAATGAATAAGATAACAACTTATGTGATTGGTGAGTGGGGGAAAAAATTTACCCCAGTGCTGGGGAAACCATTAATGAATAAGACCACAGGGAAAGAATGTGAAGTTACATACAATCAAGCATGTATCTTGGAATACACACCTCAGGTTAAACAAATTAAAGAAATTTTAAATAAATATTGGAGCATTCTAACTGTGGATAGGGAATTAAAAGAAATAGGGGAGACTCCTATATTTGTATATAAAATGGGAACTAATATGAAGTTAATTTTTGAGAGGAACAATGTTGTAGGACAATTGAATTTGCAGCAAAAGGGAACTAGGAAATGTGGTAGTTGTGGTCATTGTCATGCCATATTAGAAAAATAAGGCATTATATTAGAGAACATTAATAGGATGAGAATAACTTTCAGTAATGGTAACTGTAACACTAAAAATATTATATATATGGCAAAATTCATAATTTGTCCAGGTTTCTACATAGGGAAAACTGAAAGAATGTTTAAAAAAAGAATTTATGACCATTTATATGCAATTAGAAAAAATGATAGCACTATTGCACTTTACAGACATATAGTTACATGTGGGAACAGTCATATATTTAGATTTGCCATCTTGGAACAAGTGAAAATAAACAGCAGAGGAGGGAATAATAAAGCCCTCTTGGCAGAGAAAGAAGTGAGATGGCAAATATTAACGGATGCATCAACTTTGCCAGGTTTGAATGATTATATTACTATTAAACCCATTTTGCAGAGGTTCAAATAAACTGAAAGATATAATAATTTTATAATACAAATTGATATACAAATGTAATAGATTATTATATATTATTATGAAAGTTCGCATACTTTGTAAGGTGCTGAAAGTATATATTTTGGATATATTAAACAGTACAAGCATTCTTAAAAATTAAGACCTAAGTAGATGTATTTTGATTAATGTTCATGTATTAGAATTAGATTTATTATGTCATATGTATTCAAGCTAATTTGAGGTTTTTCCTATGATTTACACGTGGAGCACTAAATTCATTATATAGCACATGCATATATATGTACCCCATAGGACATAATTTGGACATAGAGTATTTTACATTATGTTTTTAGAGTAATCAAATGATATAGATGTTAGATAGGAAGGAATTAATGTAAATGAATTTTAATTATATTCATTAGATTTATAAGAGCATTTTAGCTATAACTTATAGATTTTTAGAAGTGAATTGATCGTTTATGAACTGTGAGAAGTTTTGGACTTGATATATAAATCTTGACTTGTAGACCCAGATTTCACATTATAAAACCAATAGTCATGGAATGGTAGTCAAATGGTTACTGTAAAGGTTATTACAATATTTTTTAATAATTTAAGGGTGTTTTAAATGTGCATCAGTGGTATTATAACACACTAGATATATTTAGTATTTAGATTGTGATAAAAATGTAGTATGTCTTTTATAAATTTGATATATCAGTTTGGCGCCAAAAATGTATGAATTAACAGTTTGATGATTGAATAATTGATTCTGATGAAGTCCACATTGTAGTGGATAAAAGCTCTAGATCAGTACTTCTAAAATTGTGTGTTGTTATTCGAATATTAAACAGGTTGTATTTTTGCCAGTGTGAGTGAACGTCTCCCTTCAGGCATCCTATATATAGTGTTTATATACTTCTTCTGTAAATACAACCATGTGAGGCCAAAAATAAAGAAAGTAAATTTAAAGTACATAATATCGTCCTGCACTCACTCCTAGCCCCAAAACCAGCCATGTTCTGAGTACCCCTCTGATAACATAGTGGGAGAAAAGTGATAAGAGCCAAATGCTTCAATAATATATATCATCCTGTTTCTGTCATGCACGCAGCATGCCTGCTTACCTCTAAACCAAAAGATGCTCACCTTTTGCATATACCTCCAATGTTTATTTGTGAAGAAAGTGAAAGAAATTACAATGATAACATACTTTATTGCTCATACACTGCCAGTAAACAAGCCATTTAATAATGATTCAACACTGATTTCATCACCTTGTGTTTAAATTGCTAAAAAAAGATAGCCATCTTCTATTTTGAGGTGGAAAGGAATAGCTAGGGTCAACAGTGACTTGCTAAGCTTGATTTTGTACTGACAGCCATGGACATACGTGAGAGTCTATGTGTTTTTATATAAAACTGATCTTTTATTTTTTTAAGTCTGTTGGTCTTTTATATATAATTATGTTGGTAGCATTCCCTGAGAATCTTATAAAAATATTGAAGACTTTTAGAGATATCATTTCTTATACAGAAATACCAAAAATGGCAAAAATATCCAAAAGCACCGCTATTTTTAGTTCACACTATCTGAAAAGCACAGCTGTTAAGGGTTTTAGCTAATGCCTACATGTTCACTTTCCCATACCTATAGCATGCCCTTGACTGCAAATCAAATCTGTTCATTACCATTCTTTCAAAAATGTTGTACTGGGTAAATTCTGCATATGTCACAAATGACTGGATTGGTATTAAATAAATGAACCTAAACGGCACCTCTGATTTTTCCTGTTTGCTGTTATATTGTGGTATGTTATGCTATGCTATGTTACTAGCAGTAATTTTTCCATTAACATGCAGTACAATAACATACTCATATTTTAACATAATAAAATAGCAGTATGAGCTCAGTTGTTCACAGAAATGATTCTAATACATCAATTGTATAGCAGCAATATTTAAGACATTAACCAATTTTTGATGGTTATGGAAACCAGTGTACTGTAAAAATGCTAATGTCAAAAGTCTTAAATAAATCAGAAATACCAGGAAATGATCTCAGGTTCACTTTAGAAATTACAGTTAATGCTGTAATTAGGAGAGGGTGAAGGGGGTGGCTGTTCAAGCTAAAACTATTACAGGCTTCAATCTGCAGGCTCTGATGGTGTAGGAATGAAGTACTGGCGGAGAGTATATTTGCGATCATGGCTGAAGCACTGAAGCACTCAGTGAGTTGTAGTTTAACATTATTAAGCAGTATGGTATGGTTTCAGATATACAGAAGACTTTCTTGTTGTTCCTCAATTTTGAGTGGAGGGAGACACCAGTTAACTTTATTAGCTAATAAATTATTGTTAGCTTTCAGTGAAATGAGATTCATAAATATAAAAGCTAAGTAGTTAGGGGGGCCATATGCCCCACAACCCCCAATGTGGAGGGCTGTTCCCCCCACACTCCCCTAACTATATATGCTAACTCCAGGATCACACTACAGTGAGGAATAGGGGGTCTATATCATATATTCAAAAATCCAAGATGTCAAACACCATATTGAACGCTCAGAATAGCGATTTTTTTCCCAGTGAAAAAATTTGCTGTTCTGAGAAATATACACACAATACAAGCACACCAAAATAAATAAACCACACACATACAGTTAACAAAACCCAACCCCACATTAAACCACACGTACATTACTAACTATCCACTTACCTTAACCCGCACCCTAACCCTAAGTTCTGTAACTGTCGCACACATACCCTACGAAACTATTCACAAACAAAGCAATAAATGCACACACAAACAGTTAACAAAACACAACCCTACACTACACCATACATACATTACTAGCTATTCACTTAACTTAACCTAAGGTACAGTGGAGGAAATAGCAAAGCCACGGAATGGACAACCGAAATCTTGCCTTAGGTAAGATTTCAATGGAGTTTTCTGTGTTTGGAATTTTGATATAGACCTGGAATAGGGCATATACATGTTATTTGCCCAGCAGCACTTATATTCAGTGAAATGTGATTCTGTGAAATGAGTTTTCAGTGTTTGAGCTTTCAGCAGTTTTTTTTGATGGTGAATTGAAACTCAGTGAAATGAGTTTTCAGTAAATCAAAGTAGATCCATATATATATATATATATATATATATATATATATATATATATATATACAGAGTGTGTGTACTCAAAGGGGTCTCTTAATAGATCTGTGAGACCTGATAGTGTGCGACCCTTACACTTCTGAAATTAAATTGTAATATGACAACAGTAAATGTTATACCTTAGAAACATGGAGGTTATGTCCTTATGCCTCTGCTAGTGATACAAATTAATTCCAAAATCACTATACCTTAGAAAAGTGGGAGAATGCTCCAAAATACTACAATCTCAAAATTAGTATATATTCACCCCATTCACATGTAAATTGTCGATGTTCCATGGATTGCAATTATGATCTGTAGACATTCAGTGGGCATCCATACTGGAATTAGGTGTGTTTTACATGAATCAACTTGTAATGTAAGTTAAGGGTATGACTTTTGTGATAAGTTACTTCTGGGCATGCATTCTGCAATACTTACATTAAAAATTATTGAGCATTTGTCAAGCAAATGCTGTTACCACGGTGACCAGAGACCGTCCATGGATTAGGGGAGGTGCTAGTCATTTAACAACACGTCTGGATTTGCCAAGCCATCATTCAAGTGATCATCTTCAAGAAATATCACCATTTCAAAAGTTTGAACAGACAATATTAAGCTACAGGTTTTTACAAGTGGTAACAGCACTGGTCATTATATCAGTAAACTGATTGTTGGCAACCTTCAAGATAAGTTTATTAATATTAATTATAAAAAAATGGGGAAAATTTAACATAGTAGAATGAATAGATAACTGCAGTCTACAAAGCAATTTCCTCATGTTTACCAAAATGGTACCAAAGCCAGGTGATGAGTAAAGCATATTCCCTGGGGATGGAAGATTGATAAGCAGAGCCATACCTCTCAACTGTCCCTGGTTATGACTCACATTTTAAATCAGCCCTCTTAATCCCTCCTACAACTGGTGACTTTTGAAGAAAAGTTGATCTATTACATGTAATAAGTAATGGAAATAATTAGAGTTATAGTATTCTTTTACTTCAGAAAATGTCTATTAATTCACATTCTGTTATTTTACCAATGTCTCAAGTTAATAGTACTAATATTTTTTATGTGATCCAGATTTTTCATCATTACTTCTGCTGAGATTTTTTTCCCAGAGTGCTTGAGATTTATGATAAGGACAATGAATTTATCTTACAGTCAAAAAAAAGGCATTACGATAGCAAAGAAGAACAAGTGATACTTTATGTACTGAATACATCATTAATAATACATTTCCTACCCCACCCACCCATCCATGTTTGAACAGGAAAAAAGAAGAAGAAAGAAAATAATAAATAAAAATCAATAAACAAACATTTAGCATTACAACTGATTTAACACAAAACACTAAATAGTCAAGTCATAGGACTATTAATCATCTAGTCATCTTGAGTAGTATAGTCATGGTAGTATAAACAACAAAAACTGCTAGAGCAAGCAATAAATAATGCAACAGCACTAGGTTGGAAGTGCACTGATGAATATATGAGTAAGGTTCAATAATGTCTTCAATTATGAACAGTTTATTTGTTTATAAATGGTCACTACCAAAGCAAGCTGTTATTGTAGTCGGTTAATTCACTGAAGGTTAAGCACTAATTTAGCAACTGCTTTATTTCAATGGTAAGATTATTACTTTTTGATTTACAGGTGCTTTTATCCCTGCAATCCTTAAAGTCATGACAGGCAAAAGTAACTACAGATGCAGATGAGCTATTTCAGGAATTAGAAGCAGATAGAAGCATCATCTCATCAGTTTTAAAGAGGGCACATGCAGTCACTCGTCTAGATTTATTCCAGTTAATGGAAGCTCCAGCCAAGAAGAACAGGAAGAAGTCTCAAAAGGTTTTACATGGTACATTCAGTTTGGACAGTTTAACAAAGGGTGAGTGTGTTTCACCCCCTCCTGAAAAAGCAGATAATGAACACAAGGTAATGATGAAAATAGAAGAGAGAACGTGCTAGTAAATTAGGCAAAGTAATTTTTATAATAATTGCCTGATGTCAGCAAGGGCAGTTTATCTGATATGATTTTGGAGAAAGGGTTTAGTTCTATAGTGATACATCACATGCATTATTTGTTACAATACAGACTTCTAATAATGAGCCAGGTCAGTTTGGGCAAAGGGTTACTAGACAGTCACTAAGCTAGCTTGTTATAGAAAGGAACAGTGATAGCAGAATATTAATAATGTTATCCTCTATGGCAATAATGCTCAATGTGCCTTAGCATTCCACAACAGAGAGAAATGTGCCAGGGTCCCAGTTTATTTTCCATATCCTGAAACTAGTTAGGGATACATTTATGAAGAGGGAATGCATCAATGTATTTGAATTAACAGATACTGATGGTATACAAAGACTAATGGAGACAGAGAAGTCAGGATACAAAGAACTTATGGCTGCATTAGCTACCTTAGGTTAGTCAGCAACTCTTAAACAGCATGGGACACTTGGGTAGCAGATTTATTAATATACTCAGCCAGGTTCATAGAAAAAGACCCTAAATTAGCATTTCCGCTAACATTATACTTGTTGACAATCAGGGAAGCTCATCATGCATGGGGGAGGAGCTGGGTTCGTTTATGATCAGAAATACAGGAAACTAAAAGCAACCAATAAGGATATCAGATGGGATCAAAGACACCCAAATACCTAGTTGAGCATCATGTCAGAAAATTCTACATCAGGTCAGTAAGACAATAATCAAGAGTCCCAAGACATTAAAATGTGAGGCTTTAAACAGCAGCAGATGTTTTAGGTCCCAACTGCTGTTTTGCAAACTTGTACGTTCACTGTGGAAAATCTCACCCAACATTTAATTGCTGACAAAAATTATGACAAATTAAGTCATCTACAGTCATCACCCAATAGTGATAAAATGACCCCTTGGATGCAAACAATCTCCTTTCAAGGGAGGGACTTCTTTTGAGGCTTCAAAGGTTCTACTTATCTACAACAGTGGGACAACCCGCTCTCCAATTAAAGATGAAGTATTAGTTCAAGAACTGGAAAGTAACCCAGAGTGTAAGGCAGCTCACAGTTTGGAACATGGATTTGCAGAAAGTTTTACTTTAAAAGCTACTGTCCCTTTTAATAACAGGTTAGTAAGGAATTTGAAGTCCAAAATAAGGAAAGAGGGCATTATATCATGCATCTTCTAGGATGAAATATAATCTGGCAGGATAATCAGTTCATTGCCATCCCCTTCTTGGAAACAGTTCACAGCATCATCAATAGGTTTAATTACAAAGAAAAAAGAAGATGAATTTCATTTTTGATCCATAACCTTTTCCATCCAGTAGGATTCGGTCAATGAGGAAGACTCAGAAGGTAAAATATGCCATATTAGACAAGGCTGCAGACATTATTAGATTATTTAGTAAGCCATGGCTGGGGAAAGTTGATATTAAATTGTAATTCTGTCTGTTACTCATCCAAGAACAGGACTGGCTGAGATTGGGTTGTCTTTTAGAGAACACCTGTATTTCAACACAGCTATGCCAATAGGATGTTCTACTGCTTGTGCTATTTTTGAATCGTTCAGCACAAAATTGCAATGGTACTGGCAACTAAGAACTGCGAAGCAAGTGGCCATACCTACCTTGACAACATTTTCATAATGGGTGAAGGTGAAAAATCATCAGAACAGGCACGGATGTCTTCATCAAGTTATGTAACAACCTTGTGTATCTTTGGCTGAGTGTAAAATAGAAGGTCCTTCTTGCTGCATCACATTTTTGGGGCTTGCAATACATGTAATCAGCCAGTCATTCAGGCTGCCCAAAGATACACTACTGCAAGTAAAAGCAGACACTGAGTTTTTCATAAGAGGGGTGAAGGTCAGAGTAAATTAAGTAATGTCGTTATTAAGCTCCTTAAATTGTGCATGTACACAACCAACTAGAGAGAGCACTAATGAGGTTCTTAGCTAACTTATTGAGTAGTTTTGTAAAAACACAATTTGGTTTGCACCCTAAAAAGAGTAAAAGAGAATTTGAGGCTATAGAAGGCATTTTGGGGCCAATTCCCTGGGGTCACAATATGGCCAGCACATTGGGTTTCTTCAGACTCTCTACAGGTTTTCACAGATGCAGTAGTAGGCTGAGGGATGGGTGGCCACTTCAGAGGCAGATGATTCTCTGTTGAATCTCCATTATCATGGCCTGAGACAGTTAAGATAGACATCACATTCTTACAGATTCTATCCATATGGCTGGCAATGTACATTTAACAGGCAGACCTTAAGGATAGAAAACTCTTTCCATTCTGATAATCAAGCTGTTGTGCAAATTCTGGTAAGTTGTCAAAATCATACAAGGTACAATCCATATTAAGGCAGTTAATGTTACTTAGTTTAAGAATCAACCTGACTTTTTCCGCTAAGTACATACCTGGTAGTAAGAATGACATAGCTCACAATCTATCCTGTCTACAGATTTTTCAGGTTCTGACTGCTAGCACAAGAGGCTCACCTTCCAACACCACTTGTATGACAAATATGGCTCTTAGGATAGGTATGATGCAGAAATTATTAGATAACTCATGGGCCCCAAACACCAGCAATGTCTATACATCATCAGTGGAGAAATTCACATGGTTTTACTTGAACCAGACTACTGAGGTCAGACATTGATCTTTAGACTTCATAATTTGCAACATCTTCCATAGGTGTGCTCTAAGTTATTCCTCAGCTTCCCCACATTAAAAAAAAAAAAAAACTCTGTGAAAAACTTCACCAGTCTAAAAATTCATGGCTTACAGGGAAAACTCGAAAAACCATGGCTTACAGGGAAAAAAAAACTTCTATTTGTCCCCCCTGCAAACCATGAATTTTTAGACTGGTGAGGTTTTTAGCAGAGTTTTTTTAAGTTGGTCCCCCAAGCACAGGAAAGATATTTACCTCCATGATCTGGTTTGGAAGGTACTATTTTTTTAGTTTTCAGCTTCCCTACATATGCAAGTGACTGATATAGGATATTTACACACTGTTTAAGTCTGCCCAACCTGGCTCAACATTAGGTTGTTAGAGATTAATGGAAGGTTGGAATTACATAAATGCAAGCATTATAGACTCCAGGAAATGTATTTGGGCTCAACTACTGCTGCTAGTAATAAGGAGGGTAAGGGAATCAGCCATGGATTTTCATTCTCTAGCATTATGGGCAACATAATTCACGTGGCTTTATGCCACGGGGGCCTTCAGAATCAATGAGTAATTCCAGTATCTCCACTGGTCAGAGATATTGATAACAGACATATTTCAATATTGATTAAGAATTCTATAATGGACCAACTTGGTCAGGGTCAACAAATTCTGATACACAAAGCTGAAAGACTAGCATCTTGCCCACTGCATTAGGCCCTAGCAATTCAAAAAATGTGAGATGCCCATTAACAACAGCTGATATTTCATTGCCCAGAAAGCCAGCCCATCTTTCTCCCAAAGTTAACACCATATTATGAATAGCATTAATAAGTCAATACATTGCACCTAAAGATTACCCTTCCCACTCCTTTAGAATAGGAAGAGCTTTGGACTTGTCCAGGGAAGGGCATTCAGTTGAACTATTAAAATGTACAGGTGGAGTGAAATCAAATACCTACTTAGGCTATATCAAATAAAATTAAAATGCTGTACATTCCTTTTAGATCTACGTCTGCTCCTGGTTATTAGACAATCTTTTATCTATAGAGTAGCACAAACAGATTCCATAAGGGTTAATGGAAAGAACCCTGGTCTTGATACAAAACTTTGGACAGCAGAGTGGGTGGGTCAGCCAGGTTTATTCTAGCTCCAGCTGTTGACATTATTGGAGAACTCGTTCAATCTTAGCAGGGTACCTGAAGTATTAATCATGTATTTAGGGTAAATGATCTTATTTGCATTCCTACATCCATCCTCCTGAGTAAAATTTGGCTGATTTAATTCTGTTGCAAGAGAAGTTCCCTGACATTATAATTGCATGGTCAGCTATTTCACCAAGATTGATATGGCATGTAGATTGTAAAGCAATAGCAATACAACTCACTTGCCAATGTTTAAATGCTGAAGAGGGAGAGTTTCCAAGCAACTGTAGTTTTTCATGACTGAGCACACAGATTTGTTCAAATGACACCCATATTTCTATACTTCAGATGGGGTCTATTTAAATGATATAGGTGGGGATTTACTGAATTTACAATTTGCAATGCACATGCAGAGAATTATATAATAGTGTGTTAGCATCTTTGCTAAAGAAAGAAAGACATTAAGAAAAAAAACAGGTGAATGAGGGTCATTGTGACCAGTTCCCCCCTCACACCCTTCTTTTTCCAAGTCTCAGAAACTGGTTCTACTAAATTAGAGGTGGAGAATATGGGCATGCTAAATCAGGAGTCATACTGAAGCTAGGGAAGCACTGAGCATGCACCTGATTGCTGAAAGAAGCTGGCAGGAAGAGGCTAGGGGTACGCCTTCAAGCACTAACTTAAATATGTGAATGTTGGTATAAAATTGTACAGTTTGTTGTTTGTTTGAATAGTAAGTGATTTACAAACAGATGATTGCTTAATTGATGCATTGCTTTCTCCTATAAATGGACACAATAGTGATATGGAGTTGTCTGGTCTTTTTTTTTGGGGGGGGGGCACTGGGAGATCTAGCAATGGCAACTGAGCATTTGGCAGGCAAATGAAGGTGTGAAGGTGACCAGATGGCATCACCTGCATTTGTTTGCCAAAGTTACACTGCCAGTAAGCCTGGCAAAGTCAGCAAAGGACTAGGGCTGTTGCATCTGCTCTCTGCCCCCTTTTATTTTCCCTTTTCTTTTCTGAATTTCAGATACTGGCTATACTAAATTAAAGGTGGAGGATACAGGCAGTCTAAATCAAGAGTCATACTAGAGCCAAGGAGGCATTAAGAATGCCCTCAGTTGCTGTGAGGAGCTGGCCAGAACAGGCGGGGGTATGCCAACTGGCACTAATTAAAATCTGTGAAAGTTGGCATAACAGTTTTACAATTTGCTGTTTGTTATTTGCATAGTGAATGATTTACAAGCAAATGATTGTTTAATTGATGTAATGCTTTTTTCCAGTAAATGGTCATAATGGCAATATGGATTGCTCTGGCCTTTGTCTGGGCACTGAGAGGTCTAACAATGAAAATGCCTTATTAAAATATCCTTAAGAAGACAAAATGAAATCCTGGACAAAAACTTCATAAACACAATTGAGATTTATACAGCTGACCTGCTTACTGAAAGACAGTGTCAAGCAACATCCACTTAATGTAGATCATGAGGTTTTGAACTGGTTATAGCAACTAATAAGACAAAATATGGCACTATGAAGTCAAAGGGTGTTTTAATATGTATTGACACAGTCTGTGTCAAAGGAGTATCACATGAAATCAAGCATTATGATCAGCCTATAAAAACATAAAAGGATCTGTAGTCCTGTGACACTCTGGCAATGATTTCCTCACTGCAAGGCAAATGTGTACAGAATATATTACTTCACATTTATATTATGCACAAACTGCACAATGCATGCTGCCTTCTTGTGGCAATTACCTCTTTCATAGTCTTATTTCTTTTTATATTTTCTTCATTATTTTAAAATACAGACACTAGCATAAAATGGACAGTTTTATTAAAATAATAATTCAATTCACACAAAGAAAGAAATACTGGTTGGAGATGTTTTTATTTTTCAAGTGAAGAAATGCATGTAAATGTGTGTGTGTGTGTGTGTGTGTGTGTGTGTGTGTGTGTGTGTGTGTGTGTGTGTGTGTGTGTGTGTGTGTGTGTGTGTGTACGTACATGCATTTATCGTGATTGTCTATGCATTTATTTACAATAACATATATACATACAGTACATGTCTCATACACTTGATCACAATTTTTCTGGATTCTTCACTGACAGCACTGGAGTATTTCAACAGACACAACTTCATTTAATTAATAGAGAGCATGTCTGTTTGCAGTTGTAAAAAATAATTACTCTCATGCATGTAAAACTGCCTATAGCACTTAATTAGAGAAATTAATTAACTGGTGCAGTCAGAGACCCAATATAGAATATTTAATTGCTTCAAAATTAATATCTTGTTCCTAGTTAAAAGAAATACAGAATGTTTGCCAGTGTGTCTTATGCACTGCTTTTTACTTTTAACCTATATGAATTATTTTTTTTTTATTACGTCATCGGTAAATTTCAAAAATTTAACCTGCATGAGTATGTCAGATATGTGATAGCTTATTGACACAAGCATTAACAAATAAAAATTACATCGGAAAAACAAGCCATTATAGAAAGAAACTCTGACTTTAAGGGTGAAGCTCTTTTTCTTCTTAATGTTAAAAACTAATAATCTCAGTAAACTGCAAGAAAACAGAGGTGGAGCTACTGTTGCAGCAGAAGCGAGATTTGTCGGAGCTTTGTCAGATTTTCTAATAAATACCAACCAAATCAACCAATGCAGTCCATAAAACATGTTCTTTGTTCTATGTCCTTGTCTTTCATTGTCTCTCATACAATTGTATACACAAAAACAGGCTACATACAAAAGGGTATGATAAAATAACATCAGTGGTTGTGAAGAATTCAACTGTGATTATTTTATGGAAAATTCTACTTATGTTTTCTGTTGCAAATAATAACAACACGATAGCTTTACCCCAAGAAAAAGAAATCTGTGTTACACACTATAAAATATTCTCATGATACAGAAAAGGTCAGTACAATGGTAATAAAAGAATGCATAAAATTCAGAATATTCATTTCAACTGTTTTAAGATTGTCGTGTTTGAAATGACAAATTATCTTCATCTTGTATCAGCATATATACGTACTGTATAAAATACCATTCGTTCCTATGTCTTTGTCTGAATCACACTGCTTATTTCTTTAAAACCAGTGATACATGCCAGACCTTTTTACTACATGGTGTGTCATATCAAAAATACTAACGTCTTCATTATTAAGAGTACAATATGAAAGTTTAACAGAGAAAGATGTTCGCACAGAGCATAGTGAGATCTTATGGTCACTGCACCATGGGATGTAACTGAAAGTGATTATTCCTTGTTTCCTGCAGAAGAGTTCATACCAGGAAACTATAGACACTGGAAAATTAACTTGTTAGAGAAACCTTTGCAGGAAATAAGAGAAAAATATTGATTTTGAGGCAAAAACAGACATAAGTGGAAAACACATGTATTTGTGTCTTCCCATTCCTATTGGCCAATGAAGTGCACGTCCACTTAATTTTCAGATCAGGTAAAGTCTTGACCACTTTACAAGGGCACAAGTATAGATTCTATTCCTTATGCTGTACTAAATAAATGATCTTTGAGGAGAAAAAAAGACTGTTAACAATAACTAGGCATGGTTATAACATAAGGAAGGAGAATCTCCTCAGATTATAGAATGTAAGTGGGAGGAATATATCTTTTTAGGCAGAAAGACAAAATACCCTGTGATGAATCAGGCTGACCCTTTGCTGTGGAACATATATCCATTAAATTAACTTTCTGTTACTGTTTCTAGGTAAATTAAGTCATCTCTCATTCCTATAAGCACATTTTGATCCATAACCTACAGTCTGCTTGTGAACAACTTCTAATTACTGATTTCAAAACAGAGGGTATATTATATAGGGTCTATATTATGTTATCGAACATTTACATGTTCGAATGTCATATGGTCGACACCACATCATCGAACATGTAAATGTTCAAAAGTTTCAATGGAGATCTCCGTTCAGTGTGGAAATGGAAGTTTTCCATTCTCTGCACTGTTGTGCAATCTTGGAGTTGGTATATTTAAAGAGCGGGGGGGTGGGGGGTGCAGGGGGGCTTGCCCCCCTGCATAACCTTTCAGGTAGGTTTTTTGTTTTGTTTTTTTTTTTTTTTTGATTTTCAAATATTTAAGAGTTCGAACATATGGTGTCGACCATATGGTGTTCGAACTTTTAAGTATTCGATAATGTAATATAGACCCATTATATAAACCAAATTACTTTACATTTAGATAAAGCAGACCTTAAACAGACCACTCTGACAAAATTCACTAAATATCTATATTGTACCAGAATAGATTAGTAAGTGGAAATGAGGCATTGTCACTTTACAGCAATGACAATGACAGTACAGAGAGGCATAATGTTTTATTATATATTTCTTTTACAAATTATTGCTGTTCCTCTACATTCCTATATGTTATCTATTTATTTGTATTGGTTTACTGGGGAAGTCTGAATGGGTGCCCCTTTTCAGCAGTGGTCCAAGAAGAAAAGGTCCATCAAAGTTCAACACAAATGATTTTATTTGAGATACAAATGCAGAAAAACATCCTTAGACAGTAAAAGAATGACATAAAGAAAGCAGCAGATATAGATAATACTATATAACAAGTCACACATGAGTGTTACAGAATTACAAATAGGTTTTGCATGATTTAAATATATATACAACTTGTATCGGCCTAATTAGCAGTGTAAAGATTCATACATGAAATGCTGTGCAATGAGACAGAAAGGCTTTATATTTACAGTAGATAAGAAAGTAAAACAGAAAGCACAACATTATATTGTAGACTGAAACTGAGAAATATCAGAGTCAGGATATTCTGTAATATGTTTATTTAATGGACAGTTTATGAAAATATAAGACAGACTGGAGTAGAAGGAGAGGTAGATGTCTAGAGAATAGACATTGATATAGTAATAGCTGAGAAGCAATAGACTAATAAACAAATTATGGAAGACAGTATATAGTGTTGATGACATAAGAGTGGAATGATACTTGGTTTAACTTACTGGGAATACATAGAAGACAGAATATAATTAGAGTACAGAGGTTGCAGGGAAGTAACAGAAAGAGATAGCTTGGTTTAGTGAGAAGAAGGGAGAAGTGATAAGATGCTGAGATATATGGAGAAAAAGGATGTTGGGGCTGTGAATTTAAAAGATAACAGAGATATGGGTTAGAGTCAGTGGTAGAGTAGATAATGTGAAATGTATAAATGGCATAGATAAAGATAACATATTCATGTAGAAAGATAACATAAATATAGGTACTACTGATATATGAACTCATATTCTCTAGGTAGCTAAAGAGTTTTGTAGATATAATACTACAACATGCTTCCATTAAACTATGGTATGTTTATGTTCCATTTTTATATACAACATACACATCATTATAAAACCCTTGACACTTTCTTCAAAGTCTGGGTCTTCACTGGGATTTTCCCATATTTGCTCATTTTAGAGTGCCTGTATGTCCTTACAGTTTTACCTTTTAGCAAGACAGTCATTTACTTTTACTTCCAGTTTGATAAATGGATAAGTTAGCTGGTCTACTGAACTTTTTCAGTCACTACCCAGGAGAAATGTTCATTACCAGCAACAATAGAGAGATATGCATTATACCTAAACTCAAACCATAGTAAGAAGCATTAACATTGATAAATCATTGTATAGAATTTGAGGAGCGTACACACAAGCAGAAAAAAAAATTAAAGGACAGTAACATAGTAATGTTAATTATATAGCCTACTAATAGTTGCAACATGTGCATATGTATGTGCATATAGTACATATGCCTCTTTCAATGGAGTTTTTACTTAAGCTATTGACATATAATCTGAGTAAATTTAGGACTATATAGCCTTGACTATCCAATGTCTACAAAGCAGGCACAGTTAGATTAATTCTTCACATATTGCTTATATTTTTTTTAATGCTTTTGATGTTTCATACATTTTTATTTAATTAGGTAGATGCTTCCATGTGGTAGGTATTATTTTAGGGAAGGCTTTTTTTTCTCCAATAGGTACATTAAACCTTAGCTATAGAGTAGGTGAATTTTCTTGGCTGCTTCTAAGAGAGCAGCTTTAGTCACAAGCATAACTGCCACAGCCACGCTTGTGGCCTTATAATAACCATTATCATACCATTGCAGAGCAGAAGACACCATGTACTTTACTTCAAAAAACATAACAAAGAAAGAGCATAGAACAAAATGCCACACTGCAAACTTAAATACAAATGTTTAGAAGTTTCCAGGCAGAATTTCAAAATATGCATATTTAATACTGATATATATCCCATAATACCTTTAAATATATTTTATCTATGCACACAACATTAACTTGCACACTATAAAGAAATGGAGCATAGTGACTTATGCATCAAATTATGAATTATCAATGCAGGCGTGTTAGAAATAAGACATTCAATGATTTCAGCAACTATGTCATGAGAAAGCAATTAAGATAAAAATGCATACACAGTCACAACTGACATGGATAATGAGTCTGAGATCACAGTGTCCGAGTATGGGATGAATGTTTATCAAAAGCAGTAGAATTTTGCATCTATTTGCAGATTTAGGATTCTGACTGTGAGAGCATAACCTGAGAATACAAAAAGATAAAGCCAATTTATACTAATGTGAATCCCAACAGTGAAAGAATTCAACCAAAAAATGTAATAGATGTGGAATATCGGTTAGCATCAAAGGTCATCTATAATCATCCAATGACCTTGGTGGTGAATGTGGAGAGGATAATGACTATTAAAAGTTAAGACCCTGACTTATTTTTTCTTGGTGATAGAGATTTCAAAAATATTGTGATTCCTGGAGAAACACAAGATTAAAAAGGGGAAAGCTGTAGTCAGCTACTATACATTAGTCATAAGAAAGACCATGTTCCTTCACATGCTTGGGAAGGTGTAAGCAGGAAAATATGTGGTTGCATCTTTTGTGTCACTGCACATTACCACATGGGAGGAGGGTGTGAAGAATAAAGAAGTGTAGTCTTATAGTATGATGGCTTTGATGACGCTACAAAATGAATGTCAGAACTGTAGTCGATAAATTAGTGACAATGGACATTTGACAAGCTCCATAGTCTTAGTATCAGTAAGGAAATCTGAAAAGGTCAACGTGGGAAAATGTAAATAAAGCTAAATAGAAAAGACTACACAGTACTTTGAAGCTAGAGCAGATGGAAACAGTTCTCTGGCATAGCCCAAGTTATAGGCTATAGTTAGGTTTTAATTAAAAAAATGATGAAATAAGCTGATGGGCAGACAATTATATATGCCTATTTACTGACTCTATAGTGCCAGCTATGTAGACTGACAAGGAGGCAGCCTCTTTAAATCAGCTTCCAAAAGGGAAAGCCACAAATACACATCTGACCACTTGTATTACTTTCAGAAAAACAGCAAACAGCAAGGGCTAACAGTGCAGAATATGGAAGGAGACCTCTGAATATAAAGCCTGGGTGAACTTCTGGTTAGCAGACCAGTCACATGAACTGAAACAAAGCAGCCACCAGAGATGCATGTGCAGCCACCCCGTGACCTAGACCTTTAGCTAATTTCAAGAAAGCTGCATCTGGATCAAGGTGGTTGCCTCTAATATATTAGCATACTGCAAACCTGAAGGCTGAGGAAGCCATGTGCTTATATAAACTCTCATGCTGAGGTGTGAAAACTCTCAATCTGCAGTAATTGATCCTTGTTGTACATTTACAGGTGACAAGTAGCAGGACTCCAAACTAAGTCTGTCTGATACTTCCCAATGCCTTCAATGGGAAGTTTCTCTCTCTCTCTCTCTCTTGACCTATAACCTGTACAATTCAAATGAAAAACAAACAAATCTGTTAGGGGAAAAAAAAAAAAAAAAACATACAATATGCTGGTTGCATAAGTGTGCATGCACACCCTTAAACTAATATTGTGTTGTGTGTGTGCACATTTAAACTAATACTTTGTTGAAGCACCTTTTAATTTAATTACAGCATTCAGTTTTCTTGGGTACACACCTGTCATCAATTAAAGAGACTCTGATCAACCCCAAATAAAGTTCAGCTGTCCTAGTAGGATTTTCCTGACATTTACTCAGTTGCCTGCTACAGCAAAAGCCATGGTTTGCAAAGAACTTGTAAAGCATCAAAGGGATCTCATTGTTTAAAGGTATCAGTCAGGAGAAGAGCACAAAAAAATTTCCACAGCAATGGATATACCAAAGAACATAGTGAAAACAGTCATCAGAAAGTGGAGAAAATATGGGACAACAATGACGTTGCAAAGAACTGGACGTCCCTCCAAAATTGATGAAAAGACAAGACAAAAACTGGTCAGGGAGGCTGCCAAGAGACCTGCAGCAACACTGAAGGAGCTGCAGGAATTTCTGGCAAGTACTGGTTGTGTACTACATGTAACAACAATCTCCTGTATTCTCCATATGTCTGAACTATGGGACATCATTGTGTGTGTCTTTCGGCTTTTCCCGGTTAGGGGTCGCCACAGCGGAACTCAAGTACGCTAATGATTGGCAGTTGATTTTTATGTACTGGCTTGCCGGGCCTGACGCACAACCTTCAACGAAGGTACGTCCATTCATGCATGTCTCCACGCAGAATACGCTCTAGCTGAGAATCGAACCGGACAGCATCTTACTGTGAGGCGACAATGCTACCACAGCACCACCACCACTATGACTATGGGACATCATTGCAACACAAAATCCTTTTATAACACAAAAAAACATCCAGGCCCAGCTGAAATTTGCAAAATAATACATCGTCTCCCAAAAGCATGTGGGAAAATGTGTTGTGGTCAGATGAAACCAAGGTCGAACTTTTTGACCACAATTCCAAAAGGTACGTTATGCTCAAAAACAATACTTTACATCACCAAAAGAACACCATCCCTATGGTGAAGCATGGTGGAGGCAGTATCATGCTTTGGGGTTGCCTTTCTTCAGCTGGACCTGGGGGTTTATTCAAGGTGGAGGGAATTATAAACAGTTCCAAATACCAGTCACATTTGGCTCAAAACCTTTCATGCATCTGCTAGAAAGCTGAAGATGAAGAGGAATTTCACCTTTCAACATGACAATGATCCCAAGCATACATCCAAATCAAGAAAAGAATGGCTTCACCAGAAGAAAACTAAAGGTTTGGAATGGCCCAGTCAAAGCCCAGACCGAAATCCAATAGGAAATCTGTGGGGTGACCTCAAGAGGGCTGTGCACAATACATGCCCTCACAGTCTGACAGATTTGGAGTGCTTTTGCAAGGAAGAGTGGGCAAATATTGCCAAGTTAAGATGTGCCATGCTAACAGACTTCTACCCAAGAAGATTGAATGCTGAATTAAATCAAAAGGTACTTCAACAAAGTATTAGTTTAAGGATGTGCGCACTTATGCAACCAGCTTATTGTACATTTTTTATTTTATATATTTTTTTCCCTAACAGATTTTTTTGTTTTTCAGTTGAACTGTACAGGTTATAGGTCACATTAAAGGTGGAAAAATTTTGAAGTGATTTATTGAGGTCTCATTTTTTATATCACAAAAACCTGGCATTTTATAGGGGTGCGTACACTTTTTATATGCACTGTATAAATAAATATATATTTGCACATATTTTTCATGTGGTACAAGTGTAATTTATTGACTTTCAGGGGTTTATTTTTAAATGGCTTATTTCAGGACAGTAGGCATTTTTGGCACATACATTTATAAATCTATATGTTTTGTTATTTTTCACTTATGCATTATAACACAAATGCACACACACATGCACACATATATATATATATATATATATATATATATATATATATATATATATATATATATATATATGGATTCACTTTACAATCTCGAAATACTGAAATTGTGAATTTCAGTATTTCGAGACGAAAGTAACAAAACCACAAAATGACGAAACCCCATAAAACCGAACATCACAACACTTAAACTTCAGAATATCAAACTTTCAGTATGTGATGCTCTCATTTAAAATACACCCTCCACCACAAAAGCAAACACACATACACCTTCCTCCTCACACTACAACAAACCAACAAAAACACACACACACACACACACACACACACACACACACACACACACACACACACACACACACACACACACACACACACACACACACACACACACACACACACACACACACACACACACACACACACACACACACACACAAATACAAATCAAACCCACCTAACCTACATATAAGCAGGGGGGCAAGCCCCCCTTCATTCCCCCTCCCATACCCCTGCTACTTATATATATAAACTCCGAGGTCACACTAAAAAGAAAAAGACACTAAACTCACTGCTACACACTCTACATTCTCGTTGCACAAACACACCTTACATATTACAAACACCACCACTTTCAACACTTACACACTCATACTCTTGCCTACCTACCTACCTACACTAACCTACACCTAAAACCTCCCGACACACTTACATACACTCAAATTCCTACCCAAAATCCTTAAAAAAACCCCACTTACCTGAATCTCCAGCTATAACCAACATCGGCAGTCATCCACATATCCCAGATCACACCACACCTTACAGACAGAGTAAACCACATGTCACATAGTGCAGAACCACAACCGTGGATTCGATATTTCAAATTTCGGTCATATGCAGTTTCGGGCAACTACACTTTTGACACTTTCATCTCGAGATACTGAAATTCGGGGTTTCAGTATTTCAAGATTGTGAAGTGAAACTATATATATATATATATATATATATATATATATATATATATATATATATATATATATATATATATATATATATATAGTTATTTAATGATTGCATTTCATTAAGTATATCTGTTTTGCACGATTAGCAATTGTTCTGAAAAAACGTTCTTTCTAAATCTATACAATTTTTTGTTGTTGTTAGTGAGGATGCTGCATTTTATTTTGTGTGATGAAGTATTTTCATAGTGGATGTTTCTGATACATTTACTTAACAGATATGACCTTGAATTTCGTGGATATGTCTGATTAATTATAAAAGTAAGTAAGAATGTGACTGGGAAATTAATATTGCATCCCTGTATTTTTAGATATTTACGACAAGCTTCATACAAGTCTTATTATTTTTGAAAAGTTCTGATGTAGAACAAAACTGCTAAATTTCACTTTTATTAAGTTGTTATACTTTCTCGAGGCACTGGTGCATCTACTGGCATTTCTACTTATGAAGTATACAAAAGTGTCCAGATTAATAAGCTTGATTGAAGTGTAATTACCCATCTCAACTCTTCATTATGTTTTAATCCTTATATCTCCCCCTTCACATTAGCATTTGTAAGCTCCAGAACCAGAAACTCAAAACTATATCCCTGATTGTTTTCTATATGTTTAGCAAGGGCATTTGTAGTAACTTTCCAATGTATATCATTAGAATGTTCTAAAATTCTTGCCTTCAGGCTACAATTGTTTTTTCCCACATAAAAGCAGGGACATGCACTGCACGTTGCTAAATAAACCAAATCTTCACTTTTACAGTCTGCATAAATTCTGGGACATGTCTCCCTATTTATGGTAGGACGAATAAAGAAATTCCTAGTAGAAATGGAACTACAAGCTTTGCAGGATATGCAAGGAAAAGTACCAGTCATGTCAGCTCTTAAATCTACCATTTTATATTCCCATAGCAGAGCCACCTTTTTAATGATAAGCCGTTCTTAAAATAAAGAATTTCTTTATTCATCCCAGCATGAATAGGCAGACAATGAAGAGTTGAGATGGATACTGAGACTTCAATCATATAAGGGCTTTTAGCCCAATGACTTTTATACCTTTAAAACCAGCACTTAAGCCACATAGATTATTTCATCACCTTTAATGATTTTAACGGTTGCTATGATTTTTAATGATTTAATTGTTTTTTTGCTGATGAATTAGTTTTGTATTTAAACCATAGTTTCTTACTAATGTTTTTGTGGTCTGATGAAGTGCCTAGCGCATGAAAGTGCTTACCAATAATGAAAAAAAAATGTTTTGGCTTTAGTTGTGGTGGTTGGTCTTCATTTTAACTTGAATTTATTGACTAATAGTAATTGGCAACCATTTGGTCATGTGAACATAATCTCAACTCTCCAGATTTTCACAGAATGTCCAGATTTTTGCCTAATATTTTTGGGCTGTTGCTCATAAAATTTGTGATTTTCTGGATTTTTGTGACAAACCAATGAGGACTGAATTCACTAAATTATGACAGACAATTGAGTTTCAGACTTCATATTCATCAGAGAATGCATGGCAACACAAAGCCTTTTATTTAAGAAACTTTCAAAGATTATATGAGCAATATTTAAAATTTGCTTCTATTTTGTGAGCTTTGCCCCCCCCCCCCCATTATTTTTGTTTTTTTTCTGGATTTTTTGTTCTAAGAGGTTGAGAGCTATGCCTATGAAATGTAACACAGTGGCAGCACAAACTTTTAGGGGGTATGATTGGTGGGTACAGCATAGCCATTATAAAGCCATGAGGATACAGAGATTTTATAAATGAGTGCTGAGATATTACATTTGCAGTCATAGTTGAAACACTTGATCACTCACTGTATGATGATTTAACTGTAGTGACCTGGTTATTCTATTTTTAGGAAGCAGAAAAGTAGTTTTAAGGAGATATTTTTTAGTTTTCAAGTCTGAGATTTTTTTTTTCTGCTTCTTGATTTTATGTTGAGGGGCACCAGTATAGCAAATTGCATATGCCTAACCCCACACCGTGGAAGGGATACAGACTACGCACATCACCATGGTGGTTTAGAATACCTCTTGCCATATACACATGCTCATACACATCCATATATAGACCACCACCATCAGTGGTGGCTTGGTGAGCCATAAGTCTGTCTCCAGGTCACATCATTTACCACCAGATAGCCCTGTACATTTACTGGAATGCAACCTTCCCTCCTGTTTTAGCATACAGTATGTATAGTACCACTTTCTTGTGTTTTACCATCAAAACATTCATGCTAAATGGCAAAAGTTATTAAAATGAATGGAATGCAGTACTGCAAAAGTCCTATCTGTGTTCTTTATAATATACCTCACACAGAGCATCAGTCAGCAGAGGCAAACTGCAGCTGAGCCATATATCTGCCAGAGTGGCACATTATGTCACATTCTAAACTGCACACTTACGTAGAGCACAGGATGGCTGAATCTCACTGCCGATTTAAAAGATGGGAGGCTTAAAGGCCGAGCATAATGTTCTGAAAAAAAAATGGGTGTTTTTATCACCGCATAAAGCTAACTGCACTATTTATAATTTCAGTCGCAGTCTATATTTTCAATAAAATAACTCAGTATCCATGGTCCTGCAGTGTGTGTACAGGATAAAGGCCAGACTACACACCAGGTGACCTAATTTGAATTAATGGCTCAGGTACCAGAAGGGTTGGGTAGGGAAGGTTGAAGTGAATGGCTGGTGTCAGGTCATCTGCCCTGGGGCTAGGTTAACGGCTTGCTCTGCTGCACTATTGACCATTACAGGTTAAGTATGATAAAGCCAGAATGCAGCTAATGGGCACATGGTGCACATGTACCTCATAAAGCAGGGGTAAGTCTAGGGTATGATAAAGGTCCACTCTTAGGGGGTGTCTTTAGTATAGCAACCCCTAGAGGAGATTCCTGATTGCAGTGAGGAAGGTTATAGACAACCCACATGATTTCTTCTGTGAAACACACAACTCTTATACTAGGGAAGCACACAGACTGATAAGGCTCAATCTCACATTGGGAAATTAAACCATAGGTCTCTCAAAAAAACAGAAATTTGGACCTACCTCTTAGCCTCCTAGAGGGAACAAATGACCTGACTGATCTTAATCAATGAGTAACCACAGGTGTAGGAGGGTTTA